>NC_080540.1:22306726-22614726 GCF_028640845.1 Ahaetulla prasina
ATACCCCACCATCAACATGGATCCTGCAACATTATCCACACACACACACACACACACACACACACATGCCTTCATTCGCTCAGCTTTCCTTTAAAGCCTTAAAAAGTGGCTTTTCCCTCTAGACTAGATGTTAGGATAATAGAATAGAATAGAATAGAATAGAATAGAATAGAATAGAATAGAATTTAGAATTTATTGGCCAAGTGTGATTGGACACACAAGGAATTTGTCTTGGTGCATATGCTCTCAGTGTACATAAAAGAAAAGATACGTTCATCAAGGTACAACATTTACAACACAATTGATGATCAATATATCAATATAAATCATAAGGATTGCCAGCAACAAGTTATAGTCATACAGTCATAAGTGGAAAGAGATTGGTGATGGGAACTATGAGAAGATTAATAGTAGTGCAGATTCAGTAAATAGTCTGACAGTGTTGAGGGAATTATTTGTTTAGCAGAGTGATGGCCTTCGGGGAAAAACTGTTCTTGTGTCTAGTTGTTCTGGTGTGCAGTGCTCTATAGTGTCGTTTTGAGGGTAGGAGTTGAAACAGTTTATGTCCAGGATGCGAGGGATCTGCAAATATTTTCACGGCCCTCTTCTTGATTCGTGCAGTATACAGGTCCTCAATGGAAGGCAGGTTGGTAGCAATTATTTTTTCTGCAGTTCTAATTATCCTCTGAAGTCTGTGTTTTCTTGTTGGGTTGCAGAACCGAACCAGACAGTTATAGAGGTGCAAATGACAGACTCAATAATTCCTCTGTAGAATTGGATCAGCAGCTCCTTGGGCAGTTTGAGTTTACTGAGTTGGCGCAGAAAGAACATTCTTTGTTGTCCTTTTTAATGATGTTTTTGATGTTAGCTGTCCATTTGAGATCTTGCGATATGATAGAACCCAGAAATTTGAAGGTTTCTACTGTTGATACTGTGTTGTCAAGTATTGTGAGAGGTGGAAGTATGGAAGGGTTTTTCCTAAAGTCTACCACCATTTCTACGGTTTTGAGTGTGTTCAGTTCCAGATTGTTTTGGTTGCACCACAAGGCTAGTTGTTCGACCTCTCGTCTATATGCGGATTCGTCATTGTCTCGAATGAGACCAATCACTGTTGTGTCATCTGCGAACTTCAGTAGCTTAACAGATGGATCATTGGAGATGCAGACATTGGTATACAGAGAGAAGTGGGGAGAGCACACAGCCTTGGGGGGCTCCTGTGCTAATTGTACAGGTATTTGATGTGATCTTGCTTAGCTTCACCTGCTGCTTCCTGTTTGTTAGGAAGCTTGTGATCCACTTACAAGTCTGTTCCGGTACCTGTAGCTGGTTTAGCTTAGTTAGAAGAATGTCTGGAATGATGGTATTGAATGCTGAACTAAAGTCTACAAAAAGGACCCTTGCATAGGTCTTTGGAGACTCAAGATGTTGTAGGATGTAGTGCAGAGCCATATTAACAGCATCATCTGTTGATCTATTTGCTCGGTATGCAAATTGCAAGGGGTCTAAGAGCGGATTCGTGATGGTTTTCAGGTAGGAAAGCACTAGCCTTTCAAAGGTTTTCATGACTACAGATGTTAGAGCAACTGGTCTGTAGTCATTCAGTTCCTTGATGGTGGGCTTCTTCGGCACTGGGATGATGGTAGAGCGTTTGAAGCAAGAAGGAACATAGCACATCTCTAGTGATTTATTGAAAATATGGGTGAAGATGGGGCCAATTGGTCAGCACAGACTTTTAAGCAAGAAGGAGTTATCTTGTCTGGGCCTGGAGCTTTTCCTGGCTTTTGTCTGTGAAATAGGTCCTGCACTTTCTTTTCTGTGAGCAGTGAGATAAAGTGAGGCTGGACTCGGTGATTGCGATATTTATATAGTTGGGTGTGTTTCTGGGGGGCTGCTAAAAGATGTTCCTTGGATACTAGCTTTTATTCTTTCTTTTATGTTTTTAATCACTGTTGGTGTGAGCTGCCCAGAATTATGGAATATAGGATGGGTGGCTATATATGTATTTGAAATAAATAAATAAAATATCATTTTAGTCGAGATGGTGGCTTATAATGGAATAAATAAAATAAAAACAAACAAATTAGGAATCCTAATATCCTGAAAACATCTGTGAAGATGCAGACCCTGATTTACTCACAGTTTTCTATCTCCCCCTAACCTAGACTGGATCGGAGAATGTGAGTTTACCAATCTCGCAGGTGTTTCCTTGTCTCTGCTTTCAGGTAAGAACAATGCTTCACAAAATCTCTCTACTTCTTTAGCTCACCTGCCCAGAGTTAAGTCTGGCATAGCTGCTGCCTACAACTGCAGAGCAGTTAACAGAGAACTGTTGTGGTCCGCCAGCAGCCTGAGGAGCTGGCAACCGAGCCAGATAGCGATGAGGCTGAGGAAGAACGTGGGCCAGTCCTAGAGGCTGGGGAAGGCCCGGATGAGGGCTCTGCATCAGAGGCAGAGGTACCATCAGAGAGCGATGTGCAGACTTCAGAGCCTCCAAAGTCCAGAGGCTGACAGTAGTGAGACAGAGGAACAGGAGACACCTGTTCCTAATGCACGCATGAGAAGAGCTGCCAGAAGGCAACAGCAGCTAAAGCAAAGAGGACGACTCGGGAGTAGGGCCAAGAGATGATTGGCCCCTCCCATAAGGCTTAAAAGACCAGCAACGGTGTTTGGGCTATTTGCCAGAAAACAACGTTGATAGCATTGTCTTGCTGCATTTATTTCTTTTTGGCGTCTTTTGCTTTTGAACTTTTGCCAAGAAAAGCCTTTGGCAGTTTGCCTATTTAAGACCAAGGTTGGTGATAAGACTGAGGAATTGTGTTGGGAAGAATTTGCTTTGATTTAGTTTGGACTACGCTGAGAATGAGTTAATTCTCAGCTGTTCTAATAAAGTTTGTTTGTTTTTAAACTGACTTGAGTTTACTGCTACCTACTTGGTCCTGGGTCACAACAAGAACAAGATTAAGGCAGCGTTACAGTTAGGGTATTTTAGCCCATTTTTTCACCTGCAACATTCCTCAGAACTGTTTCTAGAGATGGAAAGATTGAGTTCCTGTGGAGGGTTGGTTTCTTAGGTAGAAATGCATGGCCTTGGAGTGGTGCCAGGGGACTCAAAAGAAGGGGCAGGAAATTCTCTGATGAGAACTGTAGAATGAATGTTTTTACCTCTAATCAGCAGAAAACTAGAAGGATTATCTCCTGGATTATCTTAAATGAGGGAGGGACAAGCTATAGTCCCCAGATGGAATCAGGCCTGCAAGGATATCATTTGCGACTCTTCCTGATCACGCCAGGATTCACTGTCGTGTAAATGCTCCAATGAAATTATAAATCTGCCATAGGGATAGTTTTTTTAAAAAAAACAAAACATCAAGCCTATCTTTAGCAAAATAGTCCCATTATTATCTTAGCATCATTGTCTACCCATTCCAGCAACAAGTTATAGTCATACAGTCATAAGTGGAAAGAGATTGGTGATGGGAACTATGAAAGATTAATAGTAGTGCAGATTCAGTAAATAGTCTGACAGTGTTGATGGAATTATTTGTTTAGCAGAGTGATGGCCTTCGGGGAAAAACTGTTCTTGTGTCTAGTTGTTCTGGTGTGCAGTGCTCTATAGTGTCGTTTTGAGGGTAGGAGTTGAAACAGTTTATGTCCAGGATGCGAGGGATCTGCAAATATTTTCACGGCCCTCTTCTTGATTCGTGCAGTATACAGGTCCTCAATGGAAGGCAGGTTGGTAGCAATTATTTTTTCTGCAGTTCTAATTATCCTCTGAAGTCTGTGTTTTTCTTGTTGGGTTGCAGAACCGAACCAGACAGTTATAGAGGTGCAAATGACAGACTCAATAATTCCTCTGTAGAATTGGATCAGCAGCTCCTTGGGCAGTTTGAGCTTACTGAGTTGGCGCAGAAAGAACATTCTTTGTTGTCCTTTTTAATGATGTTTTGATGTTAGCTGTCCATTTGAGATCTTGCGATATGATAGAACCCAGAAATTTGAAGGTTTCTACTGTTGATACTGTGTTGTCAAGTATTGTGAGAGGTGGAAGTATGGAAGGGTTTTTCCTAAAGTCTACCACCATTTCTACGGTTTTGAGTGTGTTCAGTTCCAGATTGTTTTGGTTGCACCACAAGGCTAGTCGTTCGACCTCTCGTCTATATGCGGATTCGTCATTGTCTCGAATGAGACCAATCACTGTTGTGTCATCTGCGAACTTCAGTAGCTTAACAGATGGATCATTGGAGATGCAGTCATTGGTATACAGAGAGAAGTGGGGAGAGCACACAGCCTTGGGGGGCCCCTGTGCTAATTGTACAGGTATTTGATGTGATCTTGCTTAGCTTCACCTGCTGCTTCCTGTTTGTTAGGAAGCTTGTGATCCACTTACAAGTCTGTTCCGGTACCTGTAGCTGGTTTAGCTTAGTTAGAAGAATGTCTGGAATGATGGTATTGAATGCTGAACTAAAGTCTACAAAAAGGACCCTTGCATAGGTCTTTGGAGACTCAAGATGTTGTAGGATGTAGTGCAGAGCCATATTAACAGCATCATCTGTTGATCTATTTGCTCGGTATGCAAATTGCAAGGGGTCTAAGAGCGGATTCGTGATGGTTTTCAGGTAGGAAAGCACTAGCCTTTCAAAGGTTTTCATGACTACAGATGTTAGAGCAACTGGTCTGTAGTCATTCAGTTCCTTGATGGTGGGCTTCTTCGGCACTGGGATGATGGTAGAGCGTTTGAAGCAAGAAGGAACATAGCACATCTCTAGTGATTTATTGAAAATATGGGTGAAGATGGGGGCCAATTGGTCAGCACAGACTTTTAAGCAAGAAGGAGTTATCTTGTCTGGGCCTGGAGCTTTTCCTGGCTTTTGTCTGTGAAATAGGTCCTGCACTTTCTTTTCTGTGATCAGTGAGATAAAGTGAGGCTGGACTCGGTGATTGCGATATTTATATAGTTGGGTGTATTTTTGGGGGGCTGCTAGAAGATGTTCCTTGGATACTAGCTTTTATTCTTTCTTTTATGTTTTTAATCATTGTTGGTGTGAGCTGCCCAGAATTATGGAATATAGGATGGGTGGCTATATATGTATTTGAAATAAATAAATAAAATATCATTTTAGTCGAGATGGTGGCTTATAATGGAATAAATAAAATAAAAACAAACAAATTAGGAATCCTAATATCCTGAAAACATCTGTGAAGATGCAGACCCTGATTTACTCACAGTTTTCTATCTCCCCCTAACCTAGACTGGATCGGAGAATGTGAGTTTACCAATCTCGCAGGTGTTTCCTTGTCTCTGCTTTCAGGTAAGAACAATGCTTCACAAAATCTCTCTACTTCTTTAGCTCACCTGCCCAGAGTTAAGTCTGGCATAGCTGCTGCCTACAACTGCAGAGCAGTTAACAGAGAACTGTTGTGGTCCGCCAGCAGCCTGAGGAGCTGGCAACCGAGCCAGATAGCGATGAGGCTGAGGAAGAACGTGGGCCAGTCCTAGAGGCTGGGGAAGGCCCGGATGAGGGCTCTGCATCAGAGGCAGAGGTGCCATCAGAGTGTGATGTGTAGACTTCAGAGCCTCCAGAGTCCAGAGGCTGACAGTAGTGAGACAGAGGAACAGGAGGAGCCTGTTCCTAATGCATACTTGAGAAGAGCTGCCAGAAGGCAAGAGCAGCTCAGGCAGAGGGGACAACTCCGGAGTAGGGCCAAGAGATGATTGGCCCCTCCCATAAGGCTTAAAAGACCAACAACGGCGTTTGGGCTCTTTGCCAGAAAACAACATTGATAGCTTTGTCTTGCTGCATTTATTTCTTTTTGGCGTCTTCTGCTTTTGAACTTTTGCCAAGAAAAGCCTTTGGCAGTTTGCCTAATTAAGACCAAGGTTGGTGATAAGACTGAGGAACTGTGTTGGGAAGAATTTGCTTTGATTTAGTTTGGACTACGCTGAGAATGAGTTAATTCTCAGCTGTTCTAATAAAGTTTGTTTCTTTTTAAACTGACTGAGTTTACTACTACCTACTTGGGCCTGGGTCACAACAAGAACAAGATTAAGGCAGCGTTACAGTTAGGGTATTTTAGCCCATTTTTTCACCTGCAACATTCCTCAGAACTGTTTCTAGAGATGGAAAGATTGAGTTCCTGTGGAGGGTTGGTTTCTTAGGTAGAAATGCATGGCCTTGGAGTGATGTTAGGGGACTCAAAAGAAGGGGCAGGAAATTCCATGATGAGAACTGTAGAATAAATGATTTTACCTCTAATCAGCAGAAAACTAGAAGGATTATCTCCTGGATTATCTTAAATGAGGGAGGGACAAGCTATAGTCCCCAGATGGAATCAGGCCTGCAAGGATATCATTTGCGACTCTTCCTGACCACGCCAGGATTCACTGTCGTGTAAATGCTCCAATGAAATTGTAAATCTGCCATAGGGATAGTTTTTTTAAAAAAAACAAAACACCAAGCCTATCTTTAGCAAAATAGTCCCATTATTATCTTAGCATCATTGTCTACCCATTCCAGCACCAGGCTGTTAAAAATTTAGTGCAAGCCCCCATCATCAAAACTTTATCTATCCCTCTTCAAAGAGCATGGTGTGTACTCAATAAAACAGTTCTTTCGAGAAAGCTGTCCATCTCGGAGTGCCGAATTGGTTGTGTTCATCAGTTGGAACCTTGACACAAGAACTGATTTCTAAGTTATTTGTAACAAATGAGTTTTGGCAGATGGCAGCACCCGCCACCTTTTTCCTCTATACTCACTCTCAGACTCCCCCGTCACAGCCAGCAGCTCCGCCCCCTAGCTTCTGTGAAGTGAAAATGTAGTGAAGGCAATTTTCATTCTGCTTTTTCTCTGTACTCACCCTCACTCCCCCCTCACAGCCAGCAGCTCCGCCCCCTAGCTTCTGTGAAGTGAAAATGTAGTGAAGGCAGTTTTCATTCTGCTTTTTCTCTGTACTCACCCTCACTCCCCCCTCACAGCCAGCAGCTCGCCCCCCAGCTTCTGTGAAGTGAAAATGTAGTGAAGGCAGTTTTCATTCTGCTTTTTCTCTGTACTCACCCAACTCCCCTCACAGCCAGCAGCTCCACCCCAGCTTCTGTGAAGTGAAAATGTAGTGAAGGCAGTTTTCATTCTGCTTTTTCTCTGTACTCACCCTCACTCCCCCCTCACAGCCAGCAGCTCCGCCCCCTAGCTTCTGTGAAGTGAAAATGTAGTGAAGGCAGTTTTCATTCTGCTTTTTCTCTGTACTCACCCAACTCCCCCCTCACAGCCAGCAGCTCCACCCCCTAGCTTCTGTGAAGTGAAAATGAGACAAGTCAGAGTTGAATCTAGACAACTGGAGATGGAAAGAGTAGAGAAGACTGCTGTAGCTGTGGATCCAAGGGGCTTGGCTTCTCCTTGAGAAGAGGTTACCTGACCTTGGTATTCCTCCCATTGGTAGATATTGCAGAAGTATAAAAATCAGATAGATGGATGGATGGATGGATGAGGAATGTTCTTAAGGCCACCTCTCTCCCCGTCCTTATCCTCTCAAATATTGTGTTCATAGGTCTGGCCCAAGATTGAAGACCAAGCGGACGCACCTCGAACTCATTTCTGTCCTTTTGGAAATGGTATGAAAATGGCATTTCCTTCCGTCTTTAAGGCAGATAACTTTGGCTAAAATAAATGTAAATATATGCGTATATGGGGGAATGGGCTTGCTGGGAAGATGGGATCACTTTGATAGAAGTGTCCCTAAGGTGCTTTTTTCAGGAGGCAACTGTACTTTCTTTTGTTTTTTTTTTCTTTGAAGACGTTTTGCTTCTCATCCAAGAAGCTTTTTCCACTCTGACTGGATGGTGGAGAATGGAAGGATTTATGATATATTCCTTGCAGGCAGCTGGTCATCTGTAGCTACAGATGTTTAGCTCTGAAATTTGGGATGAACACTCTTCGAATGGTGTGGGTATATGAACAGATTTCCAGAAAAATTGCAAACTACAGGAACCATTAGCACTAGTCAGGTAACCCTGAGGACACAGATAAACCTCCATGTGCTTCAACGACCTTCAAAAAGGGTGTAAATGATTAGCTCTCTGCAGGGAATAAAAATCCTTCCATTCCCTACCATCCAGTCACAGCTGAAGAAGCTTCTTGGATGAGAAGTGAAAAAACAATTTTTTTTTTCCAAAGAAAAAAGCAAGAAAGTCCAGTTGCCTCCTGAAAAGCATCTTTGAAAGCCCAGTTGCCTCCTGAAAAAGCATCTCAGACCTGGATGACTGAGAATCGCTACAGACATTGATAGAAGTGCAACCTCTCATTTCAGACCCAGCAGCTTTGGCCAGGACCTGGACACATAGCCGCTTGGAAGTTTACACTTCGGGTGGGAGTTTCAGCTGCTTGGTTTCTGCTCCGTGTGACCTTCAGGGAGAGCTGGTTCCCTGCTGGCGGATGGAAGAGCTTGCCTGCCAACCTCTGCATCCCCATCTGCATCTGGTCCTCATTCCACATGTGAGTAGAGAATGCAAAAAGAGAGAGGGGGAAGAGAAATGTTAATCAGGATATGAAGAACAAGCTGAGAACTGGAACAACGATAATAAGGTCTCGTGTCAGTGTGCTGCCACTACCAGGTTAAAGGGATTCTGGTAAAAAAAATCCATTGGGAATTACAAAACATAAACCTGATTGTTGCAACCTTTTCTCTCTTCCCTCCCCAATTTCTCTCTTTTTTTCTTCTTGTTTCTTTTTTGTTCTTTCTCTCATTTTTGCACTAAGCAGGAGTTTTCCCTCCCTCCCTCCTTTTATTCCTCTTATGAAAGTCTGAGGGCCCTGCTGAAAAATGATGCATCTGACATCTTCATTTCTCCAAAAGATCTTTAGGAGATAGAATAGAATAGAATAGAATTTTTTATTGGCCAAGTGTGATTGGACACACAAGGAATTTGTCTTGGTGCATATGCTCTCAGTGTACATAAAAGAAAAGATACGTTCATCAAGGTACAACATTTACAACACAATTGATGGTCAATATATCAATATAAATCATAAGGATTGCCAGCAACAAGTTATAGTCATACAGTCATAAGTGGAAAGAGATTGGTGATGGGAACGATGAGAAGAGTAATAGTAGTGCAGATTTAGTAAATAGTTTGACAGTGTTGAGGGAATTATTTATTTAGCAAATTGATGGAGGCAGGGTGGGATTCAGCTGGTTTGGACCGGTTTGGATGAACTGGTAGTTACGCCCAGTGGCTGCGCCCACCCACCTGCCCCAGGGCTATCCCGTCTTATACAATCTCTGTGTTTTGTTTTTTTTAATAAAAAAGTTTTATTTTTACAATCATAACAAATAATTCATCCAATGTACAATTATATACAATTAGTCGGGCTTGCCCAGTCACCACCCCCCTTTTTAACTCTCTTCCCTCTTCTACCTTCTTCTGCCTTCTTTCCAGACCTTCCTCTCCTTCTCTTATCTACATCCTCTCCTCCCTCCACCCTCCACTCCTTCTCCCTCTTCTACCCCTCTTCCTTCCTCTTCTCCTCTTTCCTACCTCCTACTCTCTCTTTTCTCCCTCCCCACCGTTCTAAAATGGTAACTGGGCAGACCCAATCTCTGTGTTTTTGATGCAGCACGCATGTGTGCAAGGCGTGCACCTGAGTGAAGCTATCCTGTCCTATACAATTGCCATGCTTTTGACACAGCACACGTGTGTGCAAGGCGCGCACGTCAGCAAAGCTATACCGTCCTATACAATCGCTGTGTTTTTGATGCAGCACGCACGCACGCGCGCACGCACTCACATTATTCGATTCTGGGCAAACCAGTTGTTAAATTATGTGAAGCCCACCTCTCACTGGCAGAGGCACCATGGGCTGTTCCTTTGCTATTTCCAGGGCGGCCCCGCGGGCTAGATCTAACACCCCATGGGCCAGATTTGGCCTGCGAGCCTTGAGTTTGACATCCCTGGGCTAGAGGATTGTAAGCATTTCATTGGCGACTTTAGGTGTAGCTCCTTGCAGTCAGGCGAACGTTGTGCTTTGGACATAAGCTGTGGGGACAGACATATAGTACACACACTTAACATTGGGTTCCAGCCTTTCTGCAACGGGTTTGCTTGTAACAGAATTGATTTTCCCAATTTTCATAGGAACCACAGGAGTTCCCAAGGCTGCGACCTCATCCTAACCTCTGTGTGCAGGTAGGAACAGAATTATTTTTTTAAAAAAATGGGCAACCTTACTTTCAGTTTCCAAGGATCCTCCACAGGGCTGGATTATTTTAGCACACATCAAAAGTCAAAAAGAGGTTCTGACAGGTTCTGGAGAACCGGTAGCAGAAATTTTGAGCAGTTTGGAGAATCGGTACATACCACCTCTGGCTGGCCCCAGAGTGGGGTGGGAATAGAGATTTTGCAATGTCCTTCCCCCAGGAGTGGGGAGGGAATGGAGATTTTGCAGTATCCTTCCCCTGCCACACCCACCAAGCCACACCACGCCCAGCAAGCCACGGCCACAGAACTGGTAGTAAATATTTTTGGATTTCACCACTGGTATAATCCAACTCCAAATTAATGTCTATTGTTTTATTGACTTCCACAGAAAAATTAAATCCAGAGACACTTTTCTTCCAATTTATTTCCACATTGCGCTTCCATAAGTGTCTATCCAGATTCAGACCTGGTCAAGAAAGCCACACATATTATTACTAAATAGAAATGGTTCTCTTATGTGATTATGTGATAAGTAGTGGTGCACACGATTAGGATGCTGGGTTGACCTTCAGCAAGCTCGCGTTTGAGACCTGGGTGCTGCTACTTGACGGGGCGAGCTCCCGTAACTCGCTCCAGCTCCTGCCAACCTAGCAGTTTGAAAGCAAGGAATCATGAATAGATTGTTAGATACTGCTTCGATGGGCACATTAATGGAGACATGAAAGGAACCTCCAGCCGGGATCCCCTGGGCACCAGTGATGTTACCAGCTAATCCTTTCAGCACGGAAGTGCTTTGATGCTTTCACCATAAATCATGAACGTGATCCTGATAATCTCCCCAGATTCCAGCAATCCAGTTTTTCCCTCTTTGTACAGGTAAGAAGGAATGGAAGTATCTACCTCCAAAGCTGCCTGCAGGATGGTAAGTGCTGATGTAGATGCATGCCAAACTGTTCCACAATTAGCACTTTTATGTACTATGCTTAGGTCAGACTGAAGTTGTCCAAGCCCAAAATTTGGAGTCTGGTGGCATAAGGTATTTTATTGCGAGCAGAGGAATGGAGGACTCTTCTTGTGAAATATCTCTGGACTCTCTCGATTGTATTTATGTCCGATATGCAGTGCGGGTTCCAGACAGATGAGCTATATTCAAGAATTGGTCTAGCAAATGTTTTGCATGCTCTAGTTAGCAGTACAATATTACCAGAGAAGAAGCTACAAAAAGATTAGGTTAACAACTCTTAATGCCTTTTTGGCAATGTTGTTACAGTGGGCTCTGGCACTTAGATCTCTGAATGTCTCTAAATGCAAGAACTGACTCTATAAATCCATGAGATCGCTGGCTGAGATTCATCGTTTATGCTTCTTTTCTTTTCTCCTAGATGTCACAGGAAGTCAGAAATACTTGTTGTTTCAGGAGATTCGGGATTCCCAGGGGAATTCTTTCGTTCAAATTATGGAGCAAGGCACCTGGATCTCCACTGCTCAAGTCTTCAATACAGTAAGGCCTTCCTCCAGCCTTTCTCTTCCTCCTTCTGTAGGTGGGCAATCCAGTGCTCCTTTCATTCCCCACCCCCCCACTTTTCCTTCTTTACAGAAAAGAAGAACATTGGAGGAAGCCCTGAGGAACAGTATGCAGTTAGGGAAGTGCATGCAGGTGAGTAGTAAAATGAGGGCTGGAAGACAAGGTAGTGGAATGATCCAGAAGGAGGAAATGAACAGTAGAAAGGACATACTTGCTTTTATATAATCAGAAGTGGGATTCACATACTGTAGCAACCGGTTCGGCCAGCACCAGAAATGTGAGCACGCGTGCATGCGTGCTTGCTTCTCGCGCATGCGCGCCATCCACACATGCATACAGTGTCAAAAAACACGGCAATTTGCTCATGCGCAACATCCACACATGCGTGTGACAACAAACAACATGGCAATTTGCGCGCATGTGGCATCTGTCTATGTGCGCGGGGTCAAAAACACAGCGATATAGGACGAGATTCCGCCCAGGTGGGTCCGCAGGTCGTCACTACCAGTTCGCCCGAACAGGTCCAAATTGGCTGAATACCATCTCTGTATATAATGCTTTCCAATAAATCCTTGGTGGATGGATAGAGGTCTCCAGATGGATTCTCCATCAAAACATGAGATACACAACACATTGTCACTCATTTCAATCCATTTGATGAAGTAGAAGATGTGTGGACTTCAACTCCTAGAATTCCTAAGCCAGCCATGGTGGCTAGGGAATTCTGAGAGTTGAAGTCCACACATCTTAAAATTGGGAGACCCCCACCGGCTCATAAATAGCCCCTCAGCCCTAGCCAGGGAGAGATTTGGAAATTTCTTGAAATATTCCACGAGCTGCACTATCAATGAAGATTCTTTTGGTAACTTGGACCGTGTTCCTGTAGCTTCCAAGATTCTGTATTTAGTCCAGGTGAACATTAAAGAGACTTCACCTAAATCTTGCCTTATGCCTTTTTCTTATGTGGACAGGTAAATATTTTTAGTAGAGCATTGTTCTTTATTGTTTTCTACAGGTGTGGCAAGAAGAAGGGACCAATGCTACTAGAGTCTGGGCATGTTCAGTGGAGCATTGTGAGTGTCTTGTGTTTGAGATTAAAGACTAGGAATGCTACTTAGAAACCCACCACATCAAAAAAACTAGAGTAGTAAAAAACATAGAAAATGATTGGATTGCTTGGTATACCTTGACTCAACTCCCATTCTGATTGCTGTCTCGGGGAAGAGACAGACCTGCACTGTTTTCCATAAAGCTAGGAGGGCAGAGGCCCTCTGGATTTTGTGGGGAGGCTGTTTCCTGGAGCAGATTCCTATATCCTAGGACAGAGGTCTCCAACCTTGGCAACTTTAAGACTTGTGGACTGCAACTCCCAGAATTCCTCAGCCAGCTTTGCTGGCTGAGGAATTCTTGGAGTTGAAGTCCACAAGTCTTAAAGTTGCCAAGGCTGGCAACCCCTGTCCTAGGAGGTCCTATCAAACAACACCGTTTAATGGAGAAGACCCGAAACTCGCTCACCCTATCTGATTTGGTGGGACAATCTCCCTTGGGGAGAGGTGATATCTCAAATAACCTTGCCCTGTGCCTTGCAGGGCTTTAAAAGTGAAAACCAGCACCTTGAATTGCATCTAGAAGGAAACTGGAAGCCAACAGGGGTGAAAGTTGGGCATCTAAAACTGTGTCCTGGACCAGCTGAAACTTCTGGGTGATCTCTAATAACAGCCCCACATAGAGTGCATTGTAGTTGTCCAGTCAGAAAGTGACTAAGAAATCAGTAACTATGAGCTGGGCCTCCTTATCCAGGAATGGGCCCAAATGGCACACAAAATAAATTTGTGCAAAAGCCACAGCTACCACTTCTCCTCCAATAGCAGCTATCACACTAAGAAGACTCCCAAAATTTGTTTATTAACTGTGTTGGGGGAAATGAGACCCCCATCAAGAGTTAAAGATGGCAATTCTCCAGATCCTGGACACACCCAAAGAAGTCTACCTTAAAGTGAAGCTAGGACTATCTGCCCAAGACTTTGCCTTCAGCCTTAGCCAATGGGAAAATGATAGGAAGAGAAAAGGGTGGTCTGTGCAAATTGTCTGGGACCCAAATACTGAATTTCTGCTCTCTGTACTTTGATGCAGATCCCCGGACCTACCGGGTGCTGATCTGGTTGGTCACTCTCCTAGGTAGCTGCTCTATTCTGCTCATGCTCCTGTTCAAGAAAGAAGCAGTAAAAGGTACCCTTCTTGTTTCTCAAACCCCAAATCTAGTCCTATGCTGATGTTGGAAGAAATGTCCATCTGGGTTCAGTTCCAAGTGGGGAGAAAGTCACTGGAAACATGGTGGCTGTTTGGAAAGATGGTTTTTAATGGTGTACAGGACCACATGGTTTGAAATCCTGGGCAAAAAGGCACATGGGTGAGAGAGATAGAGATTTATACCCTCTGTTGGGCTTTGAATTTGAGCTTGTATTCTGATTGGTCGTCAGACTCCCATGGGGCCATGCAGGGGTAACTTTGTAGGTTGTCTGTGTCCCAGGCTTGGTTGAGCCTTGCTGGGTGATGATGTAATGAAAGGGCTTTGGGAAATTCCTACTATGGCTCTGCTTGAAAGAGGTAGATCTTCATTATGTAGAATAGACTGGCCCAGGCTTTAATGGCCCATTAACAAAGGGGGAAGGGCTGAGTTTCTGCCTCCCTTTTAGGGGAAAATATTCTGCCCTTTTAATATTTCCTAAAATATCTCATTTTCCTAGGAGAGGGGTGGGTTTTAACTTCCTACACTGCCAGACTCAATAAGTATTGCCTCGGCTACTTATTCCCTTGCTCTTTTCATGATCAGTTTCATCCTAGCCTTGGCTAACAATCCTGTCACATCTCTAATTCATTTTCCTTCCTTCACTTGGGACTTTGCATTGTACTGTATTTCCATGAACGTTTTTCTACTGTCTTGCATGTGTTGTGTTTCTGCCCAAGCAATTGCACTGCCTGCTATTTGGCAATCAAGCCAAGCTCAGCTTCCCAGTGCACATGTGCGCCGCCAGCTGGTGTTCACATGTGCAGGACTGCCAGAACCCGAAGAGTAACGGGCGATGGCTGGCATGCCCGGAGATAGCTCTGCATGCCACTTCTAGCATGCGTGCCATAGGTTCACCATCACAGATATATAGAAAGAGCTAGTTTGATGTGGCGGTTAAGGCATCAGGCTAGAAACCAGGAGATGGTGAATTGTAGTCTCACCTTAGCCACAAAATCAGCTGGATGACCTCGGGCCAGTCCTTCTCTCAACCCTAGAAAGAAGGTGGCAAGCAGGGTGAAAGTTGGGCATCTAAAACTGTGTCCTGGACCAGCTGAAACTTCTGGGTGATCTCTAATAACAGCCCCACATAGAGTGCATTGTAGTTGTCCAGTCAGAAAGTGACTAAGAAATCAGTAACTATGAGCTGGGCCTCCTTATCCAGGAATGGGCCCAAATGGCACACAAAATAAATTTGTGCAAAAGCCACAGCTACCACTTCTCCTCCAATAGCAGCTATCACACTAAGAAGACTCCCAAAATTTGTTTATTAACTGTGTTGGGGGAAATGAGACCCCCATCAAGAGTTAAAGATGGCAATTCTCCAGATCCTGGACACACCCAAAGAAGTCTACCTTAAAGTGAAGCTAGGACTATCTGCCCAAGACTTTGCCTTCAGCCTTAGCCAATGGGAAAATGATAGGAAGAGAAAAGGGTGGTCTGTGCAAATTGTCTGGGACCCAAATACTGAATTTCTGCTCTCTGTACTTTGATGCAGATCCCCGGACCTACCGGGTGCTGATCTGGTTGGTCACTCTCCTAGGTAGCTGCTCTATTCTGCTCATGCTCCTGTTCAAGAAAGAAGCAGTAAAAGGTACCCTTCTTGTTTCTCAAACCCCAAATCTAGTCCTATGCTGATGTTGGAAGAAATGTCCATCTGGGTTCAGTTCCAAGTGGGGAGAAAGTCACTGGAAACATGGTGGCTGTTTGGAAAGATGGTTTTTAATGGTGTACAGGACCACATGGTTTGAAATCCTGGGCAAAAAGGCACATGGGTGAGAGAGATAGAGATTTATACCCTCTGTTGGGCTTTGAATTTGAGCTTGTATTCTGATTGGTCGTCAGACTCCCATGGGGCCATGCAGGGGTAACTTTGTAGGTTGTCTGTGTCCCAGGCTTGGTTGAGCCTTGCTGGGTGATGATGTAATGAAAGGGCTTTGGGAAATTCCTACTATGGCTCTGCTTGAAAGAGGTAGATCTTCATTATGTAGAATAGACTGGCCCAGGCTTTAATGGCCCATTAACAAAGGGGGAAGGGCTGAGTTTCTGCCTCCCTTTTAGGGGAAAATATTCTGCCCTTTTAATATTTCCTAAAATATCTCATTTTCCTAGGAGAGGGGTGGGTTTTAACTTCCTACACTGCCAGACTCAATAAGTATTGCCTCGGCTACTTATTCCCTTGCTCTTTTCATGACCAGTTTCATCCTAGCCTTGGCTAACAATCCTGTCACATCTCTAATTCATTTTCCTTCCTTCACTTGGGACTTTGCATTGTACTGTATTTCCATGAACGTTTTTCTACTGTCTTGCATGTGTTGTGTTTCTGCCCAAGCAATTGCACTGCCTGCTATTTGGCAATCAAGCCAAGCTCAAAGATTTGCTTTGGTCCCAAGATCCTAGAAAACTGGAAATGTAGCAGCCCCGTCATTAATAGCAAACACAATGTGACTTTCTCAGGGGTCTGTGAAATTAAAATTATTTGCCAGCCTATGTTGAAAAATAACACTACCCAAATCCCTTCAAACAAGTGCGAGAAGTAGTAGTGGCTGCATATGCATCAATTTTAATTTTTAATAGAGTAAATATATCTAGCAGTGTTGGCGAACCTTTTCGGCACAGAGTGCCGACACGAGAGCATGCGCACATGCGGGGGAGCACCGGAAATCGGAAGAGTAGCTCCCTAGCGCGCATGTGTGCGCTGGGAAGCTAAGCTTCCTGTTTCCGGTATGCACATGCAAGCCAGTCACCTGGTCTTCCAGTTTCTGACATGTATGCACACGCAAAGACCAGCTGGCCAGCGCACGTGCGTGTCCCGGAAGCCAGAAGCTCAGCTTCCCAGTGCACATGTGCGCCGGCCAGCTGGTGTTCACATGTGCAGGACTGCCAGAACCCGAAAGAGTAACGGGCGATGGCTGGCATGCCCGGAGAGATAGCTCTGCATGCCACTTCTAGCATGCGTGCCATAGGTTCACCATCACAGATATATAGAAAGAGCTAGTTTGATGTAGCGGTTAAGGCATCAGGCTAGAAACCAGGAGATGGTGAATTGTAGTCTCACCTTAGCCACAAAATCAGCTGGATGACCTCGGGCCAGTCCCCTTCTCTCAACCCTAGAAAGAAGGTGGCAAGCAGGGGTGAAATGTTCCCGGGTTGGACGGGATCAGCCGATCCGGTAGCAATGGCGGCGGGTGGTTCGGAGAACCAGTAGCAAAAATCCCTGCCCCCCCCATGCCCAGCTGAGCCACACGATCATCAGAGCTTTTTTTGTTTTTACTTTTAAAAGCATTTTTTTAAACAACCTCTTCGGCTGAAGAGGTTGTACAAAAAATGCTTTTAAAGGGTTAAAACAAGGCTCTGACGATCAGGCTGAGGTGCCTGATAGAGGCTTTTTTTTTTCTTTTAAAAGCATTTTTTAAAAGGTAAAAAAGCTAAAGTCTGCTAGGCAAAAAATGGGGGGGGGTTGAGGGGTTCGTTTGAGAGAGAGAGAGAGAGGAAGGAAGGAAGGAAGGAAGGAAGGAAGGAAGGAAGGAAGGAAGGAAGGAAGGAAGGAAGGAAGGAAGGAAGAGGGAGGGAGGGAGGGAGGGAGGGAGGAAAAGGAGAGGAAGGAAGGACTACAAACCTGGCACTAGACGCAGCTTCAGAGGATAATCCAGGGCTGGAAGGGACCAGGAGTTCATCTAGTCCAACTCTGCTCCAGCAGGACATTGTTAGAGAGTTTCTGTCTTTTGATCCCCCAGTCACATAGCCATGCCCACCAAGCCACACCCACAGAACCAGTAGGAAAGAAATTTAGATTTTACCACTGGCGAGGGCAAGGGCAAACCACTTCTGAAATCGTGCTGGGAAAACTACAGGGACTTTTCCAGGCATTCACCAGGAGTCAACAATGACTTGAAGGCATGTAAAATGTGCTTTATGGAGTCTGATATTTTGTTTGGGTATGCTGACAGTCTTCGTCTCACTCATTTATTCCAGCAACATCTCTTTCTTCCACCTGTACTTTCCCCAGGTGATCTATTCTTTTCATATTACCTTTTCACCTTTCCCCCCCCATAAGAATCTTAAGGCAGAAGAGGAAGATCTAGAGAACCATCTCTTAGTTTTGTTCTAGTGCAGCGGTCTCCAACCTTGGTCCCTTTAAGACTTGTGGACTTCAACTCCCAGAGTCCCTCAGCCAGCAAAGCTGGCTGAGGAACTCTGGGAGTTGAAGTCCACAAGTCTTAAAGGGACCAAGGTTGGAGACCCCTGTTCTAGTGGACCTTTTCCTTCTTCTAGAGGCCAGATTCTCCACAAGAAAGGCCCAATCTCACAAGGCCAGAGCCTTTATTTTCTTTAGCCTTTCATTTCTGCTCTGAATGGAGTTCACAGACTTCATTGCTGTTTAATTATGCTTTCATCCTCACTCAACACATTCAAGTTTAAGTTCAATATGGTGGAGGAGCTATGGATCACTCCCCCATCTGTGCATTTGCATTTGAAGTCACGGTGGCTTTTCCTGTCAGTTTACTCAGACCCCCTTGGGATATGTATATTTGTGGTCTGATTGAAAGAGAAGAAGGGAAGGATCTGCCCTGCCAAGCAGCGGTGGGATTCAATTTTTTTTACTACTACCGGTTCTGTGGGCGTGACTTGGTGGGTGTGGTGTGACTTGGTGAGCGTGGCTTGGTGGGCATGGCAGGGAAAGATTACTGCAAAATCCCCATTTCTTCCCGATCAGCTAGGACTCAGGAGGCAGAGAATAGATGGGGGTGGAGCCAGTCAGAGGTGGTATTTACTGGTTCTCTGAACAACTTAAAAGTTCCATTGCCGGTTCTCCAGAACTGGTCAGAACCTGCTGAATACCACACCTCTGCTGCCAAGCCTTGGCGTGTGTGAATTTGTCCATTTGCTACAGAAGTCACACTTCATTATTCCAACTCAAAATTCACCCACAGGACACATTCGACCTGACACCACCCCATTAATGTTTTTCTCTATTTACAGGCTGGTTCAAGATCCTGAAAGAAGATTACAGTTCCAGAGGTAAAGACAACAGAGGCTCTTGTAGCATTTGGAAGATAAACTATGGCAATGATTCTTCTTTGGGGAAATCTCCTGTCATCACTCTCTTGAACACCCCCCCCCCCGCAATTCTTCTGTATCTTTTCTAATTCTCAGCCTTTCATTTCTGTCCAGAAATAGAATTTACTGTGGGGAACATAGTCTGGATTTCCAGGAGGGAGGGGTTGCAGAGGAGCAAGAGACAGCGTAGTTTAGATAGTTTGTTCGAAGCGGTTTACTTTAAGTATGTATCTATTGTATGCTCGTGTATTGTTGTGGTTGAAGCTGAAGTAGTCATTGGCAGGTAGGACATTGTAGCAGATAATTTTATGTACTACGCTTAGGTCAGACCGAAGACAGCGTAGTTCTAAGTTGTCTAAGCCCAAAATTATGAGAAATGAATGGGGAAATGTCATTTCTAAGGAGTAAATCAGTGCTATGCGCTTGAAAGAGAAGTCTGTGTTCTCAGTGGATATCATTCTGGTCTCATTCCATCTTTTTGTTTCTTCTTGTAGCAGTTTGTGAGCTTGATTAGGGGAAAAATGTCCACATACACTACTCCAGTCACTAGTGTTGGAATCTGGATGGCAATGGATGTTTGTTAATATGCTGAGCACAGTAACAAGGGGTCCTTGGTGCTCTCTGAGCTTGGTTGTTTTCTTACATTTCATTCAGTGTATCAATGATATTACATAGTTTGGTAATGAAACATCTGCAAGAAAACAACCAAGCTCAGACAGCACCAAGACCCCACAGTTCAACCCTGAGCTACAAATATTATCTTCTATTGGTACAGTAAAAAAGACAATTCTATCAAATTCAAAGGTAATCCTTGTTTAACAACCATTCATTCAGTGACCACTTGATATTTTGCCAGCACTGAATGATGGGGACTTATGACTGATCCTGAAAGTAATGGCTATTACAGCATCCCATGGTCAAATGATGACAATTACTGATGCTCCCTGCTGGCTTCCAACAAGCAAGGTCAGTTAGGAAGCCTGCAGGAAGTTGCAAATCATGGTCATATCATATGAAGTCCTTGCTTATTGTGATGCACTTAACAACAGCAACCAGAATTGCTGGAACTGCCATTGTAAGTCAACAAGATCAGGTGACTTTTTCTGTTTACAATCATGTTGCTTAGCAATGGGATTTATGATCCTATACATCGTCGTTAAGCAAAGACTACCTGTACTCTCTTTAATTTTTTTGAGAAGAGGCAGAAGGCATAGGTGCAGCATAGTTGTAAGTGGAATGGATGCTGTATTCAGTTACCAGCCAAAAAGCAAGCACTGATTAGCTAAAAGGACTTTTGTGCTGAGTTGTGGCTAGAAAGAGCAAGTATAAATTAGTTGGTGCTTCCAAAACGTGCTGTACTTTCATCCATATATATCAGCAAAGACTCAAAATGGTCAATTCATTTTCTCTGTGTTTGAATTGAATTCAGAAGGTTTGAGGGTTTGTATCATTGCAAGTTTTTATGAATGACTATGTATCAGTCATTAAGATCCATCCCAAACTTTTGTTGGTTTGGATCAGGGGTGAAATGCTCCCGGTTCGGACCGGATCACCCAATCTGGTAGCGATGTCAGCAGGTGGTTCGGAGAACTGGTAGCAAAAATCCCTGCCCGCCCCCCTGCCCATGCCCAGCTGAGCCGCGCGATCATCAGAGGTTTTTTTTTTTTTTTACTTTTAAAAGCATTTTTTCTTCAGCCAAAAAAATGCTTTTAAAAGTAAAAAAAAAAGCCTTTGATGATTGCGCGGCTCAACTGAGATCAACAGAGCCTTTTAAAAGCATTTTTTCTACAATCTCTTTGGAGGAAGAGGTTGTAGAAAAAATGCTTTTAAAAGTAAAAAAAAAAAGTTGGCCACACCCACCCAGTCTCATTACTCACCACCACCAAGCCATGCCCACAGAACCAGTAGTAACAAATTTTACATTTCACCACTGGTTTGGATTGCAAATTTCCTGGTCGCATTTTGAAAAACTAGCAATGGATAGAGAAAGTACAAAGAGAAAGAAAAGGGTTTGGAAGATAACAACAACAACAGAGTTGGGAGGGACTTTGGAGGTCTTCTAGTCCAACCCCCTGCTCAGGCAGGAAACCCTATACCATTTGTCAGCCTCCGCTTTAATTTAGTGTATTTCTCCTACTAGATTATCTGACTATTTTATTACCTTGTTAAAAGTTTGCTCTACTGATTGTCTTACATGCTTTATGGAGAAGGGGGGGGAAGTTTTAACTGTTCCCAGCGTCGGCTGACATTGTATGTGGGGGAGAGGGGAAATGCCATTTTCAAAACCAGAGGTTTGAATTGTGTTGGCGCGTGAATGTAACGGCAGCTGCTGATTCCACATTCCATTCGGAAGATTGACAGAGGGAGAATATCGGAAGTGGAAGTACACGTGGCTGAGGAGAAAGAAGACATTGGACTATTATTGTATGACCTCTAGTAGGGGGAGGGTTCAGGAGAGAATATGACTCTGGGGATTTGATTTACTTCCAGTTCCAGCTTTGCTTTCACCGCATCCAGACTTGTATGATAAAGATTACCAAATTCTTCAACATGATGAAGTTGGGTTTTTATTTTCTCAAACACTGATCTGGGGCAGGCTGACACCATTTCAGATAAGATGAAAAAATTGATCTTCAGAGTATAGAATTTGCAATGCTGCATCTAAACATGAGAGAGCCACTTGTGAAGATGCTGGATGAGAAAGCAAAGAAGAGAGACGTGGGATAGGAGGATTTCTTATTGTTTATGGAATATCTCATCTCTCTCTCTCTCTCTCACCGCAGGAATGCTTCAGGGACGACAGGTCCTCATTCTCTATTCTCCAGATCATGAAGGCTATGAGCGTGTGGTGGGCATCCTGGCTGATGCTCTGACTCAGCTGCAAGTATCTGTATCCCTGGAGTTGTGGAGCCGTGGGGAGTTGGGGTCTCTGGGGCCCATGCAGTGGTTCCATGCCCAGCGACGCTTGGTACTCCAAGAAGGCGGAGTTATTGTGCTGCTGTTTTCCCATGGTGCCGTGGCCAGTTGTGCAGAATGGCTGGGCTGGAAACAGAGCTTCCCTCGGTCCACCTTCAAACCAGACAGCACATTCTTGGCTTCCCTCAACTGCGTCCTGCCTGATTTCCTGGCTGGTGAGACCAGGGCCACATACATTGTCGGCTGCTTTGAGGAGCTTCTTCCAGTCAACGAGATCCCTGACCTCTTCCATTCAGTGCCTGTCTATCCTCTGCCCTCTCAGCTCTTTAGATTCCTGCTGGCCTTGGCCGGCCCCAGGGTAGGACACAAAGAGAAGAACAGCCTCCGGAGGCATGCAGAGTGTATCCACAAGAGCCTAGAACGGGCAGTGCACGAATGCCAGCAAAAGTACCCCAGCTAGTAGAACCTGTAATTGCTGCTTTCTCAGCAGGGGGATAAACAGAGTAAATGCATCCTTGAGGAATAAGACTTTCAGAAGTGAGCTGGTAAAAGTGCATCTGAATGTACTGACGTATAGTTTTCCAACAAGTGACCAGTCTGTTCCTGTAACATGGAAAGAGGCCTGTGATGCTGTAACAAGACTGAATCATGGATAGGAACTTGTTCTGCATAGCGGTTCAGGTGATAAGGTACCTGTTTAAGTGGCTGGTGGAGGTAAGGAGCTTGCCATCATATTACTAAAGGGTAACCAGCCAATAATATGAAGGGAGATCATCAGTAGATTCAGACTGGAGGATCTCCAAAGGTGTGGGCCTCTTACCTTCATGCCATTTTTTGGAGCTCCCTTGAGGCAACTGCTTGGCCAGCAAAATGCAATAATGGTAAAAACTAGAAATACTCAAATTAGAGTGGTACAGGGCACTTCATGAAATTAGCTGTTCAGAGCATCAAGGGAGCCATGTCCTGTGAAGCCTCAGCATGGCTTGGTTTTGATGGAAGTGTCTTCAGGGTATGCGCTTGTATCTCAGAAGGTTAGGAAAAGATCTCAGAATGGTGACACTGAACTTTGGACTGATACAGCTACCTCAAGCAAGTTTGGAAGGAAGGATGTGTTTGTTGGTTTCCAGAAGTTTCCTTCGGATGGTTCGCACAGCCTTTATTTAAAAATGAAAAGGGCTTTATATGCATTCTCTGCCTTTTATCAGGATGTCATCCACACATCCTGCTTGCCATAATGTCTGCATTACTAAATGTTTTTGAGAGACCTCTGCCACAGACTACTGAGGTGAGGTGGCCTAGAATCATTTTTGGTTGTTCCAGTTTGGAAGTGGTGTTTCCCTTCTTCTGCTGACACAGAACTTTCCATGAGGACAATTTAGGATGTATCAGGGAAGAGGTTAGAGATGATGAGTCAATGAGAGTGATTTGCTCAGCTCCAGCTGTCTTGGCAAATTGGCTCCTTCCCTGCCCAATAACTGGGCCCTGTACTTCTACTGTACTGGCCATTCTGTCTTTGATTGGAGGACAGGCTGGACACTTGGTTTCTGTGGGGAAAGTTTTATTTTATTTATTTTGTGGATGTTATTGTTTTAAAGTCTTTTCAATTGTTCTAACTGTCTTGGAATTTTAGAATTGTAAGCCACCCAGAGTCACTTGGTTGAGTTGGGCGGCTATAGAAATTTAATAAAACAATCAAACAAAATTTCCCTCAAGAGGGAGAAAGGAAAGCAAGTCCCAGAGGCACAACAGCACTGAGAATTCCCTGGTTTCTGGCTTCGTATTTCAAATTAGCTCTTTTGCTCATTTAAGCAGACTTTTCAGTGAAGAGGGAGAATTGACACAGGTATCTTGATCCTCTGTTTCTTTGACAGATGTTCTACAGTAGCCCTTGACCTACAAACATTCATTTAATGGCTGTTTGAAGTTGCAATGGCAACTGAAAAAAGTGACTTTTGATTGTTTTTCACACAACCATTGCAGCATTCCCATGGTCACATAATCAACATTCGGGTGCTTGGCAACTGGCTCGTATTTATGATGGTTGCAGTGTCCTGATCACCTTTTGTGACCTTCTGACAAGCAAAGTCAACGGGAAAGCCAGATATATTTAACAACCATATTACTAACTTAACAACTGCAGTGATTCACTTAACAACTGTGGCAAGAAAAGTCATAAAATGGGGCAAAATTAACTTAGCAACTGTCTCGCTTAGCAACAGAAATTTTGGGCTCAATTGTGGTCGTATGTCAAGGACTACCTGTACTTTCTTCTATTGCCCTTTACAGATGAATGACCCTATGAAACACATTAATAACACTGCCATCTAGAGCCAAAGGGCCTCTGGTGGCTCAGGCTGGTAAGACAATCTGTTATAAACACAGCTGCCTGCAATTACTGCAGGTTCAAGTCCCACCAGGCCCCAGGTTGACTCAGCCTTCCATCCTTTATAAGGTAGGTAAAATGAGGACCCAGATTGTTGGGGGCAATTAAGTTGACATTGTATATAATATACAAATGGATGAAGACTATTGCTTGACATAGTGTAAGCCGCCCTGAGTCTCCGGAGAAGGGCGGGATATAAATGCAAATAAATAAATAAATAAAAATTCCTGGAGATGCAGACAATTGATTCAAGAGGACAATACTGTAGTCCACTCAGAGGAAACATACTACAAATAAGAACAATCAGTACTAAATACATAAATTGTCAAAGGGTAACTTATTGATATCAAAGATACTCTCATAAAACGACAGGCGAGATGGTGTGGATAGTCACAAAACACTTGTTTATGACAAATTGGTAAGCTTGCTGCCATCTTTGTAGCTTTCCTGGGTGCTCTACAGTTTTCTCCTCTTAATCCAGGGCCTCTGGTGGCTCAGACTGCTGAGACAGTCTGTTATTAACACAGCTGCTTGCAATTACTGCAGGTTCAAGTCCCACCAGGCCCAAGGTTGACTCAGCCTTCCATCCTTTATAAGGTAGGTAAAATGAGGACCCAGATTGTTGGGGGCAATTAAGTTGACATTGTATATAATATACAAATGGATGAAGACTATTGCTTGACATAGTGTAAGCCGCCCTGAGTCTCCGGAGAAGGGCGGGATATAAATGCAAATAAATAAATAAATAAAAATTCCTGGAGATGCAGACAATTGATTCAAGAGGACAATACTGTAGTCCACTCAGAGGAAACATACTACAAATAAGAACAATCAGTACTAAATACATAAATTGTCAAAGGGTAACTTATTGATATCAAAGATACTCTCATAAAGCGACAGGCGAGATGGTGTGGATAGTCACAAAACACTTGTTTATGACAAATTGGTAAGCTTGCTGCCATCTTTGTAGCTTTCCTGGGTGCTCTACAGTTTTCTCCTCTTAATCCAGGGCCTCTGGTGGCTCAGACTGCTGAGACAGTCTGTTATTAACACAGCTGCTTGCAATTACTGCAGGTTCAAGTCCCACCAGGCCCAAGGTTGACTCAGCCTTCCATCCTTTATAAGGTAGGTAAAATGAGGACCCAGATTGTTGGGGGCAATTAAGTTGACATTGTATATAATATACAAATGGATGAAGACTATTGCTTGACATAGTGTAAGCCGCCCTGAGTCTCGGAGAAGGGCGGGATATAAATGCAAATAAATAAATAAATAAAAATTCCTGGAGATGCAGACAATTGATTCAAGAGGACAATACTGTAGTCCACTCAGAGGAAACATACTACAAATAAGAACAATCAGTACTAAATACATAAATTGTCAAAGGGTAACTTATTGATATCAAAGATACTCTCATAAAACGACAGGCGAGATGGTGTGGATAGTCACAAAACACTTGTTTATGACAAATTGGTAAGCTTGCTGCCATCTTTGTAGCTTTCCTGGGTGCTCTACAGTTTTCTCCTCTTAATCCAGGGCCTCTGGTGGCTCAGACTGCTGAGACAGTCTGTTATTAACACAGCTGCTTGCAATTACTGCAGGTTCAAGTCCCACCAGGCCCAAGGTTGACTCAGCCTTCCATCCTTTATAAGGTAGGTAAAATGAGGACCCAGATTGTTGGGGGGCAATAAGTTGACTTTGTATATAATATACAAATGGATGAAGACTATTGCTTGACATAGTGTAAGCCGCCATGAGTCTTCGGAGAAGGGCGGGATATAAATGCAAATAAAAAAAAAATCCTGGACTTTTTCTTCTGGGAACTGTTTTCAAGCAAAATTTGCCCTTCTTATTTCCTGAGAATGCTTCTGATGATGGCACAAGTGCCAGAGGTGGCACACAGAGCCCTCTATATGGGCACACACACTGTCGCTAGCTGCTCTTTTGGTTTCTGGCAGGCACATGCGCGCTGGCCAGATGGTCTTTGGATTTCCGGTGCATGAAGACCAGCTGGCCGACACGTATGCGCCCACTGGAAACCAGAAGAGCAACCGGCTGGTATGTACATGCATACCAACCAGCTGGTCTTCAGGTTTCCGGTGCTCCAGTGCGCGCATATGCGCAAATTCCGGTTTGGGCACTTGGTGCCGAAAAGGTTTTCCATCACTGCTCTAGAGCAGGGGTCTCCAACCTTGGCAACTTTAAGCCTGGTGGACTTCAACTCCCAGAATCCCCCAGCCAGCAGAGCCAAAAATCCCATCAGGAGACAGGAACATCTGCCCAAGGTGAACATCGACCCAAGGATTTACTTATAAATAAGAAAAGATATTGGAGGATGGACGGAAATTGCCAAGATAACTCTTTAAAGTGTAAAACAACTAAAAGGTTAAGGGAGTTAGGGGGAATTTCTTAGGTGTGGCATGCATTGTGTAGGAGTATAAAATGTGTAGCTTGAAAACTGCTTCTTGCGCTCTTTGAACTTAATCCATTTGGGAAGAGTCTAAGAGCTTGCAACCACTTTTCTTTTTTTTATTTTCATATTTTTCTACAATAAATCTTTGATTTTGTTAATCAGACTTGTCTTGGAGTTTTGAGTATCAAATCTGGTGGTTTTAAAACTCACACGCTGCAAAACTGACCTGAATTTGAAGGGCTTTCAAAGCCTTCCAATGCAGCCTCCCCAGTGTACACAGGATTCTACCTCTAGGAGTGATACTATTTCTGATCTTCCTTCACTTTTTAAAAGTCTTTTTTCCCCCAGAGGTTTCTCAGCAACTGCTCTGATTGGGATTCTCCCCTGCCCATTTTTTTTTTTTACAATTAGGAAGATATTTCTGCTATTGAAATTGAGGCACAAATTCGCCCAAATTCATATTTACCTAACTCAAACTTGATGTTTGCACAGCTGCTCCGTGTAAAAGCAAAGGTTTATTCGGCAGACACCGCAAAATGCAGATTCTACTTTCAAATGCATGAGATGTTCATTTAAGCAAAGGCTGCTGGCGACAGTGTTTACAGGCACCCTTACTCAAAGCTTCTTTCCTCTACAATCTACATCTTCCCAATCAAGGGAAGAGAATTAAAGAATAATAATCAATTCAACGAATCTGCAGGGCAAACATAGTGGGAAAGACCGGATTATGAACTCCCCCGAGGCGTTTTGGGCTCAGAGCGAGAAGACTGTGTTCGACAGCAACAGGGTTTTATTTTATCCGGACGCTTTTTTAATGAAGGATGAAATCTAATCTCGTTCCAGCAAGACCTCTTGCCCTCGCGACTGCAGAGGAGCCTGACTCAACGCCTTCGCGGCCCCTTTAAAGCGCCTTGACAGGTGCTGCTCCGAGGGTGGGGGGGAGAGGAAAACTGGACGGAGCTCCCCTATTGGTCGCTGAAAGGAGGAGGCGATGATGTCATCGCACAGGGCCCCATGTCATTGGCGGAGAGAGGAAGAGTTTGCCCCCCCCACACACCCGTGGAGATCTTGCGGTCGCCGAGGTGGGACTGGGGGGAGCGATCAGCTGCGGCGGACCCGGGATTCGACTTGCGTGCGAAAGTGGGCGCCGCACTCCCGGGCCTCCCCCGTTGGCTCGCGCTGCTCTCCCGAGGTGGGCGTGGGGGGCGAGCCGGGAGAGGCAAGGTAGGTTTGGAGCCCCCCGAGCGAGGCGTAGGGCGGTGGATCAGGGAAAAGCACGTTTTCGTGGGGTTGTGTTCGGGGGCTGGGTTGGCCATTCGGTGGCTCCAGTTTTTTCCTACCTGCAGAAATAGGGAAGGTCGCCTCCGGCCGCCCCAGAAGGGAGGGGGGAAAAAAATCTTCGCTGCATCCCTCCTTTGGATGTGGAGCCTCTTTGCAGAGAGATCGGAGCAGGTGGGAATCCCGTGTCATCCCGTTTACACGTTCCCTAGCGTGGGCCAATTCTGGATCCATGATGTGCCATCAAGTCGGTGTTTGTTTGTTTTTTGACTCCAGCAACCACATAGGGCAGGGGTCTCCAACCTTGGTCCCTTTAAGACTTGTGGACTTCAACTCCCAGAGTTCCTCAGCCAGTAAAGCTGGCTGAGGGACTCTGGGAGTTGAAGTCCACAAGTCTTAAAGGGACCAAGGTTGGAGACCCCTGACATAGGGAGATCTTCCAACTTTGCACCCATGGCTGGCTATCCACCTTGCTGTTGGTCACCCTCTTCTTTTCTTTCCTTCCACCTCTCTCAATAGTACAGCCTTCTTCTCCGGCCATCCAGATCCTCCTCCTCACATAATGTCTCTGGATGATGTAGGGATCATTTGAGCCTGGTCATTGTGTGCCTCCAGTGAGAAACTCTGGATTGATTTGTTCAATGATCCCTTAGATCCCGAAGTAAGTAATTCCTGCTAAATTCATAATTGCCTTTCCAAGGAAGTGGCCATCAGCTGATGTCCCTATTGTGCTGGGAGGGGGGGCTTGCAGCTATGTTCTGAACAGTAGTGTCTTAGCTTGCTTAATAACCTCCATCAAGTAAGGCCAACAGAATGACTATTGGTTATGTAGGCTGAGGAATGGTGGGAGTTGTAGTCCAATGCTTGTGGAGGGTGTCTAGCTGGGAAGGCAGATTTGATGCCATCTGCTGGAGATTAGAATACCCCATACCTACAGCAGCTTTAATATTTCTAGTCTCTCTTGGTCATTCAGATTTTTGCAGTTTACTTTTAAATTGTAACAATTTAGTAATTCGTTAAAACAGGGGTCTCCAACCTTGGTCCCTTTAAGACTTGTGGACTTCAACTCCCAGAGTTCCTCAACCAGCTTTGCTGGCTGAGGGACTCTGGGAGTTGAAGGCCACAAGTCTTAAAGGGACCAGGGTTGGAGACCCCTGTTTTGAGCTATTGGATTAGGTTTCTATATACCTCTGAGGCAGGGGTGTCCAAACTTGGTCCCTTTAAGACTTGTGGACTTCAACTCCCAGAGTCCCTCAGCCAGCAAAGCTGGCTGAGGAACTCTGGGAGTTGAAGGCCACAAGTCTTAAAGGGACCAGGGTTGGAGACCCCTGTTTTGAGCTATTGGATTAGGTTTCTATATACCTCTGAGGCCACAGGGAAATGGCAGAAGTCTAAGGCCATTCGAAAGCGTAAAGCATATTTATTAGATTTTGGATTCTACCAGATTGAGTGAGTCTTTTCTTCTTGATGTGACTTAATAATTTATATATAAATTGGATGCGTTACTTGTGGTTTATCAGTTTATATGACTTGTAAGTAGTTTACTGTATATTCATGAGCATGCTTAAATAGGCATTATATCCTGGGTAATTGGGATTAACACAGCTCCTGTTTTTCAGATTCTTTTGCCGCGCAAAGTTTAGGTTTCTCCATTCCCAAGCATGGGAATCAGGGGTGAAATGCTCCCAGTTCGGACCGGTTCGGCTGAGCCGGTAGCGATGATGGCTGCTGGTTCGGAGAACCAATAGTGATGGCGGCTTGAGGCTCCGCCCACCCACCCGGTCGTCATTACTTCCTGGTTTTAACCAGGAAGTAACCTGGTTAAAGGTTAGCATGCGCAGAGGATTGGCACGTACACTTCCAAACTGGTAGGGAAGGTAAATAGATTTCACCCCTGATGGGAATATAAAGAGAACAATATTGGAGGTGCACAGAAACCATACACTTTGTCAGAGCATCTACCTGACAGCTAAATTGCTCTTGGGAAGGAGATTACAGTTATCCACTTACTTTCCAAAAATGCCTTTAGTGTTCCAATATCTAAGGGGCTGCTCTAAAGGGGCTGCTGTAAAGAAATAGTCAAACTATTTACTAAGTCTGCACTACTATTAATCTTCTCATCATTCTCACCACCCATCTTCTTCCACTTATGACTGTATGACTGTAACCTTGTTGCTTATGATTTATATTGATATTGTTTCCTGATTGCTTACTTGTACCCTATGACTATCATTAAGTGTTGTACCTTATGATTCTTGATGAACATATCTTTTCTTTTATGTACACTGGGAACATATGCACCAAGACAAATTTCTTGTGTGTCCAATCACACTTGGCCAATAAAAATTCAATTCAATTCAATTCAATTCTATTCTATTCCATTCCATTCCATTCCATTCCATTCTATTCTATTCTATTAATTTCTTTTATGTACACTGGGAGCATATACACCAAGACAAATTCCTTGTGTATCCAATCACACTTGGCCAATAAAAAATTCTATTCTATTCTATTCTGTTCTGTTCTGTTCTGTTCTGTTCTGTTCTGTTCTGTTCTATTCGACTAGACTAGACTAGACTAGACCAGACTAGACCGACACTTAAGTGTTGTATCTTATGATTCTTGATGAATGTATTTTTTTTCTTTTATGTACACTGAGAGCGTATGCACCAAAGACAAATTCTTTGTGTGTCCAATCACACTTGACCAGTAAAGAATTCTATTCTATTCTATTCTCAAATACTGTTATTGGTCTCACAACCCTTCCTCTTTCTTCCAGGCTTGTTCCTGGCCTGAAAATGGCTTTCTCCAGGATGAAAGTCCCACCTGCTCTGCTCTTCTTCTTCTTGCTATTCCACTGGATGCCAAGCTCTGGTAGTTCCCAGCAAGATACCTGTCAGACCTGTCGGGATCTTGTCGACAATTTCAATAAGGTGGGAGGCTAGAAAGGACCTCCAAAATGGACTGGGTGTCTGTAATCTTGATTAATGCAAAGTGGGCGTCCCGTTTAGCTGGGGTTGCTAGGCATTCATCTACCCCCTCCCCCCAGTCTCAGAAGAGGGTTTGGGAGGGGGAGGGAAGTGCTCTGGAGCAAATGTTGCTGAGAGGGGTATGGAGATGTGTGGAGGATGATGAGGGGCAGAAAGCAGCCATGGAGAGGGTTGATTTGTATTGCATGGGGTTGAGGGCTGCTGGGATGGGATGGGGCGCAGCTCTGGCTTTGCTGTGAGGCTTGTCCTGCCTTCTCAGGGTCTGGAGCGGACACAGCGAGAGAACTTCGGGGGCGGGAACACCGCCTGGGAAGAAGAGAAGCTTGCCAAATACGCCAACAGGTGATTTGAAGGCTGGGCTGCAACAGGCCATTGGTGAGATGCTGATACTGTAGAGCCCGGGCCATACCAGTATCCTTGTTGGGAAGTAGCAACCTCTTACTAGCATCCTGATCGCATAAAGTTCAGCAAGATGAGCCTTGACACCCAAGACAAAGTCTCTTAAAAAAAAAAAGGCTATGATAATTTAGATGATTGCTCGATTTTAAACATTATTGTGGAAATTCTGACAATACCCCAGTTGCCAGAATCTTTATTGCAGATAAGTGTACATGTGGACTTCAGTTCCCAGGGTTTGGGGACTTTGGGAGTTGGTCCACAAGTCTTAAAGGGACCAAGTTGGCGACCCCTGGTCTATTAGCTAAGAAAGCTACATTTTGCCAGGGGATCATAAAAAAATGTTTCTGCAAAAATTGATTGAGTGCCTCTCTTTTGTCATCAAGATATTTTCCTGTGTCTTTTACATTTATTAGTTTTTTAAAATAATGTTCATAGTACTTTCTTTTTTACTGTTAATAACAATAACAAACAAGCAAAGAAATGTATGCGTATCCATGTTGCTCTTAAGCATGGATGGCAAGATGGGTGGCATATAAATTTAACAAATAGATGCAGGAACTCAATTCCAGCATTTTATTTATGTACACTGAGAGCGTATGCACCAAAGACAAATTCTTTGTGTGTCCAATCACACTTGACCAGTAAAGAATTCTATTCTATTCTATTAATTTCTTTTATGTACACTGAGAGCGTATGCACCAAAGACAAATTCTTTGTGTGTCCAATCACACTTGGCCAATAAAAATTCTATTCTATTAATTTCTTTTATGTACACTGAGAGCGTATGCACCAAAGACAAATTCTTTGTGTGTCCAATCACACTTGACCAGTAAAGAATTCTATTCTATTCTCAAATACTGTTATTGGTCTCACAACCTTCCTCTTTCTTCCAGGCTTGTTCCTGGCCTGAAAATGGCTTTCTCCAGGATGAAAGTCCCACCTGCTCTGTTCTTCTTCTTGCTATTCCACTGGATGCCAAGCTCTGGTAGTTCCCAGCAAGATACCTGTCAGACCTGTCGGGATCTTGTCGACAATTTCAATAAGGTGGGAGGCTAGAAAGGACCTCCAAAATGGACTGGGTGTCTGTAATCTTGATTAATGCAAAGTGGGCGTCCCGTTTAGCTGGGGTTGCTAGGCATTCATCTACCCCCTCCCCCCAGTCTCAGAAGAGGGTTTGGGAGGGGGAGGGAAGTGCTCTGGAGCAAATGTTGCTGAGAGGGGTATGGAGGTGGGTGGAGGATGATGAGGGGCAGAAAGCAGCCATGGAGAGGTTGATTTGTATTGCATGGGGTTGAGGGCTGCTGGGATGGGATGGGGCGCAGCTCTGGCTTTGCTGTGAGGCTTGTCCTGCCTTCTCAGGGTCTGGAGCGGACACAGCGAGAGAACTTCGGGGGCGGGAACACCGCCTGGGAAGAAGAGAAGCTTGCCAAATACGCCAACAGGTGATTTGAAGGCTGGGCTGCAACAGGCCATTGGTGAGATGCTGATACTGTAGAGCCCGGGCCATACCAGTATCCTTGTTGGGAAGTAGCAACCTCTTACTAGCATCCTGATCGCATAAAGTTCAGCAAGATGAGCCTTGACACCCAAGACAAAGTCTCTTAAAAAAAAAAGGCTATGATAATTTAGATGATTGCTCGATTTTAAACATTATTGTGGAAATTCTGACAATACCCCAGTTGCCAGAATCTTTATTGCAGATAAGTGTACATGTGGACTTCAGTTCCCAGAATTCTGGGAGTTGAAGTCCACGTGTCTTAAAGTTGCTAAGGTTGGGAAGCCTTGTCTTAGAGAGAAGGCAGTTCTAATGAGGAAAACCTGAACAGAAGTCATTAAGTTTAGTCTATTACAGGGGTCTCCAATCTTGGTCCCTTTAAAACTTGTGGATTTCAATTCCCAGAGTTTGGGGACTTTGGGAGTTGGTCCACAAGTCTTAAAGGGACCAAGTTGGCGACCCCTGGTCTATTAGCTAAGAAAGCTACATTTTGCCAGGGGATCATAAAAAAATGTTTCTGCAAAAATTGATTGAGTGCCTCTCTTTTGTCATCAAGATATTTTCCTGTGTCTTTTACATTTATTAGTTTTTTTAAATAATGTTCATAGTACTTTCTTTTTTACTGTTAATAACAATAACAAACAAGCAAAGAAATGTATGCGTATCCATGTTGCTCTTAAGCATGGACGGCAAGATGGGTGGCATATAAATTTAACAAATAGATGCAGGAACTCAATTCCAGCATTTTATTTATGTACACCATTTGAGCTCTGATTCTAAAATCCACAATTTGGGTGAGGGATATTCAATAATTTGTCTTTGAGCTGTTAGTTCAGTCTTCATCCTTTTTTTTTTTTTATTCAAAAAGTTTTACAAAAATTTTCCCGTTTCCAATAATATTGGCTCCTGAAAATTTTGTGCCCACTTTATCATACAGTCCTTTACCAAGTCCCTTTCAGAATCTATTTCAAGTAACACATTATACAATCTCTTTATATGCTCCTGAGACTGATTTCTAATTTGCTTTACCAAATTTCCCTCGTTCTGCTCTATACCAATTTTCTGATCTCCTTCCATCTAGCACGTAGTTGCTCATATTGAAACCAAGTATAATTTTTCCCTTCCTCACTTAATACTTGCAGAGATTTTAACTGCAAATTACCTCTTTCAGTATACAAAAGATTTATACATGTAATCATGTCCTGATTCTGTTCTATGTTTATAATTTCTACTGTAAGTCTAGGTCTTGCCCATATAGGGACCTAATAATTTAGTTTATAAGAGTATTTTTCCAAACACGCAGAAGGGCATTTCTTAGCACAGGATTTTTACAGGCCTTATCCACTTTTTAGTGATAAATTAAATAAGCATGTCATCGATAGAGCAAATCATAACCTTCTACATTCCTAATACTGTGGTCTGTTAAATTAAACGAATCTCATATTGCTGATAGAGCAGCTGCTCCATAATATAATTTAAAATTAGGCATTTTAAACCTCCCTTTCCGAGAATCTTGAATTATTTTCATTTTAACCCTAGCTTTTTTACCTTCCCATATAAATTTGTTAATTCCCTTCTGCCATTCCTCAAGATTCTTATCTTTCTTAATTATTGGTATCATCTGAAAGAGGAATAAAAATCTAGGTAAAACATTCATTTTAATAGCAGGAATTCTCCCCAGCAAAGATGATTGCAATTTTTCCAAACAATCAACTCCTTCTGAACTTTTTGCCATAAAACCTCATAGTTATTCTTATACAATTTCACATTTGATGACGTAATATAAACCCCTAAGTACTTAACCTTCTTTACAATTTCAAATCCTGTTACTTCCTCTAGTTTTTCTTTCTGTTGTCTGGCCATATTTTTATTATCACTTTTGTCTTTTCTGATTTACCTTAAACCCTGAGACATTCCCATATTGATCAATTATTTCCAACAAAGATTTACTAGAATTTATAGGGTTTGTTAAAGTAATCACCAAATCATCTGCAAAAGCTCTTAACTTATATTCATACTGTCTAACTCTAATTCCTCTATCTCCTTTACTTCTCGTATTTTATCCAATAATGGTTCTAGAGTTAAAATAAACAATAATGGTGATAAAGGACATCCCTGTCTTGTTCCTTTCGCAATCTTAAAAGGTTCTGTTAAGCTACCATTGATTATAATCTGTGCTGTTTGCTCTCCATAAATTGCCCTAATTATTCTTAAAAAACCATCTCCAAATTGCATCTTTTCTATTAATTTAAATAAAAAATCCCAATGCAATCGATCAAAAGCTTTCTCTGCATCGAGAAAAATAAATGCTGCTGGAATAAAATTTTTCTTTTCTAAGTACTCCAGTAAATTAACAATCTGCCTAACATTATTCCTCATCTGTCTCCCTTTTATAAATCCAGATTGATCATTATGAATTCTTCGCTGCAGAATCAACATTAATCTATTAGCTATTATTTTAACAAAAATCTTATAATCATTATTTAAAAGTGAGATTGGCCTATAATTCCCAGGTTTAGAACAATCCTGTTCCTCTTTTGGTATCAATGAAATAAAAGAGGTTCTCCATGAGGGGGGAATTCCCCCTCCTAGTTGTATCTGATTAAATAATTCCTTAAGTGGACCTAACATCTCATTTCAGTTCAGTCTTCATCCTTATTGTACACCAGGTCAGCTCTCAATATTGAATTTATAATAAGGCCGACGGTTATAAAACAAGTTTTACATTGCCTTACACAATGTAAGCTGCCCTGAGTCTGGATATAACTTCAAAAAAACCAAAAAAAGCTTTCACTCCAGAGGAGTTTTCATTAGAGGATAAAGTAAGGCAACTTTTAACGGCTCTGAGTTTTGGTAGCACTTGGTCTGTTTCATGTCTGTACAGGTAGTCTTTGACTTGTGACCATAACTGAGATCAAAATTTCTGTTGCTAAGCAAGACAGTAGTTAAGTGAGTTTTGTCCCATTTTACAACCTTTCTTGCTACAGCTGTTAAGTGAATCACTGGTTTTTTTAGGCAAAAAACCCAAAATGCACAGGTACCGTATATGTGGTACCTTGCTCAATAGTAGTACCTGTGAGAGGGATCTTGGAGTCCTGGTAGGCAACCATTTAGATATGAGCCAGCAGTGTGCAGCAGCTGTTAAAAAAGCCAACACAGTTCTGGGCTGCATAAACAGAGGGATAGAATCAAGATCACGTGAAGTGTTAGTGCCACTTTATAATGCCTTGGTAAGGCCACACTTGGAATACTGCATTCAGTTTTGATCACTGTGATGTAAAAAAGATGCTGAGACTCTAGAAAGAGTGCAGAGAAGAGCAACAAAGATGATTAGGGGACTGGAGGATAAAACATATGAAGAACGGTTGCAGGAACTGGGTATGACTAGTTTAATGAAAAGAAGGACTAGGGGAGACATGATAGTCGTGTTCCAATATCTCAGGGGCTGCCACAAAGAAGAGGGAGTCAAACTATTCTCGAAAGCACCTGAGGGTAGAACAAGAAGCAATGGGTGGAAACTGATCAAGGAAAGAAGCAACTTAGAACTAAGGAGAAATTTCCTGACAGTTAGAACAATTAATAAGTGCCTGCAGAAGTTGTGAATGCTCCAACACTGGAAATTTTTAAGAAAATGTTGGATAGCCATTTGTCTGAAATGGTGTAGAGTTTCCTGCCTTGGCAGGGGGTTGGACTAGAAGACCTCCAAGGTCCCTTCCAACTCTGTTGTTACGTTATGTTATGTTATAAAACTGCAGTTTTTAAATTAGTAAAACAGCTGTTAAGTGAATCTGGCTTTCCCACTGACTTTGCTTGTCAGAAGTTTGCAAAAGCTGATCACATGACCCCGGGACACTGCAACCTTCATAGAAATGAACCAGTTGCCAAGCATCTGAATTTTGATCATGTGACCATGGGAATGCTGCAGTGGTCATAAGTGTGAAAAAGATCATCAATCACTTTTTTCAATGCCATTCAGAGGTGGGTTTCAGCGGGTTCTGGAGAACCGGTAGTGGAAATTATGAGTAATTTGGAGAACCGGTAAATACCACCTCTGACTGGCCCCACCCTCATCTATTCTCTGCCTCCCAAGTCCCAGCTGATCAAGAGGGAATGGGGATTTTGCAGTCTCCTTCCCCTGGAATAGGGAGGGAATGGAGATTTTGCAGTATCCTTCCCCTACCACGCCCACCAAGCTATGCTGTGCCCACCAAGCCACACCCACAGAACCGTAGTAAAAAAAATTTGAAACCCACCACTGGTGCCATTGTCACTTCAAACGGTCACTAAACAAATGGTTGAAAGTCGAGGACCATTTGTATAGATCTGTTTCTCTGCTTTAGTTTTCCAGTCCTTGTCCGTGGGGGGGAAAAGCTCATCTATATTTTAATTCTGAGTGCAGAATTCTGCCTTTTTAGATTCAGAATGCAGACAGTACAAGTCATTTAACTTTCTCCTATGAGAGAGATGAGGATGAGTAGGAAAAAAATAAAGCGAGTAATAATGTCAAGGAAATATGGAGTGGCTAAATCCTTCATTTCAGATCAGAAATGGGGAATCTTTCCAAATATTATTGGACAACAGCTCCCAACATTCCATATGATTTTGAATTCTGTCAGGGATTGTCACCTCAGTGGGCCATTAAGGATTTGCATTAGTTAATCATGAAATGTATGGGTGGAATGAAAAAATGAAAAATTCCTTTTTCTCCCTTAAGAGATAGTTAAGCCTGTTATCTCATTAAAAATATCAAATCATTTGGGGATAGCTCAAAGAATTATATAAAGAATGAAAAGGTTTTAAATTCAGCACATTAATGGGGTGTTGTCCTTACTTAGCTCAAATGAAATGTCAGTGAACCTAAGATTTATCTCTAGATAAATATATATGTATATGGTTGTATAGTGATGAATCATGTGATAGGACATAGATGGAGCTCAGTTATCTCCAAATTTATACCCTCCAGTATTTACTGGAATCCCCAGATAGGAAGAGCATGTGAATTGAGGTAGCTGGTTAGGAATTATGGGAGTTGTCATTCTAACACTTTTGGAAAAATGGTATCGAGCTGTGTTAATAGATTTGATTGTACCAATGCAGGTTGATTTCATTTCAGACTTAAATTGAAAAATGAGCATACGGCTAGGATGTAATTTTTCTCTGTGATGTCATCATTAATTAGCTGGGCTGTTTTCTATATAGATACACAATCAAATCTGGAATTCTTCATGTGCCCTCTTTCCTACTGTGACATTCCCCATGCCTTCTCTATGGATAGACCAAGTTTGTTATCCTTTTCTCCATTCTAATATGTGAGTTTTGGTTGTGGTGAACTTGAAAGGTTACATTTAAAAAGAAACAACTAATAAAAATACATGACATCCTTTTATTTTGTCTGAAGTGGTGTAGGGTTTCCTGCCTGGGCAGGGGGTTGGACTAGAAGACCTCCAAGGTCCCTTCCAACTCTGTTGTTGTTGTTATTATTTTATCCTTTTTTTCTTCTTCATACAGTAGAACTGCAGTGAGAAGCTGATTGCTGTAACAGTTAATTAGTTAAGGAATGGTCACAAGTGTGACAAACACCTTTCATGTTTGTTCCATGGTTTCGCAGCTGTTGCTCACTGTTATCCCGAGTCACTTGCCTATCATTTTGCCAGCTCCTAACTTGACTCCGGGGAGGAAAGAAAACATTAGGGACTGGCTATCCCTAGAATATCTAGATGAAATTTTGAGAAAGAACATGAAGTTTATTTAAGGTCCCTGTGTGAAAGGTCAATAGAGAGATTTCTGAATGGTTAGTTGGACTAAAGGTATCTCAGAGCAGTGTTATTCAGCTTTGGCAGCTTGAAGGTGGATGGACTTCGACTCCCAGAATTCCCCCCGCCAGCCTTCCTGACTGGGGAATTCTGGGATTTGAAGTCCACCACTGTGGCTTAGAGCAGGGGTCTCCAACCTTGGCAACTTTAAGCCTGGCTTAAAGTTGTCAAGGTTGGAGACCCCTGGCTTAGAGGGATAACAGAGGGCTATTTTCAGTGGTGGGATTCAAATAATTTAACAACTGGTTCTCTGCCCTAATGATTTCTTCCAACAACCAATTCACCAAACTGCTCAGAAAGTTAACGACCGGTTCTCCCAAAGTAGTACGAACTGGCTGAATCCCACCAGTGGCTATTTTGATCAAGCAGGCAGGGCAGACTTTCTAGGACAGAACTCCCTCGATTCTCATGCTGTCTCTTTCTCCCCTCCCAGTGAAACACGTCTGTTGGAAGTATTGGAAAGTGTGTGTTCTGCATCAGATTTTGCCTGTCACCAGCTGCTGGAGCAAAGCGAAGACCACGTAGAACATTGGTGGTTCCATGAGTGAGTTAAAAACAAGAAGACTAGGGCATCACAGGGTGCTTTGACTTATTTGGGGTGGAACAAGCCCAATCTGGGGCCCTATTTACTACAAATCATGCCAATATTCCCTATGTTAGCAGGAGGAAAACTCAAGCTGTGGAGTTGAATGGAGGAACCTAAATGATCCGTATCATTCAGTAGGCAAAGTTAAATTTTAAAAAAAAACCACAAATAAATTCAGAGGCAAAATACTTGCTTTAGAACAGAATAGAATAGAATTTTATTGGCCAAGTGTGATTGGACACACAAGGAATTTGTCTTGGTGCATATGCTCTCAGTGTACATAAATAAAAAGATACATTCATCAAGAATTCTAAGGTACAACACTTAATGATAGTCATAGGGTACAAATAAGCAATCAGGAAACAATCTATATAAATCGTAAGGATGAGGAATACACATTGAAATAAGGTGCAGGTTTTCTGATTGCTTTTTATTGGAGTACTCCAAGGAAAAGGGCTCCTGGCCAAAATGCCAAGAACTAAGAACAAAGGATTAAGAAAGCTTTATAGGTTTTTCACTAAAAGAGAAGGCGGGACAAGGCGAGATAATAAGAAATAAGAAATATCATCTAATAAACATTTTAGTAATAATTCTACAACAATTTGTAGAATTCTAGAACAATTTGTTCTATTGGTCTCTAGCTGTCCCTATTCCTAGGCCTTGGCTAATGAATGCCCCAGGAGTTATCTAATTAATACACATTTTATTGGCTGCAGGCCATCTGTATTCCTAATTTTTGATGAGGCCTGCAAGTTGTCTAACTCTTGTTACTTTGATCAGCTTTCTAACTATCCAGAATTGTTACAAGATTTACACATGCGTATTTCCTGTAGATAAGCATTTTTTGTTCTTGCCAGACACTCCACAATTACAGTCTTCTTGATTGACTTTCAAGTGTGTGTCATGACATTGGCTTTATTTTAGCATACAGCCCATCAGCTTGTATCATCGATAAATTGCAGCATGATGGAACAAGGAGTAGCAATAACCGGAATACATGTTTTTTTTTCCCCTTAGGCAGCAGCCGCACCCAGACTTTTTCCAATGGTTGTGCATGGATACCCTGAAGTTATGCTGTCCATCTGGCACCTATGGCCCTGATTGTCAGAGTGAGTGTTTCTAAGGCCTCTGGGGTTTATTGGAAGGGATGTTCCAACAGTCTTTGTGCATCTCTGACCGTTAGCTCCTATGTGGATCCTCCAGAATCTGGCTGGAGCAAAGATTCCAATTATTCTCCTTGATTTAATTTCTTAGCAGCATATATTTTCAATATATGTACTGCATCATTTCTCTTGGCTACCTGGCTGGAGCGGAGGAGAGTTCCAACATTTCTAGAAGGCAGCAGATGGGGGAAAGGATCATGAAAGTCTAATAAACATCTGAGATGGCTTGTTTGTTTGTTTTAATACAGATAGTCCTCATTTAGCAACCGTAACTGAGCAGTACATTTGACATTAAGTGAAGCTGTTGCTTAAGTTGAAAATCACATGATTGCAGCTGCTTTCCTTTTCCCCATTCTTCCACTGTTTGGCTTAATTATCCCCACACTAAAGAAGGGAACTAATATTTGCATTTACATTAACTGGGTAGGAGAATAAGAGAATAAGCAGCCACATAATGAATAGAATAGAATAGAATTTTTTATTGGCCAAGTGTGATTGGACATACAAGGAATTTGTCTTGGTGCATATGCTCTCAGTGTACATAAATAAAAAGATACGTTCATCAAGAATTCTAAGGTTTCAACACTTAATGATAGTCATAGGGTACAAATAAGCAATCAGGAAACAATATAAATCGTAAGGATGAAGAATACACATTGAAAGGGATACAGATGGCAGTCATGAATGTGCTTACACAGACAGCCTGGGTATTCCTCATTGGGTGCCTGCTTACTCTCCTGCAATCCCTTTCTTTCCAAGACTGAAGTGTTTAAAAGTATAGACAACTCTTAAGATTGCAAAACGTAGGTATCCGGAATGGGGAGAAGAGACCAAGTGAGTTAAGAAATCTGAGCACCGCAGAGTAGAGCCAAGTGGCAGGTCGGTTTCCACATGTTTTCCATCTCTCTGCAGCCTGCCCCGGGGGTACCGAGAAGCCTTGCAGTGGATATGGGCAATGCGACGGTGAAGGCACACGTGGGGGAACCGGTCTTTGCATGTGTCATACTGGCTACGGTGGTCCCTTTTGTTCAGAGTGTGGAGATGGCTACTATGAAGCTGCTCGCAATGACAGCCACCTGGTATGTGCGGGTATGTAGAGTGTTTGTGCTGGGCTGGGCTGGGGAAGGTCGGGAAATTGTCGTTCTGTAATCTCTTGCTATGAGCCAGTTGGAATGCAGTGGAGAAGGCATCAGGCGATGCTTTACCAACCAGGAGATGGTAAACTCTAGTCCTGCCTTTGGCACAAAGCCAGCTGGGTGTCCTTGGTCTAGTCATTTTTCTGAGCCCTAGGAAGGAAGCAACGGCAAATCACTTCTGAAATCTGGCCAAGAAAAGTTAAGGATGTGGTCCTGGCAGTTGCCAGGAATCAATAAAGCCTCTTGCAGGCTAATACTACTGTAGATGGTGGCTTTCTGTAGACCAGTGGCCTCCAACCCTTTGGGCACTCTGTTATTCTGTATTCCAATACTATTATTTACAGTTACATTTATAGCACCTTAGCAGCATTTATGTGTGAAAAGAATATGCCCCACACACATACGTCATATTATCCGTCTATAACAGGGGTGTCAAACTTGATTTCATTGAGGGCCACATCAGGGTTGTATTTGAGTCTGGGGACACCTGTGGTGGCCGAGTGCCAGCAAAAACGGGCTCCCGAGCTCCATTTTCACTGGCAGAGGGTTGCAGGGGGCCACGGCAGCCAAAAACAGAGCTCAGGAGCCTATTTTCACTGGCAGAAGCACTGTGGGCTGCTCCTTCGCTCTTTCCAGGGTGGCCCTGTGGACCAGATCTAAGTACCCCCCAGGACGGATCCAGTCCCCGGGCCTTGAGTTTGATATTCCTGATCTATAAATTGTTATGACCTAGGCCCAAGTAGTTATTACCAGACGCAATCAGTCTTAAACAAACATATTTTAGTAGAACAGCTGAGAATTACTTCATTCTCAGCTTAGTCCAAATTAATTCCAAAACAAATTCTTCATAAACAGTCCTTTGGCCTTATCACCAACCTTTGTTTTCTTTGGCACCGTGCCAAAGGCTTTTCTTGGCAAAACCCCATGAAGTTCAGAAGCAAGAGACTCTGACAAGAAACAAAATGTAGCAACGTTGCTTTCCTACAAAGATCCCAAGAGCTGTTGCTGTTCTTTTAAGCCTGGGAGGGGCCAATCATCTCCTGGCCTTACTCCTGAGTCATCCTTTTTGCTTTAGCTGCTCTTGCCTTCTGGCAGCTCTTCGCATGCGTGCACTAGGAACAGGTTCCTCCTGTTCCTCTGCCTCTCTGCTATCCGGCTCTGGAGTCCACGCATCGCTCCCAGATGGCCCTGGTCCCATCTCTGCCTCTGATGCAGATCCCTTGTCCGGGCCTTCCCCTGACTCCAGGACTGGCCCATGGTCCTCCCCAGCCTCCTCACTCCGCAGGCTGCTGGCGGACCACAACATAAATAAAGCTCAGCACAACAGATCTGCAATCTACCCATCCCAAAGCAAAGTTAAAAAAGATAACTAGTTTATGTGGCAGGTTGGCTGGAAGGCATACAGCTAGGGACAGTTGTATTGTATTGTATTCAGTCCTGTATTGCTTTTTCTTCTCAAGCTTCCACCTCACCTCACTTGTAAACTATGTTCCTTTTCACCCAATTCTCTCTCCCACCCAGAGTGCTACCGGTCCTGTGGGCGCTGTTCAGGCCCCGAGGTTACCAGCTGTCTGCGCTGCAAGAGAGGCTGGATGTTGCACAACCAACGATGCATTGGTGAGCCTGTGGCCCTGAAATTGTCTGGAGTTGGCTTGGTGATGTTTGAAAAGGCAGAATTCCTATAAAGACCTGCTTCTTTTGGATAGGGTACAGGTAGTCCTCGATTTGTGACCGGTGATATTGTAAGTGACTGTTCAAAATTACAACACACCCTCTAGAAGGTGTTTACAAGCCAGTTCCCCCTCCTCCCCCCCGCAGACACATGACTGAATTTTGGGCACTTGGCAACTTGCCGACATTTTATGGCTTGTTATCAAAAGACCCCCCCCAAAAAAAAAAACCAAAGAGGAAACCACAAGCAATAAATCTTACTTTAAAATCAGAGGTTTATTCATGAGCAATTTGGAACATGAACAGCCAACATAGCAATGCAATTTCATGACAAAACTTACATTATTGAACCATTGCAATGGGTTCCAATGTCGCATAGCAGGTCCTACAAGGACTGCTATCGGGTAAAGGACACCATTCTCATCTCAAGCCACATATCTTATACCTTTTTTTTTTACTGACATATGCATTCCATAGTTCTATTTCCTTGTTCTTTCTTACATTCCTATCAGTGGTGGGTTTCAATTTTTTTTACTACTGGTTCCGTGGGCGTGGCTTGGTGGGCGTGGCTTAGAGGGCATGGCAGGAGAGGTTCCTGACGGAGTTTGGGCCGTTCCCTGAGGATCTGGCCCACGGCACGGCTGAAGAACTAGTTGTGGCCTGGGAACAGGCCGCGGCTGGAGCTTTGGACCGTGTCGTGTCTTTGCGGCCTCTGACCCGGCGCAGATCTCAGCCGACCCCTTGGTTTTCCGAGGGGCTGAGGGAGATGAAACGCCGGAGAAGACGCCTAGAGAGTGCCTGGAGGTCCAGCCGTTCCGAAGCTGACCGGACGCTAGTTAGGTCTTATTCTAAGGCCTACCTAGTGGCAATGAGGGAGGCGAAGCGTGCCTACGCTTCCACCCTCATTGCGTCGGCAGATAACTGCCCGGCCGCCCTGTTTCGGGTGACCCGCTCTCTCCTTCATCAGGAGGTGCGAGATGACCCTTTGCAGGGATGTGCCGAGGAGTTTACTGGTTATCTATACGATAAAATCGTTCAGCTCCGGGATGGCTTGGACCGAAATTGGGATGATCCAGGTGAGAGGGCGGAGTTGCGTCTTGTCGAGATTGTTTGGGATGAGTTTGACCCTGTGGCTCCTGAGGACGTGGACAGGCTGTTGGGGAGGCTTCACGCCACTACGTTTACTGGACCCATGCCCTTCCTGGTTGGTGCTGGCCACACAGGAGGTGACACGAGGCTGGCTCCAGGGGATTATCAATGCTTCCTTGTCGGAGGGGGTTTTCCCTGCTGCCTTGAAAGAGGCGGTGGTGAGACCCCTCCTTAAGAAGCCTTCCCTGGACCCGGCTATTTTGGGTAATTATCGTCCGGTCTCCAACCTTCGCTTTGTTGCGAAGGTTGTAGAGAGTGCTGTGGCGCAGCAGCTACCCCAATACCTGGATGAAGCTGTCTATCTAGACCCGTTCCAGTCCGGCTTCCGACCCGGATATAGCACGGAGACAGCTTTGGTCGCGTTGGTGGATGATCTCTGGAGGGCCAGAGACAGGGGTTATTCCTCTGCCCTGGTCCTGTTAGATCTCTCAGCGGCTTTTGATACCATCGACCATGGTATCCTGCTGCGCCAGTTGGGGGGGTTGGGAGTGGGAGGCACCGTTTATCGGTGGTTCTCCTCCTATCTCTCTGACCGGTCGCAGATGGTGTTGACAGGGAGGCAGAGGTCGGCCGCAAGGCGCCTTACTTGTGGGGTGCCGCAGGGGTCGAATCTCTCGCCCCTCCTGTTCAACATCTATATGAAGCCGTTGGGTGAGATCATCAGTGGCTTTGGGGTGAGATACCAGCTGTACGCTGATGACACTCAGCTGTACTTTTCCACCCCGGGCCACCCCAACGAAGCTGTCCCGGTGTTTGGAAGCCGTACGGGTCTGGATGGGGAGGAACAGGCTCAAACTCAATCCCTCCAAGACGGAGTGACTGTGGATGCCGGCACCCCGATACAGTCAGCTGCAGCCGCAGCTGACTGTTGGGGGTGAGTTATTGGCCCCAAGGGAAAGGGTGCGCAACTTGGGTGTTCTCCTGGATGAACGGCTGTCGTTTGAAGATCATTTGACGGCCGTCTCCAGAAGAGCTTTTCACCAGGTTCGCCTGGTTCGCCAGTTGCGCCCCTTCCTTGATCGGGATGCCTTATGCACAGTCACTCATGCTCTTGTTACCTCTCGCTTGGATTATTGCAATGCTCTCTACATGGGGCTCCCCTTGAAGTGCACTCGGAGGCTTCAGTTAGTCCAGAATGCAGCTGCGCGGGTGATAGAGGGAGCCTCACGTAGCTCCCATGTAACACCACTCCTGCGCAGGCTGCACTGGCTGCCTGTGGACTTTCGGGTGCACTTTTTGGTTACTACCTTTAAAGCGCTCCATGGCTTAGGGCCTGGGTACTTACAGGACCGCCTACTGTTACCCCATGCCTCCCACTGACCCATATGCTCACACAGAGAGGGACTTCTCAGGGTGCCGTCCGGCAAACAATGTCGGCTGGCGGCCCCCAGGGGAAGATCCTTCTCTGTGGGGGCTCCTACCCTCTGGAACGAACTTCCCCCTGGTTTGCTCCAAGATCTTCGGACCTTTCGCCGCGAATTGAAAACGTATTTATTTACTCGCGCGGGGCTGGCTTAAGTTTCTGTTAAATTTTTTAACTTTTAAATTTTTTAAATCTCTAAATTTTATATGAATTTTAACGGGTTTTTAGATTTTAAATGTTTTAAAGTTTTGGCCAATTGTATAATAAGTTTTTTAATTAAATCTCCATTCCCAACCCACTCCAGGGGAAGGATACTGTAAAATCTCCATTCCCAACCCACTCCAGGGGAAGGATACTGTAAAATCTCCATTCCCAACCCACTCCAGGGGAAGGATACTGTAAAATCTCCATTCCCTCCCGATCAGCTGGGAGGCAGAGAATAGATGGGGGCAGGGCCAGTCAGAATTTTTACTACCGGTTCTCCAAACTACTCAAAATTTCCGCTACCGGTTCTCCAGACCTGGTCAGAACCTGCTGAAACCCACCTCTGATTCCTACTGACTATCACTGTCTACAAACACCCGTGTACATCTCAAACCTCTATCCAGCGGCTATTTTCAGTTCCCTGTTTCTCACAGCTTCAATCTTCTGATTCCAAATATATCTCAAGATCACGTACTTTGCAGAAGATGCAGCACACAGGCCAGCACGTTAGAAATATGCCTAGTACATTTTGCAATTATTTTAGTTTAAAACTTTGGTTCAGTGAGGCCTACAAGCCCACTCCTAGGCCTTACTACCTGCAATGGCTATATTTCTCTCCTCATAGGCTGTTTGCAGTGTTCGGCAGTCTTGTGACCATGATTTATGACATTTTTGCTGAAAATGTTCCATAGCAGGGGTCTCCAACCTTGGCAACTTTAAGCCTGGAGGACTTCAGCTTTGCTAGCTGGGGAATTCTGAGAGTTGAAGTCCTCCAGGTTTAAAGTTGCCAAGGTTGGAGACCCCTGTTCCATAGGGAACAAAAGATTCACTTAACAACCGTCCCATTTGCTGAATGAGTGCTGCAAAAAAAAAAAAAAAAGAAGGGTCACAAAATTGAGTCGGTCACTTGCTGAGCGTCATGACTTACGAGAATAATTGGCAGGCTCCATTAAGATCGTAAGACAAGGGCTACCTATAATGCGATCAGTAAATAATCACGAAGATAGGTAATCCACAACCTGGGACCACAATTGAGGCCACACAGTTGTTATTAAGCCAAGACAGTTGTCAAATGTGTTTTGTTCCATTTTGTGACCTTTCTTGCCACAGTTATTAAGTGAATCACTGCAGTTGTTTAATTAGTCAAACAGTTTGTCAGCCCTGGAGCCATTTTTCCTTGATTTCTTCAGGGCTGCCACAGCAGTGGCTGGGCAAGCTGTGGGACAGGAGGGGGGAGGTAGAGATAATGAGGGTTTTGTAATCATAATAAAATTCTTTCCCCTGAGAACCAAGGACATCTCGCCAGCTGCTGGGGAGGCGTGGATGGAGACCAACTGGAGTTGGGACAGTGACCGGTTTGAACCATGTGATGGACATGTGGATTGGGTGGAAAAGACCATTGACTTTAATTTGGGTGGGGGAAACGCAGGGCTTTGTTCTGACCTAGGCTTCCTGAGTCAGTAAAACACACAAGTAGTCCCAAAAACCTCTTTTACTGCAACAGCTGTGAATTCTGTTCATTCACAGATGAGTCCCAAATAGTTATAAAGAGGATAAGGCTGATAATCACCCACCTTTATCTCCCTTGACACGCTGCCAAAGACCTAATTTGCAAAGCCACATGGAGTCCAGAATAAAACAGAACTTCAGACTTTAAACTGAACAGAATTAACAACTTTGCTTCCTACAAAGGCCCACGTGCCTTTGCTCCTCTTTTATGTCTTATGGGAGGGGCCAATCATCTCCAAGCCTTGCTCCCGAGTCGTCCCTTTTGTTTTAACTGTTCTTGGCTTCTGGCAGCTCTGCGCATGTGCGCACTGGGAACAGTCTACCTCTGTTCCTCTGCCTCACTGATGTCTGACTCTGGAGGCTCCTGAGGCAGCACGGACCTCCCAGATGGCCCTTTCTCTGCCTCCAACGCAGAGCCCTTGTCCGAGCCTCCCCCAGACTCCAGGACTGGCCCATGTTCCTCCCCAACCTCCTCACTGTCCGACACTGCTGCCAGCTCTGCAGGCCACAACAGGATTTCAGAATCGGGTTTTCCCCAGATGTGCCAATATGACACCCCTACTAAACTTATACTTTGAGGAATATGCTTGCCTCGGAGTTTTGATTTTGTTGGGGGTGTTACTTGGAACCCTGACACGGTTGTTAAGTGAATCTGGCTTCCCCATTGACTTTGTTTGTCAGAAGGTTGCAAAAGGGGATCACATGACCCTGGGAATTTGCAACTGTCATAAATTATTATTATTATTATTATTATTATTATTATTATGACCACGGGGATGCTGCTACGGTTATAAGTACGAAAAATGATCTTAAGTCACTTCTTTCATTGTGCCATTGTGACTTTGAACGTTCACTAAATGAATGGTTCTAAGTTGAGGGCTACCTGTATCCTGCCTTTAACTCTTTCAATTGTATATTTGAATGTTATAAGCCACCTAGAGTCTTTTAGAGTGGGTGGCCATAATAAATTTAATAAGCAATTGTGTCAGCCTCCGCTTCTATATTGATTGATTGCTACGGCTGCCATTGTAAGCGGGGGAGGGGGGAGCTGTCTTGGCTGTTGGAGGGAGGGGGGAAGCAAGCTGGTGGAGAAGTCTTGTAACAGGGAGTGAATTGGAGGAACTTTCCCTTAGCGTTCTCTCTGCAGCTGGGAGGCATGTTGATAGCCAGTCAAGGTTAACCGTCTGGGCATACCAGAAGGATGGGGCCATCCGAAGCTGCACCCCATTTGACCCCCTGGGAGGAATGTGGATTGGATAATTCTGAGTGGAACCTTGGGGGGAGGATTTTGGGGATGTTTACTATATGCGATTTTGGTGCCTATTGCCTCAAACTGTGCTTTTCTTTAATTGCATTCAGTTCATACTTAGTAAAAGTACCTTTCTCTATGAAAATGGAGTCGGGTTTTTTTTCTTTCTTGAGTACTGAAAGGAGGCATACCTGACAAATAGCAACAACAGCAACACAGAAGCTCAAAGGAGAATCTAAGATTCCTTCATGAGAATTGAGAGGGGGGGGGAGGAAAGAGGGAGATAAAATATTTGGCCACCCCTATCTTGATCTCTCCATCTCTCTTACAGACATAGATGAATGTGGCACTGACATGGCACACTGTCGCAACAATCAGTTTTGTGTCAATACAGAAGGCTCCTACGAATGCCGAGGTAAGAGATTAAGGCTTCCACAATGAACTCTCTGTTGCTTTGAACCCCTGTGGGTCCCGCTTGGAACACATTCAAGAAGCAGACCTGCTTCTGCTGGGGCAACAGGTCTTCAGTGGATGATCTGGTGACTCTGTTCCTGTGGGTAATGTGGGAAGTCATGCTATGAGCATATCCACCCTCGTTTCTCTTGCTTTGGGGCACGAATCCTAATATAGCTCACGCTGCTGAAGTTCTTCAGGGAAGCAGAAATGGCATAGTCTACCAGCTGAGAACATTATTTTTTTCCCTCTCCCATAGGTAGACATTCTTATATATTTAGGCAAGTGGGTAGGTTTTCACGTACGAGAGCCCCTTATGTTTCAATCGTAGACAGGAAGCAGCAGATGGATGGATGCTTCATGCTAGGCTTACTGCATTTATTTGTGTGTGTATTTGTGTGTTTTTGAGTCGGTTTCTGACTGCTGGCAATTTCTTGGACCAATCCCTGCAGTTTTCTTGGCCCAGTTTTTTGGAAGGGATTTGCCCTTGCCTCTTCTTCCTTCCTAGGGCTGGGAGAGAAGGACTGGCCTGAGATCACCCAGCTGGCTTTGCCCCAAGGAGGGGGCTGGAATTCACAGCCTCCTGGTATCTAACCTGATACCTGAACTGCTACACCAAGCTAGCTATGGTTTATACACAAACAATCTATATATATATATAAGTGAAAACCCTCATGCCATAATCACGAAACCGTAAAGCCTACAAACTTGAAATCTGCCACATATGTTCCTCTTGGCTTCTAGGTGCTCACTAAGAAAGGATTTATCAAAATGACCATCAGAGCATTAGTATTTCTTATATTATTATTAACACGCTCTGATGCTAATTAGTTAGACTTTCTACTCCCCCTACCTACCTAAAAATAACTCTGGAGAGAAGGGAATGGGATAGGGGAAGCTTCTGTGGGGCAAGGCTGAGGGAGAGGAGGGGAGAGGATAGGGGAGGCTTCTGTGGGGCAAGACTGAGGGAAACAGGATAGGATAGGGGAGGCTTCTGTGGGTCAAGACTGAGGAAGAGAAGAGAATAGGATAGGGGAAGATTTTGAGGGGCAAGCCTAAGGGAGAGAAGGGGATAGGATAGGGGAGGCTTCTGTGGGGCAAGACTGAGGAAGAGAAGAGAATAGGATAGGGGAAGATTTTGAGGGGCAAGCCTAAGGGAGAGAAGGGGATAGAAAGCCTGAGGGAGAGAAGGGGATAGGATAGAAGACATTTCTGTGGGGGAAGCCTGAGGGAGAGAAGAGGATAGGATAGGGGAGGCTTCTGTGGGGCAAGGCTGAAGGAGAGAAAGGGAGAGGAGAGGCCGATCATAACTACTCATTAATTTTCAAGCTGTAAGTGTCGATTTATCAAGCCCAATCACATAGTTTTGTAGTGGAGCACAGGTATTCAGCTAGTGTTCTAATATTTTTCCCTTACCTTTTCATTCAGCCAGCCACCCACCCAGGGGCTTACTTACTCCTAGGGGGTCAATGCCTATGCCCATCTCTTCATTTCGCCCTCTACTTTCTCTTTAGACTGTGCCAAGGCTTGTATTGGCTGCATGGGTGCTGGGCCTTCTCGCTGCAAGAAATGCAACAAGGGCTACCAGAGAGATGGTGTCAAATGCCTTGGTAAGTTCAACCGTCACCTGTGCGAGTGGAGTCCTTGGTGCTCTCTGAGTTTGCTTGTTTTCATGCAGATGCTTCATTAGCAGTAGCAATACAACTTAGTCTTATATAACGTTTCATAGTACTTTACAGCAGGGTTTCCCCAATGATTCAGGCTTCGCAGACCAGCATTGGGGGAGGGAGAGTGATGGTTCAGACCAGCATTGGGGGAGGGAGAGTGATGGCACGCAGCTGCATTTGTACAAGCGGCAGGCACGAATGGAGCATGCTCACACAATTGGAGCACGCGTGCATGGGCTCGCCCACTGCTCGTACAAGTGGAGATGCGCACGCAAATGCATGTTCACCCGCCATTTCCGTGGCCTGGTTCTGAACAGCTCAAGACCCACTAGAGGGTCGTGGCCCAAAGGTTGGGGACCCCTGCTTTACAGCCGTCTCCAAGCAGGTTACAGAGAGCCAGCCTACGGCCCCCAACAATCTGAGTCCTCCTTTTACCGACCTCATAAGTATAGAAGGCTGAGACAACCTTGAGCCGGTGAGGATCGAACTCCTGGCAGTGGGCAGAGTCAATCTGCAATACTGCATTTCTAACCATTGTGCCACCACGGCTCCTGCCCAGTTTCATTACCCAAAGTAGGTAACATCATCATCAGTGCTGGGGGGAGGGGGTGTTTGCTTTCAATTGATATTCTGGTGGCTTCCCCTGTCAGTGTTGGTGGGGGTGGGCTTAGAGTTTCTTTTGTTGGGCTGTTTACTGTTGCCTTGTCTGGCAGTTCCTTGGCTGGAATGTTCCTATTCCTGCATAACTGGGAGGCAGCCAATCTTCTGGGCAGCCTAGAGGAGTTCTCTAACGCTACAGTGCTTTTTTCCTGCCAGTAGGCCTGTTAAAGTAGCAGGGACTCTTTTATTTATTTATTTATTTATTTATTTATTAATTAAATTTCTAGACCGCCCTTCTCCCGAAGGACTCAGGGCGGTGTACAGCCTTATTAAAATACATAGATAGACAATAAATTTAAAATAATTTTAAAATGAAATATTTAACCGGCCAATTTAACTAAAAATAGCAAAACCAATTAAAATCAGTACAAAATTTAAAATTTAAAATTTAAAAAACTAAAAAATCTAATCCAGTCCTGCGCACCTGAATAGGTGTGTTTTAAGTTCACGACGGAAGGTTCTAAGGTCCGAGAGTTGGCGAAGTCCTGGGGGGAGCTCATTCCAGAGGGCGGGAGCCCCTGCAGAGAAGGCCCTTCCCCTGGGTGTCGCCAGACGACACTGCCTAGCTGACGGCACCCTGAGGAGTCCCTCTCTGTGAGAGCGCACGGGTCGGTGAGAGATATTCGGTAGCAGAAGGCGGTCCCGTAAATAGCCCGGCCCTATGCCATGGAGCGCTTTAAAGGTGATCACCAACACCTTGAAGCGCACCCGGAAGGCCACAGGTAGCCAGTGCAGTCTGCGCAGGATAGGTTAATTTTAACTTTGGGAGTTGCTGAATTGTTGCAATCTGTTATCCTTGGACTCCACAGATGTTGCTGTGGTGGTTGGCTCTATCCCAGAAAAGACTCTAAATTGGCCCCCAACCCTGTTAGCCTTTCGTAAGGTCCTAAAATCATAGCTATGTTCTCGTGCTTGAGATGCTGAATGCGTTAAGGGCCCCCCGTTCAGGGGTGAAATGCTCCCGGTTCTGACTGGATCTGGCGATCTGTTAGCGCCCATGGTTGGTGGTTCAGCGATCCAGTAGCGATGGCAGAGCAAAACTCCATCCACCCGCCCAGGTGTTGTTACTTCCTGGTTTTAACCAAGAAGTAATGTGTTTTTTACGTCTGCGTGCAGTGTGACGCACAGCGCATGCACTTCGAAACCGGTAAGGAAGGTAAGTAGATTTCACCCCTGCCCCTGTTGCCTGTTGTATTGCTAAATGGCCAAGTTAGTTAGTTAGTTTAGTTTATTGGGGTTTTTTGTTGTTGTTGTTTTGCTCAGCACAAGTCAGTTTCTTCAAAGCAGTTTGGATTTTATTTTATTTTTAATACTTTTTATTCAGCATTTATATTTTTAACATCTTTGTTACATTTTTACAGCGTTCCAATACCAGCATCTTTAGTAATATTTATTTTATCTTTTAACCAACTATATACATACATTTTATATATTACTAATTCCTATATTCATTACACTTTATACTTATCTATTACACATTAACTATTTCGTTCCTCTATAATATCTTCTCTTATGTTTATACATTTATACATTAATTTTAGATTCTTTCTCCAACCAGTTATACCATCTATTTCATGTTTCATGGTATATCGTTTCCTCTCGGTCTTCTAATTCCATTGTTAATTTATCTGCTTCTGCACATTCTAGCACCTTTTTTTATCATTGTATTTGATGGAGCAAAACTTTGTTTCCAATTTTGTGCATATGCAATTCTGGTGGCTGTAATTATGTGGAGTATGAGATAATAAATTTCTTTTCTAATCTTCTATTTTATAATTCCCAATAAAAATAATTTGGGTTTCATAGCAATATTTCTCCCCATCATTTCCTCTAGCCATTTTTGGATTTTTAACCAATATGCCTTTGCTTTGCGGCATGTCCACCACATATAGAAATATGTCCCATGTTTGTGATTGCATTTCCAGCAATTTGGTGCATTTTTTGAGTTTAGTTTATTGATTAGCCCATAGGCCATATCAAAATACACAGCGTTCCAAACACAAATTATTAATAAAATACTATAAAAACAATTTAAAATGAAATTGGAGCTAACTGGCCAAGTATCTTGCTTCTATGTATGTATAATCTGGATGTTTTTAGTGTTTTTATTGTTACTGTCCACTGAAGTTGGGTCTAAAAGGTAACCTGAGATGTTGTCCTTTGGCAGGTATGAGCCCAGCCAAAAGAAGGCTTAGGAATAGAAGAGTTCCAGAAAAAGTTGTAGGAAAACTGTGGAGTTATGGATAGAAAGTTTCAAGGAATGAACCAAATTTTGTTGTTGTTAGTTGTGAAGTTGTGTCCGACCCATCGCGACCTCATGGACAACGTTCCTCCAGGCCTTCCTGTCCTCTACCATCCTCTGAAGTCCATTTAAACTCATGCCTACTGCTTCAGTGACTCCATCCAGCCACCTCATTCTCTGTCATCCCGTTCTTCTTTTGCCCCCAATCTTTCCCAGTATTAGGCTCTTCTCCAGTGAGTCCTTCCTTCTCATCAGGTGGCCAAAGTATTTCAGTTTCATCTTCAGGATCTGGCCTTCTAAAGAGCAGTCAGGGTTGATCTCCTCTAGAACTGACTTGTTTGTCCGCCTTGCAGTCCAAGGGACTCGCAGGAATCTTCTCCAGCACCAGAGTTCAAAGGCCTCAGTTCTTTGGCGCTCAGCCTTTCAAATACATAGAGTTAAATAAAGAGGTGGATCATAGTTGGCTATCTGTTAAGGGTAGTTCTTGACTTGCAACAGTTGATTTAGTGACCATTCAAAGTTACAACGGCACTGAAAAAGTGACTTATGCCCACTTTCCACACTTAACAACTGTTGCAGCATCCTCATGGTCACTTGATTGAAATTTGGCTGCAGGGGAACTGATTCATATTTATGACGGTTGCTGATCACCTTTTATGACTTCCTGACAAGCAAAGTCAATGGGGAAGCCAGGTTCACTTAACAACCTTGTTACTAACTGAACAACTGCAACAATCCACTTAACAACTGTGTCAAGAAGGTTTCTAAAATGGAGCCAAGTTCACTTAACAAATGTCTCCCTTAGCAGCAGAAATTTTGGGCTCAATTGCGATCACAAGTCCAGGATTACCCATATATTGTCACGGCTTTTCAGCCCTCAGATACACTGCATCTTTTCTCCAATAGTAAATCCAAATGTAACAAACTAATGGAAGGAAAGTCCTGAGAGCCAAGTGCGTGTAAGATGTAGCCTAATGCATATAAAATATGCAAACATTATCTGGATTGATTTGCTAGGCAACGGACTTTTCCCCTCATTTGGAGCAAAGCCCGAATTTAGATTTGTCCTTGACGCTTGAAATCTGCTGAATCAAGGTCTGGAAAAGTAAGGATTTACTGGCTTAGATATGGTGGGCGAGGCGCAGCAGTTGAGCAGATGACACAGCAGAGAGCTGGGAAAGCGTGGCTGCTGCATTTGGGGATGAAAATGAGAGATACGAAATGGACGGGTTTTTAGCCAATGTTGTTTATGATTCTCTGAACTTAACGCTCCCCTTCCTCGTCAGATGTGAACGAATGTGAGGATGTAGTGGAGGAGCCGGTGTGTACGGCAGCCAACGAGGTGTGTGAGAACACAGAGGGCAGCTATCGCTGTGTTTGCGCTGAGGGACATCTACGCAAAGAAGAGATTTGTGTGGAAGACAAGCCCCCAGGTAAAAGTCAGCAGGTCATTTTAGCTTTATTTCTTTATATCCCGCCTTTATTATTTTTTACAAATAAGGTGACATATATATATATAAAATACTCCTTCTTCCTGCTGTTTACCCCACAACAACCCAGTGAGGCAGGTTGGGCTGAGAGAGAGGGACTGGCACAAAGTCACCCAGCTGGCTTTCATGCCTAAGGCGGGACTAGAACTCATAGTCTTCCGGTTTCTAGCCAGGTGCCTTAACTACTAGTCCAGTCCAACATCCTTGACATCTCACAGGTTCTTGCTATGTGGTAGCCATAATTCTGTCTAGGATCAGCTTTGGGATCCGCTTTCTTTGTTATTCTCTCGCTCCCTGTATTCTGCAGACATTTCCTTGCAAACCGGCTGTTTTAGGAATAGTTAGGGTCTATAATTGAGTTAAACACAATCATTCCAGGGGTGAAGTGCTCCCGGTTTGGACCGGCTCGACCGATCCAGTAGCGATAGCGGCTGCTGGTTCGGAGGACCGGTAACAAAAATCCCTGGTCCTGCCCCCTGCCCCTGCTGAGTCACACCATCAGCAGAGGGTTTTTTTTTTACTTGTTTTTTTTTTATTTGCATTTATATCCCGCCCTTCTCCGAAGACTCAGGGCGGCTTACACTATGTCAAGCAATAGTCTTCATCCATTTGTATATTATGTACAAAGTCAACTTATTGCCCCCAACAATCTGGGTCCTCATTTTACCTACCTTATAAAGGATGGAAGGCTGAGTCAGCCTTGGGCCTGGTGGGACTTGAACCTGCAGTAATTGCAAGCAGCTGCTGTTAATAACAGACTGTCTTACCAGTCTGAGCCACCAGAGGTCCTTTTAAAAGCAGTTTTTCTTCAGCCGAAATATGCCTTGAAAAGTAAAAAAAAAAACCTCTGATGATCGTGGGGCTGAGCAAAACCCTTTAAAAGTTTTTTTTAAAAACCCCTCTTCAGCCGAAGGAAAACAGAAAAAGAAAAAAAAAAAAAAAGGTTTTAAAAGCCTCCTCTGGCGATCCCAGAGGAATTTCCTGATCCTCACAGGCATTTAAACTCACTTTATAAGAGCCCCCACCCAGGCCCAGCCAATTTCCCCTCCTCACTTACCTATAATTACTGCTGTTTTCGGGCTGGCAACACCATGCTTTCTTCAGCTACTGAAGAAAAAAAAAAAAGCTTGCTTTGACTTCCTCCTTTGCTGAATGAGGAATTCTGGGAGTTGAAGTCCACAAACTAAGTTACTAAGGTTGGAGACCCCTGTTCTAAAAAAATAAATAAAAATAATAAAATAATATTTGTGCAGCTTTCTGAGATTTGGTGTGTTTCTGTAGTGTTTCACTCTAACTACACAAACACACAAAATCTCACAAAGCTGTATGTGGCAGTGTGTGTGTATATGTGTGTGTGTGTGAGTGAGTCAGTTGTGTTATGTGTGTGTAAAGTGTGAAAGTGTGGGGTTCCTGCTTGTTGCAGGGGCCATTTTGGGTGAAGTGCAGCTGCTTGTACATTGTGTGTGAGTCAGTTGTATTGTATTGTGTGTGTGTAAAGTGTGAAAGTTGGTTTTTGGTACCTCTTATTGTTTTGTATACCTTATTTATTATTTTTATTATTTATTGTTATTGGCCACGCCCATCCAGTCATCTGACCACCAAGCCATGCCCACCAATTAAGCCACGCCCACAGAACCGATAGGGAAAAATTTTAGATTTCACCCCTGAATCATTCCAATCGGAGCAATATTCCAAATCAGACACAAATTTGGATTTGTTTTGGAGTAAATGAATTGTGAAATCGTTGTTTTCTTTCCTGCTTAAATATATTTCTGAATCAAGCTGAGGCCCAGTTTTTACACACTGGGCAGGGGAAGGGCGAACCTAGACCAATATTTCTCAACCTTGGCAAGTTTCACATGTGTGGACTTCAACTCCCAGAATTCCCCAGCCAGCCTTGGGGAGGTTGAGAAACACTGACCTCCTAGACCAGGGGTCAGCAACCTGCGGCTCTGGAGCCGCATGTGGCTCTTTTACCCTTCTGCTGTGGCTCTCTGTCACTCAAAATATGTGTCACAACTGCCAATGTGCAACACCCGCCGGCACATGATTTATTGAATTTTTTAACCCCCGGTAGGCCAAGAAAAGAAAAGTTTCAGAAGAAAACAGAACATTTAATTCAACTGCATATGCTAGTTTTGTAGCTGCTCAAGAAATAGTCAGGCACGGGAAGGGTTTTGTGGCTTCCAGTGTTTTCTTTTCTGTGGGAAACAGGTCCAAATGGCTCACTGAGTGTTTAAGGTTGCAGACCCCTGTCCTAGACAGTCAAACTGCTCCAGAGGTTAAAAACTGACTGCCCTTTGCCATTGCTGAGGGCCTCTTTGTTGTCTTTTCAGATGCTCCTGAGAAAGGATTCTTTGACGACATTACAGACGACGAAGTGGTTGTGTTGCAGCAGATGTTCTTCGGGGCTATCATCTGCGCGCTGGCCACCTTGGCTGCCAAAGGAGACATGGTCTTCACTGCCATTTTCATAGGCGCGGTGGCTGCGATGGCCGGCTATTGGATGTCAGAGCGTAGTGACCGCGTTCTCGATGGCTTCATGAAAGGAAGATAGGACTTAGGCAGGGATCACTCCCTTCTGCTTCCTGCCTCGGAAAGCCAGCTGAGGAGATCAGGAATACCTCGACCCCTACCCCTTTCCTTACCCCTTACCTTAGCAGGTTTGAAACCTAGAGGTGGAAAACACAACCTGCATCCCCATCTGGGCTAAAGGAAGCCTTGACTTTTTGAAGATATGGCTGGAGGGACAAATAGGAGCCAGGAAAATCATATGTGGTCTGCAGACCTATCACTGAGCAGTCCTGACAGATATTAGAAGGGACTGAATTACCCCTCAGGAAGTTTAAGGTTCAGATGAAACCGCTCCTATTATTGTTCAGCTGACCCACTCTCCATGCATGTTGGATGATCCTGGAAGAGTTCATCCCAATAAGCTATGATCTCTCCACTTGGGGCTTCCAAGGGTACTGGAAAAACAGCTCTTTGGGTCTGTGGTGGTATGGGGTGGTCCCCTGCTGGCTTTTTTGGGAATCTGTCCTTTGGCCAAAAGTTGGCCTACACATCGCATTGAAGGAAGTGAGAAATGGTAGCAATACATTTTTAGAGTGTTCTGCTTCAGGAAGGATTCAGTGTTTGGGCTGATCCCTGACCTCAAAATCACCCTTGTATTGAATCGATCAGTATCATAAGAGAGAGAGCATAATATAAATTTAATAAATAATAATATATACACTTATTTGTGTGGTCAGAAATGGTACATTTCAAAAACAATTCTCATCTATATAATGTCTGGACTTGCTCTTAACGCTGCTGGGGGCAGCTTGGAAGGCAAAGGAAATTAGAAGAGGCCTGCATGTCCACTTTTTTGCTTTGCAATTCTGTATCTCAGGAAAAAATAAATGTGTCTAAATCCACACAGTTCTTCCTGTTGCACACTCTCTCTTTCACGTGCCACAGATTTCTGTTCTACCAGACTTGCACACACAAGGTTTGAAACTTGCAATTTCACTTCAGCCTTCATGTTAAAAGACTTTTTGGAGAAGACTTCAAGAAATCACTGAAAATGTTTTTCCACCCCCCTCTCTGTTTTCCACAACCGCATTTGCCTTCTCCAATTTTCTTATGGGTCTTTTTGCATGCATAAAAGTTTGCTCCTTGGACTATCAGATAGGAATGAGTGGAATTTCAACTAGCTTCAATCCTCGCCTAAGCTTAACTTGTTTGCTTGCTTGTGCTTGTAGGTCACTCATTTCCTTATTAACTCTGGATGGCCTTATAGCAATAAAAGGAAAATGGCTAAACAACAGCTAAAGCAAAACAAAGAATGTTATTTTTGAACAAATATTTAAACTGTTGTTAAGAATCAGCAATAGCAATAGCACTTAGACTTACTGTATTTTTCGGAGTATAAGCCACACCTTAGTTTTTGGGGAGGAAAATAAGAAAAAAGCTGATTGGCAGGTGGATCAGCCTCCTGGAATACCCCCAATCAGGTGTTCCCAGAGGTGAATTTTAGCAACAGGTTCCTTGATTGTGAGCTCTGTGCCTTGCTTTTTTTTTTACTTTTTTTTTTTCTGCCTCTGAAACTTCTGAAATTCTGTTTCAGAAAAAAACTTTTTTTTCTGCCTCTGAAAGAGCTTCAGAAAAAAAGCCTCTGAAGCTTTGTTTGGGGGCTTCTTTTCTGAAACTCTGTTTGGAGTTTTTTTCCCTGAAGCTCTGTTTGAGGGCTTCTTTTCTGAAGCTTCTTTTCTGATGCTTTTTTCAGCCTCTAAAACCTCCGTTTGAGAAGCTATATACTACATTCGGAGTATAAAACGCATGCAGATTTTCACCCTCTTTTTGGGGAAAAAAGGTGCGACATACTCTACGGTATATACTGCTTTATATTGCTTTATAGCCCTCTCTAAGCGGTTTATAGAGTCAGCCTATTGCCCCCAATACTCTGGGTCCTCATTTTACCCACCTCGGAAGGATGGAAGGCTGAGTCAACCTTGAGCCTGGTGAGATTTGAACTGCCAAATTGCAGGCAGCTGGCAGTCAGCAGAAATAGCCTGCAGTACTTCACTTTAACCACTGCGCCACCAAGGCTTATCAGAACAATTAAAAGCCAGGAATAAACAGGTATTTGGTCTATGGTAAGAAACCTCCTAAACTGTAATGCAAAGAAGATCTGTTTCAATTTAAAATGCATTTTGTTCCACAATGTGACTCTTTTCACAGAGAATCAATCAGCTGGAAGGGAGGTCTTCTGGTCTAACCAATCTTATTTCATTCTTCAACTTAGTGACTAAATTAGTAGACCAGTGAAATACTGTGGACATAATATACTTAAGACTTCAGCAAGGCATTCGACAAAGTAGACCACAACCTACTTCTTCGTAAACTAGAAAAATGTGGGCTAGATAGCTTCATCACCAGATGGATTCACAACTGGCTGACAAACCGTACTCAATGAGTAGTCCTTAATGGGTCTAAGTTTACATGGAGAGAAGTAAGCAGTGGGGTGCCATAAGGTTCTGTCTTAGGCCCAGTACTCTTCAATATCATCATAAACTACTTAGATGAGGGAATAAAAGGGGAACTTACCAAATTTGCAGATGATACTAAGCTGGCAGGAATAGCTAACACTGTAGAAGATAGGCTCAAGATCCAGATGGATCTTGACAGACTTGAACGCTGGGCCCTATCTAACAAAATGAAATTCAGTGTAGAGAAAAGTAAAGTCTTACATTTAGGCAAGAAAAACCAAAAGTACACATATAGACTGGGGGAAACTAGGCTTAATAGCAGTAACTGTGAGAGGGATCTTGGAATCTTCGTGGACAACCAGCTAAATATGAGCAAGGAGTGTGCAGCGGCAGACAAAAAAGCCAATGCAATGCTAAATTGCAGTAGCAGGGATACAATCAAGATCAAGTGAGGTGCTAATACCACTCTATAAAGCCCTTGTAAGACCACACCTCTTCTCTCTAAAAGGAACATGGCAGCAATGCTTAAGTTTGCAGAGTTGCATCTGAACAAATTGCAAGACTTCTGGAACAATTTCCTTTGGACAGACGAAGTTATGTTTGGTTATAAAGCATTGCACTGTGTTTGGCAAAAACCAAACACAACTTGTCAGCAGAAACATCTCATGTCAATCATCAAGCAAGGTGGTGGAGTGATGATGATTTGGGCTTGTTTTGCAGCCACAGGACCTCAGCACCTTATAGTCATTGAGTCAACTGTGAATTCCTCTGCAAACCAAAATATTCTAAGGTCAAAGGTGAGACCATCTATCTGACAGCTAAAGCTTGATTGAGATGAGTCGTGCAACAGGAAAAGGATCTCAAGCACACCAGCAAATCTACAGCAAAATGGCTGAAAAAGAAAAGAATCTCAAGGTTTTGCAATGACCCAGGCAAAGTCCAGATCTCAACCCGATTGAAATGCTGTGGTGGCACCTCATGAGAGCTGTGTATAAACAAATGGCCACAAACCTCAATGAACTGTACTAATGTTGTAAAGAAGAAAGGGGGAAAATTCCTTCACAACAATGTGAGAAGAAGTTCTACAAACTATTGAATCATCAGGTGTACTGTGTTTTTCACACATGGCTTCTCCATTTTGACTTTCTTTTGAAAAAAAAAATGAGGACACGGTGCAACTTAATATGTCATGTATTTTGTTCATCTGAGGTTATATTTACCTACCTTTAAGAACTGCTGAGGACCAGATGATTTTTACTATGTCCTGATATGTAAAACCATAGAACTCAGAGGGCAGGGGTGAAATGCTACCGGTTTGCTCCGGTTTGGGTGAACCGGTAGTGATAAAAAACTACCGATTTAGGCAAACCAGTAGTTAAAAAAAGCTACGAACCAACAATCACTTGTGCTGTGTGGTTTAGCTTTGCTAGAAAGTAGGATTTCCTGCTTTCTAGCGAAGATAAACTGCGCTGCACAGCTGATCCCCCCCTCGCTGTTCTACTTACCTTCCCAAGCCACCTTTTGCTGCAAGCTGCGCGGCACAGGTGATCGTCAGACCACACGGCACAGGTGATTGTCAGATTGTAGCTTTTTTAAACTACCGGTTCGCCTGAACCAGTAGCTTTTTAAACACGCAGCATGCATTTGGGGCGTACTGCATATGTGCACACCATGTGTTTGGTGCACACGCGTGACCAGCGAACTGGTAGCAAACCGGTTCAGATTTCACCCCTGTCAGAGGATATACTTTCTTGACTGTAGGTGATCCAAGTTGGGTCTCTTTCAGTTTACCAATAATGTTATCTGGCTGTTCAGCATCAATGCTTGATCCAGGAACTCCCTCAAAATGCAAACCTGAAGAAGTGTGCAGCACTCTCCAGAAATCTAGCCTCTGAAATCAGTAACAACTCCATCTTGTTCATGCTAAGTTTCAAGTTCAGTTTGCAGCAGAGAGAATGGATGGATGGGTGGATGATAGGCATGCAGACATGACATGACATTATTGCATGACTTGACAGATATAGGGATGGATGGATAGATGATAGATTATAGTTGGAGAGATGATAAGAGCATAGATGATAAATACAGATGACTGATAGATGATTGACACGAGAGAAAGAATTACAGTCAAAGGCTCATTTGTCAAACAATATTGGACTACAACCATTACTAAGAAATAGATATTTTACTTTGATTCCATATACATAATCTCCTGTGAAGATATATAAACATTTACATGGTAGAACATTCATATTTATAAATTTGATGCAACTGTTCAGATCTTAAGGATGCTAGGAGAATGATTAAAAATCCTAATCAAATTGTTTCATTGAAAGGCTTTTATATGTAAATGGATGCATAATCACTTGAGAACCTTGTAGGATTTTTTGTTCTTTTTTAAAACTGTGATCCAATTGCACAGTTATGTTTCCCTCCTCTCCCAATCCACTTCATAAGAACTCCAGAGACTTGATGCTCCTGATATTTTTGGCTGATGATGCATCTTGATCCTTGATAATTATCTTTGAATTGCAAATCAGATGTAATTCTTTTACTAAGGAAACCAGATTGTACAAGGCTTCTCTTAAAATGCAGCAGTGCAAACATGAAATGTGTCACTTCAGAATAACAGAGTTGAAAGGGACCTTGGAGATTGTCTAATCCAGCCCCCTGCTGTGGTAGGAAACCCTATACCATTTTAGGCAAATGGTTGTCCAATCTCTTCCTTAAACCTTCCTTGTTGGGAGTACCCAAAACTTCTGGAGGCAAGTTGTTCCGCTGATTAATTATTCTGTCAGGAAATTTTTCCTTAGTTCTAAGTTGCATCTCTCCTTGATTAGTTTCTGTCCGTTGCTTCTTGTCCTACCCTCAGGTGCTTTGGAGAATAGCTTGACTCCCTCTTCTCTGTGGCAACCCCTGAGATATTGGAAGACTGCTATCTTGTCACCTCAGTGCTTCTTTTCATTAAACAAAACATACCTAATTCCTGCAACTGTTCTTCATTTTTTTAAGTCTCCAGTCCCCTAATACAGATGATTCTTTGCCCACCCTCATTTTTGCCATTATTATTACGCCGTCGTCGTTGTCGTCGTAGTAGATGATACCAGGGAAGCTTGTGCTGGCCTAGGAGAGAGTACGATGTACTTTAAAATAAAGAAATAAAAATACCATCCTGACACACTGCATTGGTCTATAAATGTTACAGATTTGTAATTTCTTTCTTTTGTCTGCACATTTTATTACACTTGAGTAAGGCTGCAAGAAAGAACTAATCTGGGCATAGAAGTTCTAAGTTCATCTTGGCTTTTTAGCAAACACTTTTATGAAAAGGAGATGATTGTCCTTGAGTTTGTACACAGGGTCATTCCAAAACAAACGATTCTGTTGCTGAAATGGCTTCCATGCCAGAAAATGTGTAGGAGGCATCTGAAAAGGCTCTCGTAATCAGTACTATTTGTTGATGTAACTCAAAAGTCTTGGGTTCAACATCTGAAACTAACATGTCTCTTATAGCATGATTATAGAGATCCAGCCTCCATCAAAATGCTGTGCTTGATAGATGCATTGACTGTCTTACCCTAAGATGGGGTCATAGATATTCAGACAAATAAAATAACGGAGTTGGAAGGGACCTTAGAGGTCTTCTAGTCCAACCCCCTGCTCAGGCAGGAATCCCTATACCATTTCAGACAAATTCACTGATGTTCATCTGTTGTGTTATGTAGAGCTAGGCAAGCACTTTAGCGATCTTCACTAAAATATGAATCTGTTGCTTTGCTGACAAAAGAGCTCTCCCTGATCTCAATATTAGATAAGATTTTATTTATTTATTTATTTATTTTATTTGTCATTTTATGACAGATACAAGTGTAAACATGATTATAAATACATGAAAAGGATACGAATAAAAATATTAGGACAGAGAGGAAGGATGAAGAAAGTAGAAGAAAGTAGAGAAGGGAGGAGGAAGGTTTGTTAAGGAAGGAAGTGGTAGCTGGGCAGGTCCGAATAAGTAACAAATGAAAGTTAATGATTAATGTTGAATAAGAGACTGTATATTGAATAGGTTGTTGGAAAATGAAAATAAAACTTTTTACATAAAAAATATTAGGACAGGGACGGTAGCCACGCTGGTGCGCTTATGCACGCCCCTTACAGACCTCTTAGGAATGGGGTGAGGTCTACAGTAGACGGTCTAAGGTTTTAAAGTTTTGGGGATTTGGGGAAGAAACCACAGAGTCAGGTAGTGCATTCCAGGCGCTGACAACTCTGTTACTGAAGTCGTATTTTCTGCAGTCTAGTTTGGATCGGTTTACCATGAGTTTGTATCTATTGTGTGCTTTTGTATTGTTTTGGTTGAAGCTGAAGTATTCATTGGCTGGTAGAACATTGTAGCAGATGATTTTATGTACTATGCTTAGGTCAGACTGAAGACGGCGAAGTTCTAAATTGTCTAAGCCCAAAATTTCGAGTCTGGTGGCATAAAGTATTTTGTTGCAAGCAGAGGACTGGAGGACTCTTCTTGTGAAATATCTCTGGACTCGTTCGATTGTATTAATGTCCGATATACAGTGCAGGTTCCAGATAGATGAGCTGTATTCAAGAATTGGTCTGACAAAAGTTTTGTATGCCCTAGTTTGCAGTTCAATATTACTGGAGAAGAAGCTACGCAAGATTAGGTTAACAACTCTTAATGCTTTTTTTTAGCAATGCTGTTACAGTGAGCTCTGGCACTTAGATCATTTGAAATGAGTACTCCAAGGTCTTTGACAGAGTAAGGGTCATCTGTTAGGTCGTATCCATCCAGCTTGTATTTTGTGTTCTGATTTATTTATTTTTTTTGCCAATGTGTAAAACAGAGTATTTGTTGGTTGAGATTTGGAGTTGCCAATTGTTTGACCATTCTGACACATAGTCAAGGTCTTTTTGTAGAGTAGCAGCATTGTCAGTGGTGTTGAATAATTTTATATCATCCGCAAAGAGAACGCAGTTGCCTATAATATGATCGCAACGGTCATTTATATAAAGTATAAAGAGTGTGGGTCCTAAAACGCTGCCTTGGGGGACACCGCTGCTAACAGGTGCAGGGTTAGATAAGGTGTTCTCTATTTTGACTACTTGCTGCCTGTTTGCTAGGAACGCAGCTATCCACTTATGCAGGAATCCAGAAACGCCATAAGATTTTAGTTTTAGAAGTAGCTTGTCATGTACCACTGAATCAAAGGCTTTACGGAAGTCTATATAAATTGCATTGATTTACCCTGGTCAAGTTTTGAAGTCCATATGTTTTTGCAGTGTAAAAGTTGCAGATTGTAGGACAATTTTTTTCTAAAGCCAAATTGCTTGTTAGAGAATAGGTTGTTAGTCTCTAAGTAGAGGGTAATGGATTGGTTTATGATTGATTCCATGACTTTGCAGGTGACACAACATAATGAGATTGGTCTGTAATTATCAACTAGGCTGGGGTCACCCTTTTTGAAGATAGGGATGACCATGGCTAGTGACCATAAGTTAGGTAAGGAGCTGGTTCTGAAAGATATTTCATAGATTATGCTAAGTGGTTCTGCTATGGTGGTTGAGAGCTTCTTTAGGAAGTAGGCGCATAATCCATCAGGGCCAATCGATAGAGATGGTTTTAGGTTGTGTAGTGCCTTTTCAACAGCATCTTCTATGAAATCGACATGTAGTAGATCGTTGTGAGTAGTTGTGGTATGATTGGGAAATGAGGGGCATGAGCCATTGCTGTTTACAAAGACTGAACTGAAGAATGTGTTGAAGAGGTTGGCCTTAACGGTTTCATCATTACAGTCTTTCCCGTTTGGTCCTTTTAGTGGTGGGATGGATTGAGTCTTTGTTGCTTACGAAATTGTAGAAGGCCCGGGTGGATTTAGTGTGTATTAGGTTTTCCTCTTGTTTGCTGTGATAACTGATGCATTCTGCCTTTTATCTGTCGGCATACGGTTTTGTAGCGACTTTTGAAGTTAGCTACATAGCCAGTTTTGTTTTTGCGCCAAAGAGGTTTGTTTTTTTGGTCTGAAGCTCTGTTGAAACTTTGTTGATCTGTTGATGAAGACTATCAGTCACCCAGGCAAAGGTGCCAGAAGGTTGAATCATGACAACTGGACTAATTTTTGTTAGCCTGAGAGGTTTCACTGCTCATTCAAGCAGTTCATCAGTCTAGAACAAATCAGTTAGGCAGAGAGTTGTTGGAATGTACCAGCTCTTGCCACACCATCCTCAGGGGTTTCCTCCCCAAAATGCAGATGAAGCTGCTTGGATGAGCAGCAAGACGTCTCAAGCTAACAAAAATTAGTGCGGCTGCCATGATTCAATCTTCTGACACCTTTGGCTGGATGAATGAGTCTTCATCGACATATTGCAACACATTTTGAGGTGGAAACCCCCGAGGTTGGTACGGCAGGAGTTGGTACATTCCAACGATGCTCTGCCTAACTGACTCACTCTGACCGATGAAACTGCTTAGATGAGCAGCGAAACCTCTCAAGCTAACAAAAAATAATCCAGTTGTCATGATTCAACCTTCTGATACATTAGATAAGGTGCTGCTGCTGGTTGGGGTGTCTTTCTAAAAGGAAAGAAAGAACAAATGGACTTTTCATGGAAATAATTTCATGGGCAATTTTGGCAGCATTCAATGGAGCAGGACTCACATCCGGGACCTTTCCTCCTTTGCTATCCTTGAACACTTGGAAGGGTTGAAGAATTCCTGGAGAAGACTGGAAGAAGGTGAACTGGCAAAAATCTTCTGCTCTTCCTCTCCAGGAGTGCCGAGCAAATTCCAAGCTAGGATTCTTCTTGCCAGAAAGGAAGATAAACACCTCTAGAATAATCCTTCCATTCCCCACCATCCAGTCAAAGCTGAAGAAGCTCCTTGGATGAGAAGCGAAACGTCTTCAAAGAAAAAACAGAAAGTCCAGTTGCCTCTTTAAAAAGCACCTTTGGGACAACCTGGATGATTGAGAATATAGAATAGAATAGAATAGAATAGAATAGAATAGAATAGAATAGAATAGAATAGAATAGTTGGAAGGGACCTTGGAGGTCTTCTAGTCCAACCCCCTTCTTAGGCTGGAAACTCTATACCTCCTCTTCCAATTCTTTGTTTCAGATAGCAAGGAAGAAGTAAAGCTCCAGCCTCAAGTCCCAGGTCATATTTACATTTAACTGTTTTTACGTACAGGTAGTCCTCAACATATGACCACAATTGAGCTTTGGTCAAGGTTCCAACTGAGCTACATCAGCAAATCTAGAGAACAACACAGTGGCCGGTCAGTTCCAGGGTTGAAAATAAAAGAGAAGCTGCATTGGACCAGGTGACTCAACCCATCTTTCAGTTAATTACTATGATTTAACTGCCTTAATTTTTCACCTATTTACCTTCCCTCTGCACTACCATGAAGGAGATGACGTAAGCCCTCCCGCATTTAAAATGGACATAAAAAGCAGACTTCAAGACATATGATCCTCCAGCAAAAGTTTTTATTTTGTTTTGGCACAAATAGACCACATAACATTCAGCAGCCTCTGTTCAGCTTCAGATCTGGACAGCTTGAACCGTCTTCTCTTCTTGCCACGGCAGCAACCGATAAGATAATAATACTGGGCAAATACAAGTTGTGCTATTAGGAGAAACATTATCTCTACAGTTTCCATTCCAGTGTACAACTCTTATTCTCTTCCACCCCACCCCCAGGATCCAGATCAAGGTTTGAATTTCAGGCAAGTTTTGGATTTGGATTCATAAAAATAAATAGTGGAATATAGGTAGTCCTCGACTTACGACCACAATTGAGCCCAAAATTTCCGTTGCTAAGTGAGTTGTGCCCCATTTTACGACCTTTCTTGCCACAGTTGGTAAGTGAATCACTGCAGTTGTTAAGTTAGTAGCACGGACATTAAGTGAAACTGGCTTCTGCTTGTCAGAAGATCGCAAAAGGTGATCCCATGACCCTGAGACGCTGCAACCGTCATATAAAATGCACACCAGTCGTCAAGCATCTGAATTTTGATCACGTGACCCTGGAGATGCTGCAACGGCTGTTAAGTGTGTGAAAAATGGTCCTAGGTCACTTTTTTTCAATGCCACTATTGCTTCAAACAGCCCCTAAACACATGGTTGTAAATCAAGGACTATCCGTTAGAATGTGGATCGATTAAAAGATGCACAGGCAGTGTAGTCTGCCAGAAGAGGCTCTGAAAACTTTTTTTTTTTTTAAATCAAGATCAAAAATTCGACCCTGTAGCATTTTAAAATGCATCTAGACGTTCGTATCTGCATCCGTGCATCCGAATGGGGAAAGGTTCCACCTGTTTTGGTAGCCAAGGAGAGATTATCTGCAGTTCACATTTTCTGTCCCAATCATCAGACTTACAAAGCAGCTTTCCAAACAAAAAGGTGAAGCAGCGGAATTCATCACCGCCCTTTGAACTACAGATACTGAACCAGAAACCTCAGCAAGTTCTATGATTCACAAGACAAATTGCATGTTATAGAGCTCCACCTGAAGACATCTTATTTGACCATTGCCGAATGCGCTCAGGATTATCACCTCTTCGTTGGCACCACGAAGGCTTGGCTCAAATCCCCTCCCAGCCTTGCTACATCTTCTACGCATGGACTTCCACTCCCAGAAGTCTCCAGCTAGCATGCCAACACAGGTAGTTCTTGACTTACGACCACAACTGAGCCCCAAATTGCTGTTTGTTAAGCAAGACATTTGTTCAGCGAGTTTTGCCCCGTTTTACGACTTTTCTTGACCTCCCACGGTGGTTAAATGAAACACTGCAGTTGCTAAGTTAGGAACATGGTTGTTTAAGTGTCTCTGGCTTCCCCGTTTGATTTTGCTTTTCAGAAGGTCTCAAAAGGGGGAATCATGTGATCCCAGGATACTGCAACTGTCCTAAATAAGAACCACTTGCCAACCACCCAAATTTTCATCGCGTAACTATGGAGATGCTGTAGCAGTGGCGTGAAAAATGGTCATAGCTCACTTTTTTCAGTGCCACTGTAACTTTGGCTACTAAATGAACTGTTGTAAGTCAAGGACCACCTGTATCTTAAACGTTGGTGAGGTTGAGGATTGCTGATTTATGCAGTAGTGACTTAAGGGGAGTGTGGGGTGTTCAGCATGCAAAGCTCCCCTAGGCCCACCCCCCACCCCCTTGCTAAATGCCTCCTTGCCCCACTCTGCCTTCTCTCCAAGGGCATCTTTCTCGGACCTCAATGCCAGAAACAAACTAGGTCTTCCTTCAGCATTCATGCTGCAAAGTTTCCGGGGATCTGCCTGTTGCTACAGTACAGCTCTTAAAACTGGGAGGCCGGCAAGCGTAGGGTGTGCTTTTACTCATTATTACATGGTGGGCACTACAAGGGAGGCTTGGCACCCTCTGTGGGCCCATTTCACAAATGGTTGGGGCTGCAAAAAGCCCCATGGTTTTTAAAAAGGAAGCGGAATTGCTCTGAGCTCCACACTCCAGCAGACTACCCATTCCTGATAGTGGACAGGCTTTTAGCTCCCGTCCCATCTTACAATTCAATAGTGTCACTTGACAGGCTGCGGGAATCCATCTGCTTGCTAAGCGCCAAAAAGCTCTTCCGGGCCTCACGTTCGGAGTTTGGTGCGCTGCTGGATGGCGCCAGTGGGAGATCCTCTGCCTGTGCCTGGCGCTGTTGGCTGGGCAGCTCCTCTGAGGGCAGGCTTTCGGGAGAGGACACCCCATGGCGCCAGGGGTTCCAGCTGATCTTCAGGGACGCCCGGGAGAAGGAGGTGCGCGAGAAGCTGCCCAGGGATGTGTCCGTGGCGGGCTCGCTGGCCAGGCCTCGGCCGACGAGATCTCCCACTGAGCTGGTCCGTGCTAAGCTATACAGGCAATCGGGATCACTGCTCCGACGGGGCTGGGCCAGCAGGGGCTGGGCTGCATGTGACAGTGTGGAGCAGTCGCCATGCAGCGAGGCACAGGAGTCCTGGCGTGCCGGGAAACGCAGGCTAGAGCGCAGGAAGATGGAATCGCGGACCAAGTGCTCGCGGAAGAGCGCTTCATCGATGCTGCGGCTCAGGTTGATGGGCGAGGGTGGGCGGAACTCCAGGTCAGCCAACGAGAGGACTGACTCCCGCTCGAAACAGATGCTGGTGTAAGAGCGGCCCATCGCTGCCGCCACAGCCACGTTGGGGCACTTGGGGCTGTAGCCCGCACGCCTTGGAGAGGGGCTAGCACCTTGGCCGGGTCCTGCTCGCAGGTCGTTGCTGTCCTTGAGAGCCCAGAGTAGCCCACCAGCAGAGGAGTTCCGGATCAAGTTATTATTGAGGTTGTGACTGGGTATCTTCTCCAGGACTCCGCCAGGCCAGTCGTAGCAATTGTTGGGGTACTCCGGCACCTCAGCCTTGCGGTAGGCACAGAAGTAGCTCAGGAGCTTGGCCCAGCAAGAATGCTCGGTGGTGTCGTGGTGCTGACAAAGTGCCTGCCAAGCTAGCGAGATCAAGATAAAGGAGAGTGCCAGTTCGCCAATCCGGAACCAGAACTGCACAAACCACCAGCCCCAAGTGAAAATGTCCGGCTGTCCCAATGCCCCTAAGAGCCACAGTACCCCATAGAACTGCAGGACACAGCATGGCAGTACCAAGCCACTGCTTGCCAACAACACCCAGGCTTCCCGCCATATGCCTGGCTCCAGGGTGCCCTCCATCCCCTGGCTGTGCCGCAGTAGCCAGTACACAAACACGGTGGCTGGCAGGAGGCAGAGACCGGCAGTACAGGAAAGGGTGTGGAATCCCACAGACACAGCTGAGTGCATTGGAGGGGACAACAAGTCAGCCCCCAAGAGAATGATGCTGTGCAGGGAGCTCAGCGCAGCCCAAAATGCCAAGCTCTGCCATCTGGGGGGCAAGATCTGCAGCCGGGCCTGATGAACCAGGCGGAGCAGAAGCACCATGAAGGTGCTCAGCAGCAGAGGGAAAGGTGCAGTGTATAGCAGTCGCATTGCACGGGCAGGCAGCCGGCCCAGGGAGCCATAGGGGTCAGCCAAGAAGAACGTGGCTCGTAGTACCCCAAACACCAGGAGCAGGCCACTGGCAGCCAGGACATAGGGGAGTTGTGACTTGTGCAAAGAAAGGGATACCCCCAGGCATGCCAAGCTCAACAGGCTTAGCAGCAGAAAAAGCACTCCAGCGCCGTAGACGTGGAGTCCCCAGGCAAAACTCAGTGTCTGCTCAAGTTCCCCCCAGCGCAGAAAGGTCTTGTTGGGCAAGAGCTGGTGGCAGGTGCTTCCAAGACGGGGGCAAGGTGGACTGGAAGCAGGGAGCATAGCAGGCAGGCTTGGATCCGGCTTAGGCAATTGAGGATGCTGCACCACTCTTTGCGTGGTGACTTGGATTAACCCACGGCGAGGGGTAGCTGGAAGACGAGCGGATGTAGTGGAGACCACAGTGCTACTTTGCCCGGAAGGGTGCTTCCAAGCTGGATCTGAAAATAAGAAAAAGGCGAAAGGACGATCAATACTTGGGAAGCACCGGGCTTGCAGCACAGCACAATTTCCTGATTCCTTGTCATTCTGACCTGTGCCCACAATAACAAAACAGAGGGTAGCATGTTGAGATCCAATACCAATCTAGAATACAGTGCTATGATAATCATGAAATAAATGTAACTTTTATTTTATGCAAAAGTTTAATCATCTTCTTTAAATAGGAAGGAACAAATTAAGAATTGCCAGACCTCTCCAAGCCACAAGCACAGAAACTGAATATATTTCCCAACTACTGGAGCAGTTTCAGAGGTCTGTATGATTCCTGTTCCTCCCTTATTTTTTTCTTTCAAAAAGAAAATATACATTAAATAATACGTGGTGGAAGAATTTGGTGTGATACAGAATTTAGTAAATTTCATAGATTTTTTTTTTAAAGCACAGATTTGGAGCTAAATTGAAAATGTCCCCGTTCTGCTCATTGATCTGCCTTCAAGAACTATTAGAACTATTTACAAATATTAAAAACAGGGCCTTTGCAGGAGTGTCCCCTGTAATGATATGTGGGAATGACTTGAGGAGACAGGAGGAAGAGTCGCAGCCTAGATCAGAGATTGTCAAACTTGCTGGCTGGGGAATTCTGGGAGCTGAAGTCCACCAATCTTAAAATAACAAATTTGAAGACCCCCTGGCCTAAATAATGGTCAGATAAACTAATCCTGAGTCCGAAGGGCAGATGGGGTGGAGAAAGTGCCTCATAAGAATTCCTCTCTGGTTTTCGAGAGAGTAAAAGTAAGGGAGTAGAGAGATAATTTCAGATTGCAGATGATTCTGTTACAGGTAATCCTTGGTAAATACCATTTGTTCAGTGGCCATTAAAAAGCTACAATGGTGCTGAACAAGGAGATTTAGAACCAGTCCTTGTAGTTGCAGCCATTGCAATGTTCCCATGATCACGTGATTGGGATTCAGGCACCTGGCAACTGGCTCACAATTACGACAGACCCAGGTCATGTGATCAACTTTTGCAACCTTAGTGTCCAGCTTTTGACAAGCAAAACCAATAGGGAAGCTGGTAGGATGTCACATATGGTGTTTGTGGAATATCATGCTAAATGACCATCCGGGATCTACTTAATAATCTCAACTGGAACTGCCAAGTTGGTGTGGTCATGTGACACCTCGCGTTACAACTGTGCCTCTTGGTGACAGAATTGCTGGACTCAATTACCCTCATTAATTAAAAACCTGGAGTACAACTTAACAATAAAGGTACTATTATTGTGCTATTATTCATGGTTGATGCTTCTTGGATGGACTTTCTCAAAAGGCTGCCATCCCCTTGAACATATGCCCTCAGCATATCCCCTCAGAATTATATTTGGCAATTTTTTAAGCAGGCATGGATTATAGGCAGATTGGCTGGGTTCATAGGAGACATTTATCCAAGCTCATTAATTAAACTACAATTGAGTTAATTAGTCCAAATTCCTCAGCTCATAAAGTTCACTGGACCATATAACCAGATAGGATGGATTTGCATATCATACCAGGGCCTAAAACGCGATTAGCTAATTTGTACTACAGTAAATCATGCAATTATAATCTATGTGTTTTAATTTAACTGTTTTAATTTGGTTTCTATTTGAGTTGACTCCACTAGTCATTGTTTTGGCTTCTGTTTCATTGATACACACACATCTATAGATCTGTCATATATTGTATAATTAATTAATTAATAATTAATTAATAATAATGAAAGTGGTAGCGTAGATTCAGAACAAGCTTTTTAAATAGGTTTTACTTTTCAAAATAGAAATCACAAGAAAATTGAGAAAACATCTAAATGCACTAAAAACAATCCATACAATTAAAGGAAACCATGTGAAAATGAAGAAAAAAGCCCACAGGAAAGAAAAGAGACTTTTAAAATCTAAAGAAAAGAAAAGAATCTAAAGAAAAGAAAAAGAAAAAAATGAGTTTATATATTGAGTCGTGGTGGCACAGTGGTTAGAGTGCACTACTGCAGGCTTCTTCTGCAATTTGGCACTTTGAATCTCAAGGTTGACTCAGCATTCCATCCTTCTGAGGTGGGTAAAAATGAGGACTCAGATTGTTGGGGGCAATAGGCTGACTCTGTAAACTGCTTAGAGAGGGCTGTAGAGCGGTATATAAGTCTAAGTGCTATTGCTATTCAACATATTGATAGTCACTGGTTACTCATTAATACCTTGAAATGAAGTACATTAAGTAAATACATTGCAAGGGTATAAGGTTTATAGGAATTTCTGAATCTAGTAATAAACCATGGGTTTTCTCAAATCTAAATGCCAAAGCCAGTTTATCCCCTCAGCTTCTAGCAATCTGTACTTGTTTTCCACTCTTCTCAGATTTCCTACCAGCCTTAACAATTACACCTTATTTGGGGTGGGGTGGGTGGGGTGGGGGAAGAGGCTTATTCAATCTGTTTAAGCCTAATTTTCTTTTTCTCCTCTTCAGTCGTGTCCAATTCTTGGAGGACAAGTCCCAGCAGTTTTCTTGGCAATATTTTCCACAAGTGATTTACCATTGCTAGAGAAAGTAATTTAATCAAGATCACCGATCTGACCCAAGACGGGATTGGAACTCATGGTCTCCTGGTTTCTAGTCTGATGCCTTAACCACTAGACCAAACTGGCTCTGCCCCTAAATTAGGAGGCAATAAATATCTTGGGTGTTCCATGAACATGAAGGAATATAAGGTATCTTCAAGATTATCCTCTCTGTTTTGAATCTGCCCACCCAGATTAGGAGAGAAAGCCTGTTAAAATTTCCTTTACTAAGAGGATTTCAACGATGGGGACCCCATATCAACCCTCCTCAGTAAACCCCTCCCCTCTGTGTTACAGATTGCCCCCTTGTGTTATAGTCCATCCTTCTCTATGGGTCTACCAGAATGCTTTTGAACAGATGTAAAAATGATGTTGAGATTCTAGAAAGAGTGCAGAGAAGAGCAACAAAGATGATTAGGGGACTGGAGGCTAAAACATTTGAAGAATGGTTGCAGGAACTTGGTATGCCAAGTTTAATGAAAAAAAGGACTAGGGGAGACATGATAGCAGTGTTCCAATATCTCAGAGGTTGCTACAAAGAAGAGGGAGTCAAATTATTCTCCAAAGCACCTGAGGGCAGGACAAAAAGCAATGGGTGGAAACTAATCAAAGAGAGAAGTAACTTAGAACTATGGAGAAATTTCCTGACAGTTAGAACAATTAATAAGTGGAACAACTTGCCTGGAGAAGTTGTGAATGCTCCAACACTGGAATTTTTTAAGAAAATGTTGGATAACCATTTGTCTGAAGTGGTGTAGGGTTTCCTGCCTGGGCAGGGGGTTGGATTAGAAGACCTCCAAGGTCCCTTCCAACTCTGTTGTTATTATTATTATTAGATGGAATCTCAGGAAAGGAAGTGAGGTCAATGAGGGCTGGTTGTGTATGATAGTTAGTGGATGTTTATAACCACATATTGTGGTTATTGATTTAATCTTTTTTATTGCTGGATGTAAGCTGCTCAAAGCTTTTGATACGTTGAGCAAACACAGAAGCCAAAATGAATGAATGAATGAATGAATGAATGAATGAATGAACACTTTTGAATTTCATGGTGTAATATAAGTAGAATACAAACATTAATATGATCAGACATGCAAGCTTGTGTCTCCCAGGCATACCTTCCTTCTGTTCTCAGGCTGGCTGGTAACTGAAACCAAAGCACATTTGGAAGGCACTAGGAAGTTTAAGACTGTTCTAGATTTTGTTGGCGGTGCAAACACCTGGAAGATTCAACTGACACCATGCAATATGGTTGAGTCATGAACAGGCAACTTTTTGGAATAGTGTTTTAATGCATATAAGTAGATTTATGAGGAAATCCTTAAATGTTAAAGATGTTAATGTGTTGCCGAATAATATACCGAAACTTTAGAATCTGTTTATCAGAAATTATGGCTGTATCAAGCATGAGGCTACTGAGTTAGATAAAAAATAATTACACTGAGAAACTGGAAAATTCATATTATTCCAGATTGTAAAGAACAGTTTTTGGAAATGTGTGACTTATTTGTTATGGAAAAAACAATATTTTCTACTAATAAAAAATGAGCTATAGCAGAGATTTTTGTGATATTTTATAATATTTTAAAAAACTTTACGGTATTAATAAGTAAACCAGTGACTATTGATACGCTGAATATATAAAGTCACTTTTTTCCCCTTTTTCTTTTCTCTAGCCAGTTTGGGTTTTTAAAATTTCTTTTCTTTCCTGTGGGTTTTATTTCCCATTTTCACAGACTTTCATTTGATTGTATGGATTGTTTTTAGTGCATTTTAGGTGTTTTTTCAATTTTCTTATGATTTCTATTTTAAAAAGTAAAACCTAAATACATATTTAAAAAGCTTATTCTAAATCTACATTACCCCTTTCATTATTAATTCTGCTCTACAGTTTCTTTTGAAGAATCTTTTGATTCTTTTGAAATATAGTTGTTCTATCTCATCTGTTCAGTATTGAGGCTTTCTCAGCTCAAGCTACGAGAAAAGGTATCCTCCAAGCCTTTATTATTGTTAAAGAGGAAAAGAATAACAAATGCCTTCCAAGAAAATAAGATGGTAATCCCGCTCCCAGTTGTATAACAGCTTGTTTGTGAATAATTGTATTCACGACTTAGTTGTGAATAATTGGACCTGAATCAGCAATGGAGGAACTGGTCCATTGCAAGGATCCTCCCATACAATGCACAAAAACAGTATCTCACGAGATGCTGGAGGAGTTGCTGAATCGGCTTTGTAGTGTCTAGGAGGCTGAGTTTGAATACACAGTGGATTATGGAGAGAAGCTGTGGATGTAGGTTACCTAGATTAGTATTTTCCCCCCTCTCTCTCTCATAGCTCTTTATAGTAAATGTATTTATTTATTTACATTATTTATTAAACAAAATTAGAACGGCTGCCTATATAAATCACAGAGGGGACTCTAGGTGGCTTACAGCATTAAAATTCACAACATAAAACCCCACAACATAAAACCCCATACTCCTCCCCGCACCAGCAGTATGGCAGCAACAGTGACACATGTATTTATTAAACCAGGGGTTTCCAACCTTGGTCCCTTTAAGACTTGTGGACTTCAACTCCCAGAGTTCCTCAGCCAGCTTTGCTGGCTGAGGGACTCTGAGAGTTGAAGTCCACAAGTCTTAAAGGGACCAAGGTTGGAGACCCCTGTATTAAACAATAAATTGTCTCTTTTTAAACAGAGATGTCATGGATCGACACTGATTTCATATACCACCCAAATCATACGAATTTGATTTATCGCAGAATAAATGTGGTACTTAATGCAAATTCTAAACTCCACTCTGATTCCTCTCCAGTTTTAGCTTCATGGGGCGACCAGAAACAGCCCAGAAAGGAGGGTTGCTTAGATGCCCCTATCTTTCTGGAATCAAGCCCTATCACCAACAATCTAGCAGATGGTCTGAGTACAAAGTCACTACAAATCAAATCCTGGTTTACTGAACTCCATCAGCAGCGGGATATGAATTCAACCATCGGAGCATCTCACTGAAAAATCGGAGCATCTCACTGAGGGGAAATTGGAGCATCACACTGAGGGGAAATGGAAGCGTTCATCTGAGGCCTGTAGCCATTCTGATGCACAACACAGTATCTCGGCAACTCAAAATCTCTCCTCCTGTTTTTGCAGAGGCAGAATAACTCAGGCAGCATTCATCACCGTCAACATCAAAATATCAGCCAATTCAGCTTTTTCCCACCACAGCAAGCTTAACAATTGCTTTGGAACTCTGCTCCAGCGATAATGTGATTCAGCTCCTTCAATAGCATTCCCACTCTATTATTAAAATGGATTATTTATAGGGCATTGACAGGGTAAATGGCACTTTTTAGCATACTGAAAGCCATGACATTGCTCTTCATTTTTAATCCAAAATTTAGGAGTGGCAGAAGACCATAGATGCAATTTCTGAAGAGCTCAGAGAAGGAAAATAATTGAGAATAAATCAAGCACTTGGTATGATTGATCTCATATACTGTACTTCCAAGAAGAAACAAATACAGATTCCCAATCTGGAATTTGTATTTAATTTTGATTTAAAAAGATCAGCTCTTACTATTTTTATCTCCTCTAGTATATTGTATATTATATTATATAGTAATTTCAGTAATTCTAGTTATAAAGCCTTAGTAAGGCCAAACCTGGAATACTGCCTCCAGTTTTGATCACCACATTACAAAAAAGATGTTGAGACTTTGGAAAAAGTGCAAAGAGCAACTAAGAGGATTAAAGGCCTGGAGACAAAACCATAGGAAGAAAGGTTGCAGGATTTGGGTTTGGCTAGTCTAGAGAAAAGGACTAGGGCAGGAGTCTCTAACCTTGGTCCCTTTAAGACTTGTGGACTTCAACTCCCAGAGTCCCTCAGCCAGCAAAGCTGGCTGAGGAACTCTGGGAGTTGAAGTCCACAAGTCATAAAGGGACCAAGGTTGGAGACCCTTGGACTAGGGGGAATATGATAGCAGTATTCCAGTATCTGAGAGGTTGCCACAAAGATGAGGTTAACTTATTTTCCAAAGCGCCAGAAGACAATAAAAGAAACAATGGATGGGAACTAATCAAGAAGAGAAGCACCCTGGAATTAAGGAGAAACTTCCTAACAGTGAGGACAATTAACCAGTGGAAAAGCTTGCCTTCAAAAATGGTGGGTGCTTCATCTCTGGAGGTTTTTAAGAAGAGACTAGACAGCCACTTGTCTGAAATGGTGCTTGAGCAGGGGACTGAACTAGAAGACCTCCAAAGCTTTTTCCAGCTCTGTTCTGATTGATTGATATAAGGTTCTTTCTTTTCACTCATTCAACTGGCTTTTTAAATACATTGGATTAAGAAATAGTGAGTGACAAAAAAAACCCCAGTGAAAATCACAACTGAATGCAGAACTGAACCCAGTTCTCAAGTCCTACTCTGGTATTCAGCCATAGCATTCCCACATCTTAAAATGAACTGTGACTGTTAACAGGAAATCCATGCGATTGCATGTTTCAGCTGATCTCCAATTCCCTGGGACTGAGTCTGAACAAGGGGATTCTAGACACACACACGTACACACACACTCTTACACACGCTATGTATGCACTTGGTCATGGTAGGGAACAAGATGCTGACCTTGGCAGACTTTGGTCTGATCTAACGAGGTTTTCTCCACTTTAGAAAAAAAAACTCATGGTGTTCTTACTCACCTGAATGCTTGATTCCTGCATCAACCTGCAATTTGGAGGGGCTCTGTCCAGGGGTAGAGGAGTCAAAATATGTGAGAGAGACTTTGGGGTTCACAGCTCCCCTGACTCGTTGAGGCTCTGCAATATCAGGCATGTCTCCAGTCCCTGGAAAAAAGGAAAAGGCCTTGAGTGGAACCAAAAGCTGACAGTCTCAAAGGTTAGCCTACAATGTTGTCTTGGCTGAGGTAGAACAGCACAAGGAGACAAAGTGCAAAAATCTCCCCCAGGTTAGTTTGACACACACACACCCACGATAGAAAAGCCTGCTGGTATCTTTCCCATCACTACTGACTTTAATTAATTAAATAGTTGGCTTCCTTGGCATTACACCTCAAATCTGAGACTTGGGCAGGGGTGAAATGCTCCTGGTTCGGACTGGATTGGCCGATCTGGTAGTGATGGCGGCGGGTGGTTCGGAGAACCGGTAGCAAAAATCCTGGGCCCTCCCGCCCATGCCTACCCAATGCCCGGGCGCCCGCTTCCCCGCTTCTTTTAAAAAATGCTTTTAAAAGGTAAAAAAAAGGCTCTGACAATCACAGCTGAGCTGCGCGATCGTCAGAGCCTTTTTTTCCACTTTTAAAAGCATTTTTTTGCAACCTATTCAGCCGAACAGGTTGTAAAAAATGCTTTTAAAAGTTTTTTTAAAAAAAGATCCTGCGCCATAGCTGATCACCCCTCCCCCGCACGCTGTTCTACTTATCCCATGCCTCCTTTTGGCATGCACTGTGCACACGCACACACCTTGCCTTTGGTACATGGTGAGCACTGAGCATGCACGTGCATGCGCAGCTAGTGAACTGGTAGTAAACCGGTTCAGATTTCACCACTGGACCTGGGACATCTAATGATAAGGCTGTCCTTTAGCCTCTCCATCTGCTTCTGCTCCAAAGGAGATCCCTCCACTTTGACCGCCTTCTTCTGCCCTAGTTCCTCTCAGAAGTTCTGTTCTCAAGGAAGGTCATTCCGAACAGAGGAAGGAAGAGGTTCTTCTAGCAGCTCTTTGAAACATCACATCAAAGGCAAGAGTTGGGTTTTTTAAAAAAACTTCCCAGCCTAATACAAACCAGCTTATCCTACTTAGGTTTCTCAAGATCAACTAACTGCTTTATAGTAACACATACAACCCATGATCAGGTTCATAACCACAATTAAATTACCTTATACAGGTTTACAGATCACCTCCCCCTCCTATAAATCCATCACCAGCTCCAAAAAAACCCCACCCTGAAATATTCCTACCCAGCTCTTCCTATTATTCCCATTTGCCAGCCCATCCCATGTTTCTTTCATCGCAACCAAATATGTTGGCATTCTAATGAAAGGAGTCACTTAATCATATGCCAGCCTGCCAGCTGTACACATATTGTATGCAGGGTCAAGTTGAATGCAGCTTCACTGTACACACCCCTCCCTTCCAGATGCATTCAATATTCACAACCATCATACCAATTGCCTTTCTTCTTCCTCTTCGTCTTCTCATACTAAACCAAGTAACAAAGAATGAGACTTGAAATCAATGTGTTCTTCAACAACAACAAAACCGTGGGTTTTGTTTGGATGTTAACCAACTAGCTGGGCCCTCTTCACGTCTCTGAGCTCCATTTTCTTTTCTGAATTTCATCTCTGGCTACTGCTGAATGTATTTTTCCAGGATTTTTTCCCCCCTGGCCTACGAAGGGGGCTCCTCGGTTAACGATTCCTCTGATGAAAAACTGGTGGGTGGGTGTGGAAATCAAGCTGGAATTTTGTTTTTAGGCTCCCCCTCTGGCTGTGTTGTTATTGGAGGTGGTTACTTATGATCACAATAAGGATGATCATGTTTCAGGAAATGCCCAGACACCACGAAGGAGTAAAGAGCTGCTTACTGGAGGAGGAGGAGGATTCAAACGGATAGTGAGGTGGGACAGTATTCAGTACTCTGGGCTAACAAGGTCCAGAATGTTTATTTTATAAAAAATAATAGCCCTCTAACAATTTGCAACCAGTAAAGAAGTTCTTTACTGAAATAAAGCCCTAGTAAGGCCACATCTAGAGTATTGCATCCAGTTTTGATCACCACACTATAAAAAAGATCTTGAGACTCTAGAAAAAGTGCAGAGGAGAGCAACCAGGATGATTAGGGAACTGGAGACTAAAACATATGAAGAACGGTTGCATGAACTGGGCACGGCTAGTCTAGTGAAGAGAAAGACCAGGGGAGACATGATAGCTGTCTTTCAATACTTGAGGGGCTGCCACACAGAGGAAGGGGTCAAGCTGTTTTCAAAGCACCTGAAGGCCAGACAAGGAATAATGGATGGAAACTGACCAAGGAGAGATTCAACCTAGAAATGAGGAGGAACTTTCTGACAATGAGAACAATCAACCAATGGAACAGCTTGCCTTTGGAAGTTGTGGGAGCTTCATCACTTGAGACTTTCAATTAAAGATTGGACTGCCATTTGTCAGAAATGGTATAAGGTCTCCTGCTTGAGCAGGGGGTTGGACTAGATGACCTATTAGGTCCCTTCCAACTCTGTTATTCCATTGAATCTGTTAAGTTTATTAGAGAGGCATTTACCTTGTAGGTTAGGACAACTCTGATAGCACCTTTTCTGAAAGAAACAAATTTAATTAAAAGGCATAAGCTTTGGTGAGCTCAGCTCAGCTTCTGCTTTTTAATACCATTTGTTAGTCAGAAAAGGTGCATCCAGGCTCCTGACAGCGTCTTCTAACTTAGTTAATCCTTTCCCTGCCAATTTTGATCGTTATAATCTGGTTGCTGGGATGCTATTCCTAGAAGTGAAAGATGCATTTCTATCACAGGTTGTCTTCGATTTACAAACCACAACTGGGACCAGAATTTCCATTGCTAAACAAGGCAGATGTTCAATGAATATTATGATCTTTTTCCTTCTTTTTTTTTTGCCAGGGTTGCTAAGCAAATTGCTGCAATTGTTACTTGAATCACAGAGCAGTTAAGCAAATCCAGCTTCCCCCATTGACTTCCCTTGTCAGAAGTTAGTTGGGGGTTAGTTGCAAAAGGCAATCGTGTGACCCCAAGATGCTGCAACCATGATAAATGACATGCTAGTTGACAAGTGCCTGAATTTTGATCACGTAACCATGGGGATGCTTGTGATGGTTGTGTGAGGATCAGTTCTTAAGTCACTTTTTTACTGCCAGTGTAACTTTGGACAATTGCTAAAATAATGGTTGTAAATTGAGGACTATCTCAATTCTTCCCCTTTAATTTAATCTGTGTGCTCCAAGAGTACACAGGTGTGCTCCAAGAGTACACAGGTTTTAACCAGGTTTTCTCCTGAACTCCCAACCTTTTCTTGCTTCCCTGTCATCAGGCCAGCTCCCGGCTCCCCACGGTTCTTGGTGTGTCTCTTCCCTTAGAGTTGTTGCCATCTCCTGCCCTCTCCTGCTCCATCCTCCTCCTGTTCCCCAGGGCACAGGTGTGTGGGGCTGGGTGAGAGTTTTCAATGGCAGAAGATTCCTTTAAGTACATAAAGCAAAGGCAAATCTAAACCTACCTGGGGTAGCAGAGCTGCCTTGAAAGATGGTGGTTTCCATTCGAGCTGTGTCCCAAAGTCCTGGCTGCTGAGTGGTATCAATGATCAGATTCCAATGAGTGCTTCTTAGACGAGGATTTGGTTCTTGGGGGGTCACCCCTGACAGTGAAGGGGTGAAAGGGACAGGGAAGTGGTCATCCGAAAGAGGCGGATGGAAGCTTGCTGGGCTTTGCCTATGCCCCTTCCCAATCAGTGGGGTAACTATTCCTTCCTGAGAAGGGGAGGTCACCGGTGGTACATCTCTATCTTGCCCAGGGAGATTCTGAGCATCTCCAGCTGCCTGAACCACAGGCCTAAGTGGAGACGTAGAAAGCTCTTCTTGGCCGAGGAGGCCACTGTAGACCTGTCTACTCTTGTATGAAGCCAAATATTTTACTGTGGTTAGATTCCGGCCCAGCAGTTCCTGCTCCGGCACTCTGTTTTCCAACCATCCTCTTGAAGCATCAGTCTTAGGTTCGGCATCCTCCACCACCTCCCATTTGACAAGAGATCTGTTAACATGGAATGTTGCCAAAGGAATGGTGGACACGGTGGGCCTGGGGCTTAAGGTAGTTGCTGGGAGGCCATGTTTGAACCCTGCTTGGTGGAGGTTGGGCCAGGATCCCTCCTGGGAGACAAGTAATTCTGAGGCCTCTAGTCTGGGAAGAGAGGCCGCCACAGAAGTGGACATGCCAGAAGAAGGAAGAAGGAGCTTTTTCCTCCTCTGTTTCGGACTTCGTTCCCGAATTATACCACCGGTATCCTCAACCTCTCCCTGAACACTGAGCAAGCCTTCGGTTGGCAGAACAAGACTCTCCTCAGTCAAGTGGGGAGCTAAACTTCCACCAGAAGAACCAGCCGGTGCCCCCTTTGCACGGAGCTTTGACCTCTTCTTGGATTTTGTAGCTCTAGGGTGGCCCACTAGACTGGCACCTTGCCTGTTCTCATTCTTCAATTCCCCGTCACCGCTAGAGAACTCATGGCCAGAGGAATCTGAGTGGGGAATGACTGGCAGGGCCCTTCGAGGAGGCTCTTTGGAGGGGACTTCCAAAGGAGGTGACTTGGGGACAGAATTCAGAGGCAAGCCCCAGGTAGAGTTCTCTGGAGTCGGGAGGTACAAAGCCAGGAGTAAGGCAGGTAAGAGCAGGCTCCAGACAAGGAACAACCCCAAGGCAGCCATCTTTGAGGACAGACAGCTGGTCACTCAATGTCCAGCGTGGTCACGACTGCTCATGCTTCATCCTGTGGAGAGGAATATTTGTGATTGTGGGAATGAAGAAGTAAAAGGCCCATTGGAAGCCAGGAAACGGAATAACATAAGGCAAGGGAAACAGTCTAATGACAAAGATTACAGCAGCCAGTTTTCTGGGAAGGGTAGAGAAAAGAGGGAAGTTAGATGAAATTGGAGAGAGGGAGGGAGGGAGGAAGGAAGGGAGGATGATAGTTCAGGGCTGCACCATGTGCATTCATCCATGAGGCACATGGATGTAAACATGAAAAGGGAGTCATGTGCATATTACACAATTCCTCCCTCACATGGCTGAGAACGTTTCATTCTTTCCCCCTTCTTTGTGCCACGCATTGGTGCCCCCCCCCCAATGGAAGTGGCCGATCTCAGCAACTCCTACCCTGAGGCTTTTGACAGAGCAGCTGGAGCAAGACCCTGAGCCCCCAAGAAACAATGCGGAAATTCTTGGTGGCATCATCCTGAGCAGAATGAAAATGACTTTCAAGGTTTGCAGCCTTGAGTCTCTCTCTCTCTCTCTCTCTCTCTCTGCTCTGTGCCGGCATCTCAAAAAAAATGCCATCTTTTCATCTTTGCCTGCAGCAGTGAAGCCACACAGTTACATAAGGAACTGCCTGATCCATGTTAGCCAGTACTTTCCACTCCAGCTGATGAGAGCTCACAGAAGCCTCTGAGGTTTTTTTCCTTCCCTGCTAAGGCTATTAACAATTTAACTGCTAAAATGGCAAGAACTGAATCTGCAAGGAAGACTGTAAACCTAAAATGTAATCCAGGGAAGTCAGACCATCCTACAAGGCAACCAAACATCTCATTTCCCAACAATCACCCCCTGCGTTATCTGGCACCTTAGTCTTGCAGGGCCTCGGCCCACTCACAAGTTCACCTTGAATATCAGTATCCCATCCCAGCTTGAGGATGGGGATGCTCAGACCAAGCTAGCCGAGCCCTGCATCCCTGATTGGTGTCTGGAATCCTGCAACACTTAACCCCTTGCAACTGAAGAGCTGCATGACTTGAGATTCTCGCCAAGCCCATCTGCCCAGCTTGGGAAAAGTTATTTTCTCTCTCGGAGGCAGCCACTGTTCCTGGATGGCTATAAGTTGGTACAACCCGTCCTAACGCAAGAAAGTCAGCAGGATCCAAATCAGGATTACAGTCTCCCTTTGAACGTGAACCCAACTGCCCACCGGTGGAAATTCACATTTATTTATACAATTTATAAGCAGCCTGTCTTCCATGGATTCCATGGTGGCTTACAATTAAAATCTGTCAAATGGAGAGAATAATGGCTAATCTCAGTGACTTGTTGAGAATGTTGCCCTTGATAAGAGTCATCATTTTTGTGGGGTCAGTTCACCCACCTGCTAGTGAGTCATAACTTATCTTCACTGAGTCATGTTTGGAAAGGGCAAACCAGCCACCCTTTTTTTTATTATTATTTTATTTACACAAAATGACAGTATACACAGCATATGATTTATTTTTATTATTATTATTATTATTATTATTATTATTATTATTATTATTATTATTATTATTATTAATTCATTAAACATGAAACTCAGTCAACTGAACATTCAAAAAGGCATCACAAATACCATTGACTGGTGCTAATGGTTGATACCCGTTGCTGCCAGCGTCCTAGGCATCAACCAAGTACCTTCTTAAGATGTAGGATGTTACAAGTAGCACAGTTTTTTACACTTCTGCTAGTGTTATTGCAGGAAGCTGCAATTTGTTGACGTATCTTATAGATTCTTCGACATGGTACCAAGACATCATCATCATTATTTTGCAAAACAGTCCTTTCACTCTTCCCAAGCTTCACACAAGCCTAACCCTGCAAAGGTCAAGCCCCGGTAGCAAATTCAAGGGCGCCTCTTTTCACCCCCTGCCAAGAAGGCCTCTTCCCGTGTGCTTTGAAACCCACCTGGGATCTTCACGCAGCAGACCTTCGTCTTCTATCTGGGCCAGCCCCAGGCTGATCTTCCCGAGTGGAGGGGGGGAGCGCAAAACGCAACCGGCTAAGAGCCGCTTAAGCTTCTGTCCGGCTTCGGCGGCGGCGGCAGCAGGCGAGGAAAGTCGGCTTACAGCCACGACGATGAGCGATCGGTGGCTCCGGCACCGCCGAGGGAATGAGGGGGTAGAGAAAGGAAGGAGCGGACAGCCCGCGGGACCTTCTGCCTGGGCGCACCCAAGCTTAGGCAGAGCCGAGGCGTCTCCGCCTCCGAGGCCGGCAACGGACAGGGCGGGCCAGGCGTCCCGGCTGGGGAAAGGCTCATCTATTCATTCATTCATTCCTTAAGCAGGGCACGTCGCGTCTGTCCAAGAGCCCGGTGCCCGCGGGGGGGGGGGATGGGGGGGGGATGTTGGCACCCGCCCTCGCATCGGGATGGTATCAGGCGGTGGAGAAGCGCCGCGGCTACCTCGAACGGGGCTCCTCCTGGCGCCGCGCCTGCCCCGCTAGGTAACCCTGCGCAACGGCGCGTCCTTGAGCCGCCAGTCCTTCCGCGGCGGGCCTCCCGATCCAGAAGCTGCGGGGAGGCGATCGCCGAGTGTCCGCCACCACCACCCCGCGCTCAACCGGGACAGCCAAGCACGCAACAGCTGAGAGGGGGGGTTGGGTGGGCAGCAGGTCCCAGCCCCGGCTACCGGCCCCTCCGCTTTGCAGCCTCGGACGATCCGTCCGCCGACGCCCTCCCCGGGAGTGGGGTAGGGAAGGGTTTGCGTTGGGACAGGGCAAGAAGAAGAAAGAAGAGCACCGCTGCTGCCCTTTCCGCTCCGGATTCGCACTCAGGGCAGAAAAAAAGGCGCGAAGGTCGGGCTCGCTCAGAGGCGCTTCGGAAGAAGGGCCCCCGAGTGGGCTGCGCCGTTTCGTCTGCACGATGGCGTGCAAAGCCAACGCTGGGGATGGGCCGGCGGGACTCGGCTTATGTGACTGGCGGAAGATCAGCTACCCGGTTGGCGCTCGCTCTCGCTCTCTCTCTCCCCACCATTCGCGGGATCTGGCGGGGGGGAGAGGAGCGGGACGCCGCAGTGTCCACGTGGCTCCGTGCGGTGGCTAATCCCCGCCGCACCTGCAGCTACGATCGCGGGAAAGGAAAACGGCGGGTTAAGTTTTCAAGCGAGAATTACCCGCCTTTCCCCCCCCCTTCTTCTTCTTCTTCTTCTTCTTCTTCTCCTCCTTCTCCTTTTTCTTCTCTTCCTCCTTCTTCTCCTGCTGCTCCTTCTTTCCTTTTCCCCGGGGAATCGGAAGCTACTTTGCGCACATCAAAAGCATTGCGGTTCTAAAATTTAATTGAACAGATTAAGAGTTGGATGGGATCTTGTAGGTCATCTAGTCCAACCCACCCAGCCCAAGATGGAGACCCTACCTACACCATTTCTGACAGATGGCAGTCCAGTCTCTTCTTGAAAGCTTCCAGCGGGGAAGCTCCCACAACTTCTGAAGGCAAAGCTATTCCACTGGTTGATTGTTCTCGCTATCAGAAAATTTCTCCTTATTTCTAGGTTGAATCTCTCCTTGTCTTGTGGCTGAACTCTGAAAATTGCCGACCTGAAGGAAACACACTGATCAAATGGAAGCCGGGAGAGCAGAGATTCATCCCCCACATTTTTACTCAGGGATAACTATATTATTATTTTTAGCGTATGGTGGGAACATTACACGGGGAGCAATAGCCGTCAGTACCATTCCTTACTTAAGCCACTAAATGGGTGATAACAACCAGATGCAGCCATACTGCCCACTTGGGCTTCACAGCCATTATAAATAGAAGTGCATAAAATCAAACAGGGATGCCTATAAAGATGCTTAACCCACCACTCCATGCCTTCTGGATGTGCTGGTCCATTGATAAGTACTGTACAGGTAGTCCTCTACAAAAAGGACGAGTACAAAAAATGGAAAGAGGAACACACAACCAAGGCAGAATATCAGCAGATAGCCAGAATCTGCAAAGATGAAGTCAGGAAAGCAAAGGCTCAGAATGAACAAAGACTTACAACAAAAGTCAAAGATAATAATAATAAAAAGTTTCTTCCAACACATAAATAACAAGAAAAAAATCAAGGAAACAGCCGGTCCATTAAAGAGAGAAGACGGCAAGGAAGTACCAGGCAACATAGAGAAAGCAGAACTGCTTAACTCATTCTTTGCATCGGTCTTCACGCAGAAAGAAAATATAGCCCAACCTACCAAAAACATAACTAAAAGACAGACTAGAAATAAAAATTAAAATAAGCCAAAAAAACCAAAAAATAGTAAGAGCACACCTGTCTGATCTTGATGAATAGAAATCACCAGGGCCTGACAGATTACATCCCAGGATGTAATGTTAATGTTAATAAAGGAGCTGGCAGTTGTCATCTCAGAATCACTGCACCACATCTTTCAAAAATCCTGGAGCATCAGGGAATTACCAGAGGACTGGAAAACAGCTGATGTGGTTCCCATCTTCAAAAAAGGAAAAAAAACAGACCCTGGAAACTACAGACCAATCAGCCTAACATCAATATCCGGGAAGATACTGGAAAAGATAATAAAAAAAAACATCTGCCCACATGTAGAAACAAGTAAAGTAATAACTAACAGTCAGCACGGGTTTGTTAAAAACAGATCATGCCAAACCAATCTTATTTCATTCTTCAGCATAGTGGCTAAATTAGTACATCAGTGAAATACTGTAGACATAATATACTTAGACTTAAGCAAGGCATTCAACAACGTAAACCACAACCTACTTCTTGGTAAGCTAGAAAAAAGTGGGATAGATAGCATCACCACCAGATGGATTCATAACTGGCTGACAAACAGTACTTAACGAGTAGTCCCTAATGGGTCTAAGTCTACATGGAGAGAAGTAAGCAGTGGGGTGCCACAAGGTTCCGCCTTAGGCCCAGTACTCTTCAATATCTTCATAAATGACTTAGATGAGAGAATAGAAGGGGAACTTACCAAATTTGCAGATGATATTAAGCTGGCAGGAATAGCTAACACCGTAGAAGATAGGCTCAAGATCCAGATGGATCTTGACAGACTTGAATGCTGGGCCCTATCTAACAAAATGAAATTCAATGTAGAGAAAAGTAAAGTCTTACATTTAGGCAAGAAAAACCAAAAGTACACATATAGACTGGGTGAAACCAGTAACTGAGAGGGATCTTGAAATCTTAGTGGACAACCAGCTAAATATGAGCCAGGCGTGTGCAACGGCAGCCAAAAAAGCCAATGCAATCCTAAACTGCATTAACAGATGGATACAATCAAGATCAAGTGAGGTACTAATACCACTCCTTAGTAAGACCACACCTAAAATACTGCGTCCAATTTTGGTCACCACACTATAAAAAGGATGTTGAGACTAGAAAAAGGGCAGAGAAGAGCAACCAGGATGATTAGGGGACTGGAGACTAAAACATGAAGAATGGTTATAGGAACTGAGAATGGCTAGTCAAGTGAAGAGAAGGATCAGAGTAGACATGATAGCAGTGTTCCAGTATTTGAGGGGCTGCCATAGAGAGGTGGGGGTCAAGCTATTTTCAAAGGCACCCGAAGGCCAGACAAGGAATAATGGATGGGAACTGATCAAGGAGAGATTCAGCCTAGAAATAAGGAGAAATTTTCTGACAGTGAGACCAATCAACCAATGGAACAACTTGCCTTTAGAAGTTATGGGAGCTTCATCACTGGAGGCTTTCAAGAAGAAACTGGACTACCATCTGTCAGAAATGGTGTAGGATCTCCTGCTTGGGCGGAGGGTTGGACTAAATGGCCTACAAGGTCCTTTCCAACTTTGTTAATCTAATCTAATCTATTTACGACCATAATGGGGACCCAAATTTCTTGTTGTTAAGCAAGACATTTGTTAAGTGAGTTTTGCCCCATTTTACAACCATTCTAGCCACCGTTGTAAAGTGCATCACTGCAGATGATAAGTGAGCAAACGAGATGTTAAATGAATCAGACTTCCCCATTGTCTTTGCTTGTCAGAAGGTCGCCAAAGGGGATCCCGTGACCTTTGGACACAGTGAGGGTCGTAAATATAAATAAACACCTGAACTAGGCAAGAATTACCGTAAACAGCGGAGGAGAAGGAGGAGGAAGGCTCATTCCCCAATAGAATCAATGGAAAGCGATTCTGTGCAGCCAAAGTTAGTTGAGGGACTGCTGCTTCTTTCTCACATCTTATCTTTCCCATCAGTGGCGGGAAAGGCAGGCATGCTAAGGGTCCCATCTATCCGGCTCCGGTGAACCAGTAGCGGTGGCTGTGGGAGGCTCCGCCCACCCACATGGACATCATGATGTCACTTTTGCAATGATGTTAAGCTTCTGCACATGTGCATGGTCAGACGGGGCATGTGAACAAAGCGTGCGGGGTGCACGTACGCATTTGCTGGGTGATGTTAGCCCCAACCATTATGGCCTTCCATAAAGCTGTCAAAGCATGTGTTGTTGTTTTTCTTCCAGTAAGCCTGTGGATGTCCTGGTAATAGGGAGCCTTCACCCTGGTTAGCGGGTATGTAACATCTTCCTTCTCACGTTTTATCTGTGATTATTTTTTAAAAGGTTTGTAAAATGTTTTCATTGTAAGCCATCAGGAAGGCCGTATCAAGTTGACAAATAAATACATGAATAAATCAAGCAGATGTAAGGAAAGGGAAAAGAATTGTGTGCCTGGAGTTTGTGAAGAGTTGCTCTAATAGAAGGTTCAAAATAGATGCTTGGTAGGATGATGGAATGTAAGCTATGGAGTGGGCAAATGCAAATAAGAAAATCATTACTGCAAAAATGAAGATGAGGGAATGATAATATGTATGCTAATACTTATATGCATAAAAATATAGGTCAGGAATCTAGTCCAAGACAGGACCTGTTAAAAGAGCTAGAGAAAATGCAGAACAATGTTGATGGATGTATTGAAGATTGGAACTGAAACAACATTACAAAAGTTAGTGTAGAAAAAGGGAAAAAAAACAAGGAAACAAATGTTCTGGTAATGTTAAAAAATGGTACAGCTGCAGGTGCAGACAGTTTAACTGGAAAAAAATGTTAAAAGTATGGATATTATTTGCTTATGGAATGACTGGACAACTTGTTTAGCAGGTATGAAGATTGAATTAGCGCCTGATGTTTGGAAGGTGCTCTCACTGTTTCATTAGGCAAAGAAGAAAGAAAGAAAGAAAGAAAGAAAGAAAGAAAGAAAGAAAGAAAGAAAGAAAGAAAGAAAGAGAAAGAAAACTGATGTAAAAACTATAAAAAAGATGTTTAGACTCTAGAAAAAGTGCAGAGAAGAGCAGTGAAAATGACTGGAGGCTAAAACATCTAAAAAATGGTTGCAGGAACTGGGTATGTCTAGTTTAATGAAAAGAAAGACTAGGGGAGACATGATAGCAGTGTTCCAATATCTCTGGGTTTGCCACAAAGAAGAGGGAGTCAAGCTATTCCCCAAAGCACCTGAAGGCAAAACAAGAAGCGATGTGTTATGTTCGGGCAATGAAGAGGCAGGAGACGATACAAGTGACAACAGCTCTTTGGTTTATTGTGATCCCAGCAACAACCAACAGGCAAAACCCCTCTTTAAATAGTATTTTGGCTGAGGCATCAGCCAATCAGCAACGTGCAATTTCCCGCCCAAATTTCCCTCCTGAAATTCAAATACATTACATGATGGATGGAAGCTAATCAAGGAGCGAAGCAACTTAGAACTAAGGAGAAATTTCCTGACAAACAACTTGCCTTCAGAAGTTGTGGTTGCTCCATCATTAGAGGCTTTTAAAAGAAGAGATTGGGGAGCCATTTGTTGGAAATGGTATACACTCTCCTGCTTGAATAGGGGGTTGGACTAGAGGACCTCCAAGGTCCCTTCCAACTCTTTTATTCTGATATTCTGTTACAGGGTGGGGGGGTAGCTTGTAAAATCTGCCTGAGAGGGTGTTTGCCAGATATTCTAGCTCTACTGTTCTGTAACATAAATGTGCATGTCACGCTAGCCTTTTTGACCTTTCCAAGCTTGACATAAATTGCTTTTTTCATGTAATGGCTGCTTCTTTTCACTTTCTAAAATCCCAGTGTTGTTTGGCCAAGCTGATGCAAAGAGATACTGGTGTTCACTGCAAAGACTTGATGCCTGGGGAAATCCTCCATTTGAAAATAGGATTGCCAAGCAGTAGTAATTTGTCAGAGCAACTAACAATCATCTCTCTTTTTAACCTACTAGCATTTTATCGCTCCTTAGTGTTTTCAGCAACCACCATCTGTTTGGAATCTTGTTTTGCATTTCTATTCTATCTGTTTCTACATCCCATTCTCTGGTTGGGTTGCTATGAAAGACATTTATTTTGGATTATAAGAACACCCTGGAACCTATCACACAGGAATGATCTAAGCTGAACTGCCTATTAAATGAGATGGAAATAATGCACATTTCTTATGAGAAAAAAAAAGTGGCAAGAATGAGATGCAATTTAAGCTTCACTTTAAAATTGTCTAGGCTGCTTCATAAAAATGTATTAATGAGAGCTATAATCAATCAATCAATCACAATAGAGCTGGAAGGGACCTTGGAGGTCTTCTAGTCCAACCCCTTATTCAAGCAGGAAATTGTATACCATTTTTTTTCCCCATAAAAAAGTTTTATTTTTATGATCATGTCGAACAACTCATTCAATGTACAGTTATATACAATTAGTCGGGCCTGCCCAGTCACCATCCCACTTTTTAACACTCTTCCCTCTTTTACCTTCTTTTACTTTCCAGACCTTCCTCTCCTTCTCTTATCTACATCCTCTCCTCCTCCACCCTACACCTTCCTTCTCCTCTTCTACCCTCTTCCTTCCTCTTCTCCTCTTTCCTACCTCCTACTCTCTTTTCTCCTCCCCACCGTTCTAAAATGGTAACTGGGCAGACCCGACCCTACATTAATTATATTTATACATCTTCAATAATCCCTGTACATTAACCATCACTCCATCTCTAGCCTCAACCCCCCAATTCCCCTCCCCCTTACCCCGACTTCCCAGAATAAAATGCAGGGTATCAAAACTAACCATCATAATCTAAAATAATTCCTAAATTATAATCTCTAGTCTCTCCACACTTAATCACACTCTCAATTCCCCTCTCCTTCAGAAATATATCTAATACAAAATATTTCCTAAATTTACTCATATGCTATTCGATATTTTTTTATCTGATACTTATTTTGAATATAATCAATCCACATTTTCCATTCTAAAATATATTTTTCTTGTGTATAGTCTTTCAAGTAAGCAGAGATTTTTGCCATTTCTGCCAGATTTGATACTTTAAGTGTCCATTCTTCAATTGTAGGTAATTCTTCTTTCTTCCAATATTGAGCAATCAAAAGTCTTGCGGCTGTTATTAAGTTCAAAATCAATTTAGTCTCTATAGCTGTACAATCCATAATTATTCCTAGTAAAAAGAACTGCGGGGTAAACTTAATCTTCTTTTTCAAAATATTCTGCATGATCCACCATACTTTAATCCAAAATGCTTTAACTTTTTTACAAGTCCACCATATATGATAATAAGTGGCATCTTCACAATCGCATCTCCAACATTTAGCCTGTACATTAGTAAATTGTATACCATTTTATTGTATACCACCTATATTATATATTATATATATTATCACCCCATTCCTAAGAGGTCTGTAAGGGGCGTGCATAAGAGCACAAACATGCCTACCATTCTTGTCCTATTATTCCCTTTCATTATATCTAATTAATATAGTTATTACATACTTATGCTCATATATATGCTTATATAGTATATAGTTGTTACATGTCAATGCTTATATATCCTGTTGTGACAAAATAAATAAATAAATAAAAATAAATAATGCAACCCCCTGCTCAAGAAGGATACCATTTCAGACATGTGACTGTGCAGAATAAGGAATCATCCAGATGCCCCACTTACTACCCTGGAATGTATTTGCAAAGGGAGGGGAAATGGTGTCTTGATTGCTCCTATTCCATAAAACTCAAAGTGCCCAACCTTTGGTCTTAAGAATGCTTGTTTGAATCACTCATCTTTTTGTCTATTATAGAGATTCTCAACCATCTAGATCAGGGGTTTCCAACCTTGGTAACTTTAAGCCTGGAGGACTTCAACTCCCAGAATGCCCCAGCCAGCTTTGCTGGCTGGGGAATTCTGGGAGTTGAAGTCCGCCAGGCTTAAAGTTGCCAAGGTTGGAGACCCCTGATCTAGATCATGGTTGTCCCAAAGATGCTTTTTCAAGAGGCAACTGGGCTTTCTGGTTTTTCTTTGAAGGCGTTTTGCTTCTCATCCAAGAAGCTGTTTCCGCTCTGACTGGAGCCTTCCAAATTCTTCCATTCCCCCACCATCCAAAAACCAGAAACTCCAGTTTCCTCTTGAAAAAGAGGGCTGTGAAAATATTTACAGACCCCTCACATCCTGGACATAAACTATTTCAATTCCTACCCTCAAAACGACACTATAGGGCACTGCACACCAGAACAATTAGACACAAGGAAGTTTTTTCCTGAACGCCATCACTCTGCTTAACAATTAATTCCCACAACGCTGTCAAACAATTTACTAAAACTGTATTACTATTCTTCTTCTCTTCCTTCCTAGTATCTATCTCTTCCCACTTATGACTATAACCATGTGATTGTATCTTTCAATTTATATTGTTTTTGTTTCATAGTACAATTTGATAGCTTATTAGTATTATTAGTGTTGCATCTTTTATTCTTGATGAATGTATTTTATTCTGCTTATGTACACTGAGAGCGTATGCACCAAAGACAAATTCCTTGTGTGTCCAATCACACTTGGCCAATAAAGAATTCTATTCTATTCTATTCTATTCTATTCTATTCTTTAAAAAAACACCCATTGGGACTCTGAAGCTTTTCTTACAGGGAAGAAAGGCTACCAGATTGAATGAGACCCCCAGAGGCCCTCTAGTGGCCAGTTTCAACAGAAACCTAGACCCATCTCCTCCCCTGTGTTTCTCCATCTTGGTAACTTTGAGCCGTGTGGACTTCAACTCCCAGAATTCCTTTTCTTTCTCACGTATTCACAATTCCTTCTTAGGTTTTTTTTGTTTCTTTTGTAATATTTATATCGCTTTGATTTTGCTAAAAAAAACTTCAGTAAAATTATATGTATTGCATATTTTGTATACATTTATGCAAGGAATTGGTATGTTGCAAAATACCAACTTGGATTTCAACTCCAAGAATGGCTGGCTGGGAATTCTGGGAATTGAAGCCTACACATCTTAAAATGGCCAAGGTTGAAAAACATTGTTTTTCCCCCCAACATCTAGCTATGTAGGGCAGATAATCTAGGGCAGGGGCCTCCAAACTTGGCAACTTTTAGATTTGTGGACTTCAACTTCCAGAATTCCCCAGCCAGTATTGGGAATTCTGGGAGTTGAAATCCACAAATCCCTGGTTAGAAGAAGATTTGGGATGAGGGGCAAAGGCTTATTATTCATTCATTCATTCATTCATTCATTTGTATAGCCATCCATCTCAGCCAAGTGACTCTGGGTGGCTTACAATTCTTAAGCATCACAAACTTAGATCTGGGATCCATCTGTTTTCTCACATGCTGTCAAGAAGATTTCCCCTTTTAATCCTTTTGCCTTTATGGTCCAAACTTTATTTTCCAAATTTCCAAGCTTTCAAAACTAAACTCTTAAAGTCTTTTAAAATTCCTATAGATTCTCAGTCATCCAGGTCATAGTTGTCCCAAAGGTGCTTTTTTTCAAGAGGCAACTGGACTTTTTGATTTTTTCCCCTGAAGACGTTTCTCTTCATCCAAGAAACTTCCTCAGCTCTGACTGGATCCTTCCAAATCCTTCCATCCCCACCATCCAGTCACAGCTGAAGAAGCTCCTTGGATGAGAAGCAAAACATCTTCAAAGAAAAACCGGAAAGTTCAGTTGCCTCTTGAAGAAAAAAAAGAACCTTTGGGGCATCTTTTAAAGGGCCTTTTCTAAGGGGGTAGGTGGGTGGCTGTGTTTCTCAGCTAGAGTTGCATGCCAGAGTGTTGATCTGTTTGGGATCTCAGAATTTGGAGGGGAAAATGATAGTAGATCCCCTACAGAGCAGGAGAATTTCAAAGCACATTTGCCAAAATCCCCCCCCCAAATTCCAAAATGCATAAGCATTTATGTTTGTGTGTGTGTGTGTGTGTGTGTGTGTGTTGTATTCATTCATTTCCCCTCGTTCCTGCAGGCTGCCTCTTCTATCCCACCTTTTATTCATGTGTCACTGATTAAGACGGCAGCCGCTAAATATAGCTCATTCTAAGCCACTGAATACTTGATCTGCACAGACTGGAGGGGGAAGGGAAGCCACTGCCAACAGAAATCCGGGTCTCGCCTCTTGGTGAATGGGTCAAAGAGAATCAAAATGCAGCCATACCTATAGGTTGATTGCAAGGTGTGGTCAAGGAGTGCAGATGACCGGTGCCATATTGCAATCAAAGCTGCACCCAGTTTTCTTTTAAGTGCGACACGTTTTTTTCTAAGCATATCATGCAGACACCTCTTCTTGGTTGCCAGGAGAGGGCTAAATCTGTTTTGTGATCCAGCAAGGGCTAAGCTTCTTAAGGCACCCTTGTTCGGGATGTAGGAAGTTAGCATCGACCCCTCTCCTAGGAAATGGAGATATTTTAGGAAATATTAAAATTAGAACTGCAGAAAAAATAATTGCAACCAACCTGCTTTCCATTGAGGACCTGTACAACTCAAAAAGAGGGCTGTGAAAATACTTATAGATCCCTCACATCCTGGACATAAATTGTTTCAACTCCTACCCTAAAAATGACACTACAGAGCACTGCACATCAGAACAACTAGACACAAGAACAATTTTTCCCCGAATGCCAGCACTCTGCTAAACAACACTGTCAAACTATTTACTAAGGCTGCACTACTATTAATCTTCTCATCGTTTCCATCACCCATTTCCTTCCATTTATGACTGTATGACTGTAACTTTGTTGCCTGTATCCTTACGATTTATATTGATATTGATTGTTTCCTGATTGCTTATTTGTACCCTATGACTATCATTAAGTGTAGTACCCTTTGATTCTTGATGAATGTATCTCTTCTTTTATGTACACTGAGAGCATATGCACCAAAGACAAATTCCTTGTGTGTCCAATCATACTTGGCCAATAAAGAATTCTATTCTGTTCTATTCTATTCTATTCTATTCTATTCTATTCTATTCTATTCTATTCTATTCTATTCTATTCTATTCTGGCAGAATATTTCCCCTAAAAGGGAGGCAGAAAGTCAGAGAGTCAACCAAGCTTGGGACTCAGGACAGCCTACAGAGTTGCCCCTGCATGGCCACATGGGAATCTGACAACCAATCAGAATACAAGCTCAAATTCCACTGTACCTCAGATTGCCGGTTGTGAATCCCTCTTTGTGAGATGGGGTCATAGATGTCAGACGGGCTTGCTGGTCGCGTACCTGGCTCCTTGCTGCGTGACAGCTGCCCTGCCCGAGTTCCTGGAGGTGCTTGCTGGGGTGGCGGTTGAGACCCCCAGACTCTTAGTCATGGGGGACTTTAACTTGCCATCTTCCGGCTCGTCATCGACAGCAGCTCGGGAGTTCACGGCTTCCATGACGGCCTTGGACTGACTCAAGTAGTCGATGGCCCTACTCACACTGGGGGTGGTACACTGGACTTGATTTTTATCTCTGGTCAGTGGTTGAGAGATCTGGACTTGAAGGAAATAGTCATTGAACCTTTGTCATGGTCAGATCACTCTCTCCTTCGCCTGGACTTTCTGACCGCCACTCAACACCGCAGGGAGACGGAGCCAATGTGTTAGTTCCGTCCCAGGCGCCTGATGGACCCGGAGAGGTTCCGGACGGAGCTTGGGCCACTTCCTGAGGGTCTGGCTCACGGCACGGCTGAGGAACTTGTTGCGGCCTGGGAACGGGCCGCGGCGGGGGCCTTAGACCGTGTCGTGCCTTTGCGGCCTCTGACCCGGCGCAGGTCCCAACCGGCTCCTTGGTTCTCCGAGGAGCTGAGGGGGATGAAGTGCCGGAGAAGACGCCTAGAGAGTTCCTGGAGGTCTAGCCGTTCAGAGGCTGATCGGACACTAGTAAAGTCCTATAATAGGGCTTACCTAGTGGCATTGAGGGAAGCGAGGCATTGCTACGCCTCCTCCCTCATTGCGTCGGCAGATAACCGCCCAGCCGCCCTGTTTCGGGTGACTCGTTCCCTCCTTCACCAGGGGGAGCGGGATGACCCGTTGCAGGGACGTGCTGAGGAGTTTAACGGTTATCTATACGATAAAATCGTTCAGCTTCGGGACGGTTTGGACCAAAATTGCGGTGACTCAGGTGAGACGTCTGAGGATGGTCTTGGTGACATTGTTTGGGATGAGTTTGACCCTGTGGCTCCCGAGGACATGGACAGGTTGTTGGGTAGGTTGAATGCCACCACGTGTTTACTGGACCCGTGCCCCTCCTGGCTGGTGCTGGCCACTCAGGAGGTGACACGAGGCTGGCTCCAGGCGATTACGAGTGCTTCTTTGGTGGAGGGTGTCTTTCCGGCCGCCTTGAAAGAGGCGGTGGTGAGGCCCCTCCTCAAGAAGCCTTCCCTGGACCCGGCTGTTTTAAGTAATTATCGTCCGGTCTCCAACCTTCGCTTGGCGAAGGTTGTAGAAATATGGTGGCAAATCAGTTTCCCTTACACCTGGATGAAACTCTATCTAGACCCGTTCCAGTCCGGTTTCCGGCCCGGTTACAGCACGGAGACGGCTTTGGTCGCGTTGGTGGATGATCTCTGGAGGGCCAGGGATAGGGGTTGTTCCTCTGCCCTGGTCCTATTAGACCTCTCAGCGGCTTTCGATACCATCGACCATGGTATCCTGCTGCGCCGGTTGGAGGGATTGGGAGTGGGAGGCACCGTTTATCGGTGGTTCTCCTCCTATCTCTCTGATCGGTGGCAGACGGGGTTGACAGGGGCAGAGGTCGGCTCGAGGCGCCTCACTTGTGGGGGGCCGCGGGGGTCGATTCTCTCGCCCCTACGGTTCAACATCTATATGAAGCCGCTGGGTGAGATCATCAGTGGCTTCGGTGTGAGGTACCAGCTGTACGCGGATGACACTCAGCTGTACTTTTCACACGGGCCACCCCAACGAAGCTATCAAGTGCTGTCCCGGTGTCTGGAAGCCGACGGGTCTGGATGGGGAGAAACAGGCTCAAGCTCAATCCCTCCAAGACAGAGTGGCTGTGGATGCCGGCATCCCGGTACAGTCAGCTGAGTCCACGGCTGACTGTTGGAGGCGAGTCATTGGCCCCGATGGAGAGGGTGCGCAACTTGGGGGTCCTCCTGGATGAACGGCTGTCTCTGGAAGATCATTTGATGGCCGTCTCCAGGAGAGCGTTCTACCAGGTTCGCCTGGTGCGCCAGTTGCGCCCCTTTCTAGACCGGGATGCCCTATGCACGGTCACTCACGCCCTCGTGACGTCTCGCCTGGATTACTGCAATGCTCTCTACATGGGGCTCCCCTTGAAGGGCATCCGGAGGCTGCAGTTAGTCCAGAATGCGGCTGCTGGTGATAGAGGGAGCCCCTCGTGGCTCCCGTATGACACCTATCCTGCGCAGACTGCACTGGCTACCTGTGGCCTTCCGGGTGCGCTTCAAGGTCTTGGTAACCACCTTTAAAGCGCTCCATGGCATAGGGCTGGGTTATTTACGGGACCGCCTACTGCTACCGAATACCTCTCACCGACCCGTGCGCTCTCACAGAGAGGGACTCCTCAGGGTGCCGTCAGCGAGGCAGTGTCGTCTGGCGACGCCCAGGGGAAGGGCCTTCTCTGTGGGGGCTCCCACCCTCTGGAACGAACTACCCCCAGGACTTCGTCAACTTCCGGACCTCCGAACCTTCCGTCGCGAGCTTAAAACACACTTATTCATCTGCGCAGGACTGGATTAGATTTTAAATTTATTGGTTTTAAATGGGTTTTATTATTTATACTGTTTTTAAATATTCGGCCTTGTAGAATAAGTTTTTTAATTGTTATTTTAATCTGTATTTATATGTTTTTATTTGCCTGTGAACCGCCCTGAGTCCTCCGGGAGATAGGGCGGTATATAAATATGATTAATAAATAAATAAATAAAATTCAAAAGCCCAGAGAGGGCATAAAACCGGGGCAATCTCAGCCTCTCCTTTTTCCCCAGGATCTCAAACCATGTGGTCCTGTCCACCATTAAAAACCATCTTTCCAAGCAGTCTCCATGTTTCCAGTGTCTTTCTTGTCTTAGAACTGAACCCAGATGGACATTTCTTCCAACAATTGGGAATCTATGATCTCACAACTTCAGCAGGAGCTTACTTGTGGCTTTTATTACATAGAGTTTGACTCATGCCAGATCCTTCTTGTATTATGATGATTATCATTGGTATTAATTTGCATACCACTTAATTCTCAACAATTGTGTGGGCAGTTGTCTTGTCCTCACCTAAGATGAAGAGAACATCCCTGTTGGCAAGAAAGAGGAAAAGAATAAAGTGACAGGTTTATTCAAGGGAGGGCATGAAAAATAGAAGCTGCTAGTCCAGTTCACTCTTATTTCCCTGCTGTTACACATGGCAATTGTGATGTTCTCCGTAGACCAGAGTCTCCACTTTTCAGACTGACAGTCATATTTGGAATTTAGAAACTTGCTGTGGAATTCCCAAATTGGATTTTGAAGGACTTTAAATGACTGCCCTATAGGTTGCAACAGATGTAAAAAACAGGGGTGGGCTTCAAAAATTTTAGCAAGAGTTGTCTGCCTGGTTGCTGGATGGGCGTGGCCATGGTGGGTGTGGCCTAGTTGGCCTCCTGCACCACGGTGGGGGGGGGCGCTTTTGCCTTCCCTGGGCTCCGGAGGCTTTCCTTGAGCCTCCGGGAGGGTTAAAACGGCCGCCTCAGGCTCCAGGGGCTGTTTTCCCGAACTTCTGGTAGGCCCATTTTTTGCCCTCTCTGAGCCTCTGCGTACACCCTGCACTTACCTGCATCCAAAACGGGCCGCGTGGGGACTCCTGGGAGGGGCAGGGCGGGGCCAGCCAGCAGTGGGATTTGGGAGTTCTCCGAACTGCACAGAATCTTAGCTAGAGGTTCTCCCGAGCCCCTGTGAATCCCCAGTAGCCCACCTCTGGTAAAAAATAAATGTACCCAACAGCATGCTTTGTCCTTCCAAACAGAGTACTGAACCACCACCAGTTCTTATATGTATTAAGTTTTTATTACATTTTACCTTAGCAAAGGAAATTTTAAGTACAAGTTTAAAAACTTAGAAAAAAAAACTTTTTGGGAGTAAACAGCAAACGGTGTATTGGTTGATTAAAGTGGACTAAGGGTCCACATGGATTTGAAATAAGACTTTGAAATTAATTAAAATAATCTTTCCCATTGGTCATTTGCTATTGTTTGGATTCTTTAGGGGGGGGAATAGGATACGATAGGACCCTGAAGTTTGGACATTGGAGGGAACTAAGAGAAGATTACAATTAAAGGAGGAGACACTTAAAGTTGACTCGTTAACATAGAATGGAACAAATGACTTTAGAATTGGACATTTTGAAATTTTTTTGAAGAACAATGGACTCAAAAGATAATTTTAAGAATGTCTGTTGTCATAGATAATCTGCAAATGATGTTACAAAAAAGGGACAAAGGTCTACTGGTTAAGACTGAAATTGATTTGAATGCAGATTTAAAAATAATAAGCTACAAGAATAATATGGAAAAAGATGATATGCTGGACATTCAAATTAAACTGGTTGACGTTTTAATAGTTAAAAGGGATATAAAAATAACAAACCAGAAGTGTGCTTTTGATAATTTTTATATGGATACACAAAAGAGATTTGCTAAAAGTTAATATAATATAATATAACAACAGAGTTGGAAGGGACCTTGGAGGCCTTCTAGTCCAACCCCCTGCCCAGGCAGGAAACCCTACACTATCTCAGTCAGATGGTTATCCAACATTTTCTTAAAAATTTCCAGTGTTGGAGCATTCACAACTTCTGCAGGCAAGTCGTTCCACTTATTAATTGTTCTAACTGTCAGGAAATTTCTCCTTAGTTCTAAGTTGCTTCTTTCCTTGATCAGTTTCCACCCATTGCTTCTTGTTCTACCCTCAGGTGCTTTGGAGAACAGCCCGACTCCCTTTTCTTTGTGGCAACCCCTGAGATATTGGAACACTGCTATCATGTCTCCCCTAGTCCTTCTTTTTATTAAACTAGTCATACCGAGTTCCTGCAACCGTTCTTCATATGTTTTAGCCCCCAGTCCCCTAATCATCTTTGTTGCTCTTCTTTGCACTCTTTCTAGAGTCTCAACATCTTTTTTACATCGTGGCGACCAAAACTGGATGCAATATTCCAAGTGTGGCCTTACCAAGGCATTATAAAGTGGCACTAACACTTCACGTGATCTTGATTCTATCCCTCTGTTTATGCAGCCCAGAACTGTGTTGGCTTTTTTAGCAGCTGCTGCACACTGCTGGCTCATATCTAAATGGTTATCCACTAGGACTCCAAGATCCCTCTCATAGGTACTACTATTGAGCAAGGTACCACATATACGGTACCTGTGCATTTTGGTTTTTTTGCCTAAATGTAGAAGTTTTGAAGGATTTTCTGAGAAGGGACAAGGAAAACATGAGAAGAAACCAGTTTTTTGGACATTATTTCAAGGGATTAAAATTAAAATGGTTAAAAGTACAACCAAGGAAAAGGAATATAAACTTGATTTATTTGATCAAGATTAAAATAAATATGTAGTTAATTCTTCCAACTTTTAATTGATTTCTGTTGGCCAGGAATGAATGACAAGGTTTTTAAGATTTTGTTTATAGTTAAGAGATGAGAAATGGGAAGAAGAGATCATTTGTTATATTTTAAGATAAGTTACGAAACTTGTTTATATTTGTAATGTAAGAGGAAGCCATTTCTTTATATCTGTCTTTTTCTTTCTTTCCTTTTTCCTTGTCTGTGCTTTATCGGTGTTCTTTTTATTAGTTGTATTATAAGTTCCAGTCTTATAATCCCCAAACCCATATAGACAAAATGAACATCCAATGCATGTGGAGGACACCAAGTTGAAATTAGAACTTTATTTAGAACAGTGTTTTTTCAATCTCAGCAACTTTAAGATAAGTGGTCTTTAATTCCCAGAATTCCCCCAGGCAAGAATTCTGGGAGTTGAAGTCCACACAGCTTAAAGTTGCTAAGATTGAGAAGTCCTGCTTTAGAAGATTTGGAAATAAAAACAAGCTAGATGAAAAAGATGTTAGAGGTGCTCTTGGCATCTGTGATAATGTATCAGCTAACGTCCTTTGGCAGCTAAGAATATGTAGGATTCCAGATAAGATTATTTTACAAATAACATTTGAACACCAGTGGGATGGTGAACAATTGGGTTGGGTGCTGAAATTAATTACCAATTTTCAATGCACAAAAAAATTGAAGCAGAGTTCAGTCAACATTGGCTTTATCTTTAGCCTGGAGATATTATACTTGATTGGATCCTGTGGTCTAACTGCATAGTAATGGACAGTTTGAATGCCATTGTGCGGAGGAATTCTTGTGGAAAAGTGGTTGCATCTTTTGCATGGCTTAAAGCACATAATGGGTGCATTCATCCAGTTCATTTTTTAAGTCATCATTTGGCATCATCAGACATTCATGAGTGTTGTGGAAAAAAACATTTTATATTATAAGGGATTATAGAAATAATGTAGACAAATGATAAGCTTAGAGAAGGAATTTGGTATATTTTTTTATTCATATCAGTACAAAAGAAAGTAAAAAGTCATTCTTTTTCTATTGTTCTTACTTTTTCTTTTCTTTTTGCCCCTTTATCTTTCTTTCTTGATCTTTTTTTCAAAATCTTTTTTTTTCTTGCCTATTTATTTTTTAAACTTGTGTTTTTGGAAATCAATAAAGTTATACCCAAAAACCCTGTTATGACAGTTTTGATAAGGGAGAAGTCAGATATGGAAATATTTTTCTCTAACCTTTTGTTCCTTTTAAAACAGTCATGGAAATGGATTGATTATCTACAAAACAGATATCAGATTAAGAAATATCAGATTGCCTTTGAATAATTAGGAAGTTATTTTATGTAATGGGGAGGGGGTTGGGAGATGAAAAGCTTTGGATGAGGTTAATTGGATTGGAAGGGAAAATTTTATTCTATGTTTGGTTTATATATAACAATACCTTGTGATTGATCCGGGAAGCCGAAGGGAGGGGAAGGGGTTTTCTGGGAGGAGGGGAAAAAGGAAATGTTTTGTTTTTTTAAAACTTTTTCAATTAAAAAAAAACAGTCATGGAAAAAAGGAACAAAACACAAGATACATACATTATAAAATTCTATAAAAGGATTTTTAAAAGTAAAAAAAACAACAGAAAAAATAAGTGTGTTGTTACGACAATAAAGTTATAATCATATATATAGTTATCAAAAAAAAAATTATTTAAGTATGTGTGTCAACCCTGAAGCTGGCCTGGCTGAAGCCATCTTGGAGCTTCAGTGTTGCCATACTGGAGCTGAGTGACAGGAAGGGGGGATTAGAGATAGCTGGACTTGTGTAATCAAAATAAAATACTTTCTCAAGACTTTCGCCTGGGAACCAAAGATGTTCTCACACCTGGCCGAGAGAAGGAGGAATGATGTCACCAGACCAGTGGATGGTGCAGTGATTGGACCATGTAACTGATTGTTTGGGGTTGAGGGAAAAACTTTTACTTTTAAGTAGGTGAAAACCAAGGGGGACTTCAGATATGTGCCAATATGATACTTCCAATTTATTTATTTATTTTTATTTATTTATTTATTTATTTTTTTATTTATTATTCGAATTTATATACCGCCCTATCTCCCAAAGGACTCAGGGCGGTTCACAGGCATATAAAACATCAATATACAAATTAAAATAATCCTTAAAAAACTTATTCTAGCGCCCGAATTATTAAAAATAGAAATATAAATATAAAATATAAATATTAAAATCAATTTAAAACCCCTCTAAATTTAAAATCTAAGCCAGTCCTGCACAGATGAATAAATGTGTCTTGAGCTCGCGACGGAAGGTTCGAAGGTCAGGAAGTTGACGGAGTCCTGGGGGGAGTTCGTTCCAGAGGGTGGGAGCCCCCACAGAAGGCCCCTCCTGGGCGCCGCCAAACGACACTGCCTAGCTGGCGGCACCCTGAGGAGTCCCTCTCTGTGAGAGCGCACGGGTCGGTGAGAGGTATCTGGTCGCAGTAGGCGGTCCCGTAGATAACCCGGCCCTATGCCATGGGCGCTTTAAAGGTGGTCACCAAAACCTTGAAGCGCACCGGAAGGCCACAGGTAGCCAGTGCAGCCTGCGCAGGATGGGTGTTATCACGGGTGCCACGAGGGCTCCCTCTATCACCAGCGCAGCCGCATTCTGAACTAACTGCAGCCTCGGATGCCCTTCAAGGAAGCCCCATGTAGAGGCGTTGCAGTAATCCAGGCGAGGCGTCACAAGGCGTGGTGACTGTGCATAGGGCCTCCCGGTCCAGAAAGGGGCGCAACTGGCGCACCAGGCGAACCTGGTAGAACGCTCTCCTGGAGACGGCCGTCAAATGATCTTCTAGAGACAGCCGTTCATCCAGGAGGACGCCTAAGTTGCGCACCCTCTCCATCGGGGCCAATGACTCGCCACCGATGGTCAGCCGCGGATTTAGCTGACTGTACCGGGATGCCGGCATCCACAGCCACTCTGTCTTGGAGGGATTGAGCTTGAGCCTGTTTCTCCCCATCCAGACCCGTACGGCCTCCAGGCACCGGGACAGCACTTCGATAGCTTCGTTGGGGTGGTCCGGTGTGGACAAGTACAGCTGGGTGTCATCCGCGTACAGCTGGTACCTCACACCGAACCCACTGATGATCTCACCCAGCGGCTTCATGTAGATGTTGAACAGAAGGGGCGAGAGGATCGATCCCTGCGGCACCCCACAAGTGAGGCGCCTCGGGGCCGACCTTATTCCTTGAGGAATTCACCTGCATTGGAGTTTTTGCTTGCAGTGGATTTATTACTTGGAACCCCGACAACATGTGTGTGTATACACAGCCGTGGTGGTGCAGTGGTTAGAATGCTGTATTGCAGGCTATTACGTCCAGAGGTAGACCTTAACTTGCAACCATTCATTTAGTGACCGTTCAAAGTTACAACAGTACCGAAATAAGTGCGTTATGACCGTTTTTCGTACAATCATTGCAGCTTCCCCATGGTCACATGATCAAAATTCAGACCCTCGGCAGCTGACCCATATTTATGAGGGTTGGTTGTTATGTATCACAGTGGTGGGTTTCAAATTTTTTTACAATTGGTTCTGTGGGTGTGACTTGGTGGGCGTGGCATGGCTTGGTGGGCGTGGCAGGGGAAGGATACTGTAAAATCTCCATTCCCTCCCCACTCCAGGGGAAGGTTACTGCAAAATCCACATTTCCTCCCAATCAGCTGGGAATTGGGAGGCAGAGAATAGATGGGGGCGGGGCCAGTCAGAATTTTTACTACCGCTTCTCCAAACTACTCAAAATTTCCGCTACCGGTTCTCCAGAACCGGTCAGAACCTGCTGAAACCCACCTCTGACGTATCACCTGTTGGGACCTTCTGACAAGCAAGGTCAATGGGGAAGCCAGATTCACTTGAGAACTGTGTTACTAACTTAACATCTGTTCAGTGATTCACTGAACAACCGCAGCAAGAAACTGTCTTGCTTAGCAACAGAAATCTTGGGTTCAATTGTTGGCCATAAATTGAGGACTACCTGTATAGACCATCTGCTTATAGGTAGCAGATATAAGCAGGTTTTCAATCCGTTCAGTAAATGGCCATGCCTTTATTTTTCAAATGCTGCAGTAGCAAGTCAGATATGAAAATATAACTGATATATACAATAAAAAAAAGGCAACAAATAATCCATCTGTGCAGAAATGTGTATATATACTGTTTATATAAAGAAAGCTCCGTTTATGTACATGAAGAAGTGGAAAAAAGCAACCAATTGTAACATACTCCAATGGATGGACAAGGGTAGATTTAGCGGATGGTAAAGTATTTAGGCAACTTGCAATTCTAGATCACAGTAAGAAAAGTACCAAGACTGTTGGTTCATTTATCATTCAAAGGCCATTGCATTTAGAACAACTTATCTTCATTTGCAAAGTTGGCAATGCTGACAAAACAACCATTATTTGTGTTCAGTTGCTAACCGTAGAGTGTCATCTGTTACGTTCTGCATCCCTATCTACCAAATGGTTTTCTTCATGATGCAGAAGAGAGGAGGGGTCTCCTAGTGTTTACAGATTAACACAGTTGGAAGGGACCTTGTAGGCCATCTAGTCCAACCCTCTGTCCAAGCAGGAGACCCTACACCATTTCTGACAGATGGCAGTCCAGTCTCTTCTTGAAAGCTTCCAGTGATGAAGCTCCCACAACTTCTGTCAGCACAGCTGTTCCACTGGTTGATTGTAGAGATGCTTTCCATCTCTATTTTGCTGCAGTCATGTATAGTAGTCCTGACTTAACAACATCAACTGAGACCAGAATTTCTGTCACTAAGTGAAGGGTTGAAAAACATAACCATCATGGGAACGCACCATTTTGCAGCAGATTCTGACACTTTCATTAAGTGAATCCCACACATTCATTAAAAGAGGATTTCCCATGGTCGCCATTTAGAACCTCCTGCCAGCAGGGCTGAAATCTATTTACCTTCCCTACTGGTTTGGAAGTGTGCGTGCACCATCATCACATCTGATTTTGGACCCTCTGCACATGTGCAAAGCCTTCTGTGCATGCGCCGAGGGTCAAAAACAGGTTACTTCCTGGTTAAAACCAGGAAGTAATGACGTCCGGGCAAATGGGCAGAGCCTCGCGCTGCCGCCATTACCGGTTTGCTGAACTACGCGCCGCTGCCGCTACCAGTTCGTGCGAGCTGGACAGAACCGGCAGGATTTCAGCACTGCCTGCCAGCTTCCCCCTTGCTTGTAGGAAGGCAACAAAGGCGGTTGCAAATGGCAATCACAAGACCACACAATGCCATAATGGTGAACCGTGTGCCAGGTGTCCAGAGAACAATTGTGTGATCATGGGGAACACTGCAACTGGCATAAGTATGAGGACAAGTCGTAAGTACTACCTGTCAGTTCAAATGTTGTGAACAAGTGGTTGTTAAGCGAGGATCGCCCGCACGTAGCAATAGCGCTTATATACCGCTTCACAGTGCTTTACAGCCCTCTCTAAGCAGTTTACAGAGTCAGCCTGTTGCCCCCAACAATCTGGGGTCCTCATTTTACCCACCTCAGAAGAATGGAAGGCTGAGTTGACTCAGTCAGAATCGAATTGCTGGCAGTTGGCAGAATTAGCCTGCAATATTGCATTCTAAGCATCGCACCACCACATCTCCTAAAAGAGTGAGAACTAGAATAACTTCCCTCAGGCACTGTCCATGCTAATTTAACCACAAAATTGGATTGCTAGCTTCTGCAGAACCCCTGGGCACTGTCTCTCTCCCAGCCCAGGTGCCAACGCTAGGAACCCTGGCAAGGAAAAAGCGTAGCAAAAGTTCTTTTATTTGTCAGATTTCTACACTTGCTTTATAGAACTGGGGACATGGGGGATCTGAAGGGACCAACTGAATGCCCATCCCAGCCTCTTCTCCCAGCTTCTCCGTATATCGGCTTGTGGTGGGAGGGAGGCGGGTTGAGCTGACTCAGAGCTCACAGGGAACGAGAGCAGAGGAGGAAAGCTCTCGCTGTATAGACCAACCTCCTGTCTGCCTGTCAGCTGTTCAGTCAGGCTATTTTATTTCAAGAGATTACAAAGCCTGTTATTTAGTCTAATTAGCAGTAGATTCGTGACAGGAGGTGTTGTGTGATGCGGTGGGGAGCCTCTCCCTCCCCTCCTGTCATCTGTCAGGCTGATCCCTCTGTTGAAGGGAGGGATTGGATCAGAGACCTGCTGGGTAAGGCGGCAGTGGCTGATTGGAAGGATGGTTGGAAGTATAGATTAGGCGAAACCCGGCTCAAAAACTGAGAGGGACCTTGGAGTCCTAGTGGACGATCACTTAAACATGAGCCAGCAGTTTGTGGCAGCAACCAAAAAAAAGGGCTAATACAAGCCTTGATTCTATAAACAGAGGCAAACAACGTGAAGTATTAGTACCGCTTTATAAAGTCTTAGTAAGACCACACCTGGAATACTCCATCCAGTTTTAGTCATCATATTACAAAAAAGATGTTGAGACTTTGGAAAAAGTTCGAAGAACAGCAACTAAGAAGATTAAAGGCCTGGAGGCTAAAACATCTGAAGGACGGTTGCAGGAATTAGGTATGGCCAGTCTAGAGAAAAGAAGGACTAGGGGAGACATGATAGAAGAATTCCAATATTTGAGGGACGGCCACAAAGAAGACAGAAAAACTGATTACATGACCGTGGGACACTTCAACCGTCGTAAAACATGGGTCAGTTGCCAAGCGCCTGAATTTCGATTACATGACTGTACAGCAGTTACAAATGTGAAAACCAGCCATAAGTCCCTTTTTTCCAGGGATGTTGTAACTTCGAATGGTCACTAAACAAACTGTTATAAGTTGAGGACTACCTGTGTCCCCTTACTGGTCTAAAGAAGCCATTAGGAACTGAGTCAATTCACTCCTTAGGGAGTCACTCAACTCTAACCATTGACAGAATGGCTGGTGATGTATGTCAGATTATGACTAGTAATGACTGCATAAATGTCATAAATGTGAGCCGGGGCAAGTAGCCAAATTGCAATCACATGACATGTGGGTGGTGCAACCTTGAGGACTAGCTATAAGTCACATTTTTTAGAAGCTGTTATAACTTCAAACCAGAAATGGACATAAGTCGAGGACTATCTGTAACAGACATTTGTAGGCACCTTCCCATCCATAGGTTAAGCATAATAAAATCCTAGTGAGGAAGCCAAGAAGAGGGAGCTTAAAAGATATCAAGCTACTTTCTCCTTTGAAAGACATGAAAACCAGGCACTTGAAGACATAGGAATTCCTCCAAATGGAAATGGATCTTCCACAAGAGCTGGAACATTAAAAAGAAGGGGAAAAAAATCTGAATTTCAAGTATATAGTTACTGAACCAGAGATAAATTGACTCTAGGCAACAGGCAGGGATCAACTAATCCAGAGGGTTCGTATGGAATTGCCATCAAAATCCAGGATTGGCTGATGTATTTTTCCCATTGCTTTTGCCAGATTTATTTAGCTGTTTTTCTTGTCAAGTCTTACCTTTCCAGATGGTTCGTGAATCTTGGTTTTAAAGTGGATTATATTTTAATCCTGATTTGATTTGTTTTTCTTCAGTGTTCTGAATGCTTTCTTACTTGGACAGTGGGCTAAAAATATTTTTTTAATTACTGCATGTAAATAAGACGAAGCAGCTATTCAAAAGCTGAAGGAACAGAACAAGGCGTCCCTTGCTTGGAATTTAGGACCAGTAATAAACTGCTGAGGATAAAAACAAGGATGGTCCCTAGAATCAGCTCAATCACTCAGGACAGAATGAAGAGATGGTCATAGCCCCCTTTCACTTCCGTTTAAGATTTAGAATTAAGCCAGGTTACAAATCCTATTACCTTGTTGCTACGCTAAAACCCTGAATTGGGTCCATAAGGCCTCAGAATAACAGAGTTGGAAGGGACCTTGGAGGTCTTCTAGTCCAACCCCCTGCTCAAGTAGGAGACCCTATATCATTGCAGACAAAAGGCTGTCCGATCTTTTCTTAAAAACCTCCAGTGATTGAGCATCCACAATGGACGTTACAGTTAAAATATTGTGATCAATGAGTCTGGGCAAAGAATCTTTAAATTCATGGAATCTGGGAATTCTGGCAGAAGAGTTGGGGCATTACGGGTCTGGATGGGGAGAAACAGGCTCAAGCTCAATCCCTCCAAGACAGAGTAGCTGTGGATGCCGGCATCCCGGTACAGTCAGCTGCAGCCGCGGCTGACTGTTGGGGGCGAGTCATTGGCCCCAATGGAGAGGGTGCGCAACTTGGGCGTCCTCCTGGATGGACGGCTGTCTTTTGAAGACCATTTGACGGCCGTCTCCAGGAGAGCTTTTTACCAGATTCACCTGGTTCGCCAGTTGCGCCCCTTTCTAGATTGGGATGCCCTATGCACGGTCACTCATGCTCTCGTGACATCTCGTCTGGATTACTGCAATGCTCTCTACATGGGGCTCCCCTTGAGGAGCACCCGGAGACTCCAGGTAGTTCAGAATGCGGCTGCGCGGGTGATAGAGGGAGCCCCTCGTGGCTCCCACGTAACACCTCTCCTGCGCAGACTGCACTGGCTGCCTGTGGCCTTCCGGGTGCGCTTCAAGGTTTTGGTAATGATCTTCAAAGCGCTCCATGGCATAGGGCCGGGCTACTTACGGGACCGTCTGCTGCCACCGAATGCCTCTCACCGACCCGTGCGCTCTCACAGAGAGGGACTCCTCAGGGTGCCGTCGGCCAGGCAGTGCCGACTGGCGACACCCAGGGGAAGGGCCTTTTCTGTGGGGGCTCCCACCCTCTGGAACGAGCTTCCCCCAGGACTTCGCCAACTTCCTGACCTTCGAACCTTCCATGAGCTTAAGACACATCTATTTATCTGCGTAGGACTGGACTAGAATTTTTAAATTTTTAAATGTTTAAATTTTAAATCTGGTTTTAATGGGGTTTTATTATTTATATCTCTATTTTAAATATTCAGCCTATGTAATAAGTTTTTTAAATTAATGTTTTACTCTGTATATATATATGTTTTTATATGGCTGTAAACCGCCCTGAGTCCCTAGGGAGATAGGGCGGTATAAAAGTGTGAACAATAAATAAATAAATAAATAAATTAGAATAGATGGTGGGTCTCCAGAAGTCATGTGTGCTCCATCACTGGAGTTTTTTAAGAAGAGATTGGGCAGCCTTTTGTCTGCAATGGTATAGAGCAGGGGTGTTAAACTCAAGGCCTGTGGGCCGGATCCAGTGCTTAGATCTGGCCCGTGCGGTTGCCCTGGAAACAGCGAAAGACTGGCTCACAGTGCCTCTGCCAGTGAAAACGGAGCTCCATTTTGGCTGGCAGAGGATTGCAGGAGGCTGTCGCAACTGAAAACAGACATTTGGGAGCCTATTTTCACTGGCAGAACACAAAGGCCATCACAGGCACCTCCGACACAAGTGATGTCAAGCTGGTCATGCCCACCCTGGTCCCCCGAGGTTAAACAACCCTGATGTGGTCCTAAATGAAATCAAGTTTGATACCCCGATATAGAATAGAAAAGAATAGAATAGAATAGAATTTTTTATTGGCCAAGTGTGATTGGACACACAAGGAATTTGTCTTGGTGCATATGCTCTCAGTGTACATAAAAGAAAAGATACGTTCATCAAGGTACAACACTTACAACACTTAATGATAGTCATAGGGTACAAATTTAACATTAATGATACAACACTTAATGATAGTCATAGGCTACAATTAAGCAATCAGGAAACAATCAATTACAGTAGAAATCGTAAGAATACAAGCAACAAAGTTACAGTCATAAGTGGAAGGTGATGGGTGATGGGAACGATGAGAAGATTAATAGTAGCGCAGATTTAGTAAATAGTAAATTTAGTAAATAGTTTTACAGTGTTGAGGGAATTATTTATTTATAAAGTCACCTGCTTGAGCAGGGGGTTGGACTAGAAGACCTCCAAGGTGCCTCATCAACTCTGTTATTCTGTACAGGGTGGTTAATCTATGGTTTTGCAGTGGGAAAGGTGGAAAGCCAAGCTAAAGTAATTTTGACTAGAGAGAAAGAGAGATTGACAAAATAGAAAAGATTCAGGAACCAAAGAAGCCTTACTTTTTCTTTCTGGCTCTCAAATTAGGAATGCCACTTACAGGTAGTCCTCGATTTACGACCACAATTTTGAGCCCCAAATTTATGTTTCTAAGCGAAAAATTAGTTAAGTGAGTTTTGCCTCATTTTACAACTTTTCTTGCCATATTTGTTAAATTAGTAACATGGTTGTTAAGCGAATCTGGTTTTCCCATTGACTTGGCCGATCAGAAGGTCATAACGGCTGATCACACGACCTCAGGGGATGAAATATGAACCAGATGTCAAGCATCTGAATGTAAATCACGTGACCATGGGGAGGTTTCATTGGTCATTTGGGTGAAAAATCCCTTTTTTCGTTACTGTTGTAACTTTGAGTAGTCACAAAACAAGCTGTTGTAAGTCGAGGACTACCTGTACAAGAATGAATGGTCTTTCTGCGCCAACTCAGAAAGCTCAAACTGCCCAAGGAGCTGCTGATCCAGTTCTACAGAGGAATTACTGAGTCTGTCATCTGCACCTCTATAACTGTCTGGTTCGGTTCTGCAACCCAACAAGACAGGCACAGACTTCAGAGGATAATTAGAACTGCAGAAAAAACAATGGCTACCAACCTGCCTTCCATTGAGGACCTGTATACTGCACGAATCAAGAAGAGGGCTGTGAAAACATTTACAGACCCCTCACATCCTGGACATAAACTGTTTCAACTCCTACCCTCAAAATGACGCTATAGAGCACTGCACACCACAACAACTAGACACAAGAATAGTTTCTTCCCAAACGCCATCATTCTGCTAAACAAATAATTCCCTCAACACTGTCAAACTAGTTACTAAATCTGCACTACTATTAATCTTCTCATTGTTCCCATCACTCATCTCCTTCCACTTATGACTGTATGACTGTAACCTTGTTGCTGGTATCCTTAAGATTTATATTGATATTGATCGTTTCCTGATTGCTTATTTTTACCCTATGACTATCATTAAGTGTTGTACCTTAGAATTCTCGATGAAGGTATCTTTTCTTTTATGTACACTGATAGTGTATGCACCAAGACAAATTCCTTGTATGTCCAATCACACTTGGCCTATAAAATTCTGTTCTATTCTACAAGAAGAAGAAAAAAACCTCTATAAAATCCTTGAGTGGCCATCAAATGCCCCCGGCTGGAAAGTCACTTCAAATGAAAAGGAGGATCATAAAAAGGCAATCAGGCAAGCAGAAACACGGGGCTGATGATAATGATGATGGTGAAGATGATGAAATTGCGTTGACTCACTGCTCCTGATCTTTGCGATACAGGCTGGAGGGCTACCTTCCCAGCCCGCACTGCAAGCTTTGTGTGAACAGTCCAAAAGATGAAAGCAGAGAATCGCTCAATGTCCAGAGATGTACCTGGCTCAGGTAAAGTGCTGGCATTGCGGGAATCAACCAAATGATGCCAACTGGGCTCTGGCAGAGAGCTTTTGGCAGCTTGCTCCTGCCAGGTTGTCACTGAAAGAGCCGTCTGTGAACAGCCCACCTGGCGTGCCGAATTCTCTACCCTCCCGTGCTCTGCCTCATTCTGACTCATACAACAAACACTGACTTGCCTGTGAACTTTGTGTTGTATCTGGAGGAACTCCCTTCCCTTTGAAATTAGCCTGCATTTACAATTACACCTCTGCCTTCTGGATATACAACCTTGTAACCATTAATTAGCTGACTCCAGTCTTGGGGGGGGGGGCAGAGGGTGGGGGGGGCAGAGGGTGGGGTGGGGGGCAGGACACAAACAATTGAAAACAGCAGGGCGGTGTGGTTCGTGAGTTAGCCGAAACTGTAGCCTGCAGAAATGAAGAAGGCGAGCGTTTCAGATCTACAGATAAAAACACTGTTGTGGCTTAAGAACATAGTCAAATTCAAAATAAATCGTGTGTGATGGCCACAGACTAGCATAGAGCAATATAAAAGAAAAGAAAAAGTAAGGGAAAAATAAGGAAAAATGATGAAGAAAGGCTAGAATAGAATAGAATAGAATAGAATAGAATAGAATAGAATAGAATAGAATAGAATAGAATAGAATTCTTTATTGGCCAAGTGTGATTGGACACACATGGAATTTGTCTTTCACTGCTCTCAGTGTACATAAAAACACAAGATACATTCGTCAAGAATCATAAAGTATAACACTTAATGATAGTCATAGGGTACAAATAAGCAATCGAATCATATTAGGAAACAGTTAATAAGGATCATATGTATGAATAGAAATCATTATTTTGCCGCTTCAATAGGAGAATTACAATGATTAAAAAAAAATCTTAGGTAAACCAAAAATAGGTAAAATTAAAATAAATAATCTATGGATACATTACTCTGCATAAAGCATTCTAAACCATTCATAAGACCAAATATCAAAGACGCCCCAACAATCTGAACTGAAAAACAGTGGTTTACCCTTTGTTTAGCAACCGTCTAAAGTTATAATGAACTGAAAAAAGTGACTAATGACCAGTTTTCAGACTTATGACCATCGCAGCAACCTCATGGCCCTATAATCAAATTCGGGCTCTTGGCAACCAGCATGTTTCATAACAGTTGCAGCATCTTGGGGTCACATGATCACCGTTTGTGACCATCCCAGCCAGCTTCAGACAAGGAAAATCAATGGAGAAAACTGGATTCATTTAATGACTGCATGACTCACTTAACAACTGCAGTGATTCACTTAACAACCGTTGCAAAACAGGTTGCAAAAAATCTGGCACGACTTACTTAACCATCACTTAGAAATTCTGGTCCCCACTGTGGTCATAAGTCAAGGACCACCTGTGGCTGGCTCGGGAATTCTGGGAGTTGAAATCCACAAGTCATAAAAGGGCCATCGTTCTCCACCCCTCCATTAAAGTAAAACTCTTGTCAGAAACTGGAAAAGTTGTATACAAAGGCCTGGGGTGACCTGGGAAGTCTATTGCAATATTGTGTGATATAGGTACTTCACACGTGACTTTAATATTGACAAGTAAGCATGCTTTTATTTCTGTTTTTCTTTTCACACAGTCAGGCTACAGGAGGTGCCTTATGCCAGTGCTGAGTTTCACTTACCTTTGCTTCCAGTTCACTCGCGCATGCACGCTCACTTTGCTCGCGCACGCACCACTTCTGCGCATGCACAGAGCGTATTTGATGACATCTGGGCGGGTGGGCGAAGCCTCCCGCCACTACTGCCTTATGCATTGATCCATCAACGATGTATCGTGGTGCTCCATATCCACTATATGTTGTGTAATAAGCACTGCATTGAAGGCTGGTTCTTCTTTATCCTGGCCTAAAAAACCTTTGTCCTTACTGGTAATTCCTATGTTGTGGTGGGCAAATGGTGCTGCCCTTATTTATGGTATACAGGTGTGGTGCACAACGATAAGGATTGGTGGATTTGATTGTCTCCTTGTCCCTGAACGTCAACATTCAAAATACTTACCTGTACGAATTTCCTTAATGCAGGGTGGAGACAAGTTTTGATAAATGGGCAGGCCATCAGCCCAAACTCATGGTTGCAGGTTGGGATTTTTTCTTTTTTCTTTTTTTTGGAGGTGCTGTAGGAAGTTAGCACTCACCCATCTCCTAGAAGAATTAAATATTTTGCAGGATATTGAATAGGGCAGAGTATTTTGTTTCCCTGGATGAGAAATGTGGAAACAAGTTTTAAGGACAAAACAGCTCCCTGTAGCTTCCTGCCTCCCCCCCACCTTTGTCAATGGGCCATTAAGGCCTCAGCCAAGCTCACTCATTCCCCCCACCTTTGTCAATGGACCATCATCTGCAACACAATAGGACCCACCTAGCAACAGAAACTTATCACATGGCAAGGCTCAAGCAAGCTTGAGAGACAACCTACAAAGTTAGCCAAGATCCTAGACCACCTGGGAGTTTGACAACTAATCAGGGTACATTTCTTATACAGGAACAGGAGACACTAAGGTGGGGCCCTTCTTCTGCCCTTCTGCCCTTCTTCCCTTCTTTTTCTCTTCTTCTCCTTTCCTCTCTGGTTCTTCACCCAACACCTTGAAACATGTGATCACCTTTTCTGTTCAGGAACTCAAGCCATGTGATTCCTGTCCACCATTAAACCACCTTTCCAAGCAGTCTCCATGTTTCCAGTGTCTTTTCCCCCACTTGGAACTGAACCCAGATGGACATTTCTTTCAACAGTGCATTCAGAGGAGGAGCTCAGTTTGAAAAGACCGGGATCCCAACTGCTTGAAGTGAACTGGCCTTTGGAGGACGTGACAAGGATCAGTGGAAAGAGAGCAGCCACATTGGATAAACGGATGCTAGGCATCCATCACTCCTGCTTACGTCTTGATTCAGTCAGTATGTACCATCCATGGGCAGAGGCCTCTGCCTGCTGGACATTTCACCAGCCTGGGAAGCAGAGATGAAGGCCGCTGAGCAAGCAATGCACAGAAGTCTTTGGAGGCTTCAGATAGAAATGAGTTTAAAACTAATGCAACCTTTACTGAGGTTTCTCTTTCCTTTTTCAAGCACAAGCATGAGAGATCGCTCTCTGTCCATCCAGTTTTGTTCCACTCCAACTCCCATCAGCCTCAACTCCTATAGCCAGTGATCAGGAAGGGTGGAAAGCAGGAGTGAAATGTAAAATTTGTTACTACTGGTTATGTGGGTGTGGCTTGGTGGGGGGCTAATGTGACTGGGTGGGCGTGGCCAACTTTTTTTTTTTAACTTTTAAAAGCATTTTTTCTACAATCTCTTTGGCCAAAGAAGTTGTAAAAAATGCTTTTAAAAGGTTCTGGCGATCAGTCAACTCAGCTGGGATTGTCAGAGGAGCCATTTAGAGGTTGTAGAAAAAATGCTTTTAAAGGGTTCTGACAATCCCAGCTGAGCCCTGCGATCATCAGAGGCTTTTTTTTACTTTTAAAAGCATTTTTTTGGCCGAAGAAAAAATGCTTTTAAAAGTAAAACAAAACAAAACACTGATGATCGTGTGGCTCAGTTGGGGCAGGGGGGTGGGGGACAGGGATTTTTACTACCAGTTCTCTGAACTACCTGCCACCATCGCTGCCCGATCGGGCGATCTGGTCCAAACCGGTGGAAAGGATTCATAACAACTTCCTGCTAATTTCCTTAAGTATATATATTTTTTTCCAGCAATGCCCAATTCAAGAGGCACAACCTCAGTGCAATTATCAGATGAAATACCAGGCAGACAACCAACTGGTGATATTTTGTCTTGTAGGAAGTAAGCACCCACCCCTTTCCTAGAAGAATGAAATATTTTAGGAAATATTAAAAAGGCAGACTATTATATTTCCCTGGATGAGAAACATGTTTTAAGGACAAAGCAGCTCCCTGCAGCTTCCTGCCTCCCCCCACCTTTGTCAATGGGCCAGAGACAGAAACTCATTCCCCCCACCTTTGTCAATGGGACCATCATCTGCAACACAATAGGACCCATCTAGCAACAGAAACTCCCCACATGGCATTTGGAAAGATTACATCAGCCAGCAAGGCTAGCTAAGACCCTCACCCCCTGGGAGTCTGACAACCAATCAGGATACTCTTCCTGTGCCCCAGGAAATTCAAAGCTCAGAGAGAGCATAAAACCAGGGCACACTCAACACCTCGCTTTCTGTTCAGAAACTCAAGCCATGTGAACCTGACCACCATTAAACCTTCTTTCTAAGCAGTCTCCACGTTTCCAGTGTCTTTTCCCCCACTTGGAACTGAACCCAGAGGGACATTTTTTCCCAACAGTCTCTTTTTTACTTTTTCACCAGGCCTCCTGTTTGACCTTCCTTGTACAACTGACACACACAGAATTTGCACACCCGTGCTATTTTAGCTGGGGGTGCAACATTTCAATAGGCGAAGCTTTAATCGCTCTTCGTCCCCATGCAAGAAAAAGCTCGAAGGGCTTAAGGTTGGCCTAGGAAAGGGAAAAGCCAGATGTACAAAACCAGAAGCCAACACATACAAAAAAAAAGAAAAAAAAGAACAGGCTTAAAGGGAGTCTTCAGCACAACCTAATGCCTGGCGCTGGCACTTAAAATTAAAGTGTTTGGGACACACCCTGCAAAAAAATGACTTAAATATACTGAGCGGTAGAGGAGAAATTGTGGAAAAATTAGCGGGGCTTCTGCCTCTTAAGTGACTTGTACCAGTGGTAGCTGCTGCCAGTTCGGACCGGTTTGGCTGAAGTGGTAGTTGTGACCTGCAGGTGGGCCGATTCACCCACCTCGGCACTATGCCGTCTTATTTAGCCGTGTTTTTTTAACCCACGTCCATGCATGGAAGCCGTGCACAAGAGCAAAGTACATGCGTGGAAGGCCCCACGCGCACTCACATTTTCAGTGCTGGGCGAACAGGTTGTTAATTCATGTGCCACCCACCTCCAACTTGTACTTCCTGGCCTACTGTAGAACTATTATACAGTTCCATCGGACCACAATAGAATAGAATAGAATAGAATTTTTATTGTCCAAGTGTGATTGGACACACAAGGAATTTGTCTTGGTGCATGTGCTCTGAGTGTACATAAAAGAATAGATACCTTCATCAAGGTACAACATTTACAACACAATTGATGGTATAAGGATATAAATCATAAGGATTGCCAGCAACAAGTTATAGTCATACAGTCATAAGTGGAAAGAGATTGGTGATGGGAACTATGAGAAGATTAATAGTAGTGCAGATTCAGTAAATAGTTTGACAGTGTTAATGGAATTATTTGTTTAGCAGAGTGATGGCCTTCGGGGAAAAACGGTTCTTGTGTCTAGTTGTTCTGGTATGCAGTGCTCTATAGTGTCGTTTTGAGGGTAGGAGTTGAAACAGTTTATGTCCAGGATGCGAGGGGTCTGTAAATATTTTCACGGCCCTCTTCTTGATTCGTGCAGTATACAGGTCCTCAATGGAAGGCAGGTTGGTAGCAATTATTTTTTTCAACCAAAGATGACAGCAATTTCTTTCTCTACATAACTGGTGTCCATCACATCCATACGTTTTCCTCTGGGGAAGCTTTATGTCATTGTTTTAAAACAAGGTTACCCACCCTCAAGCATTTAACAAACAGTAGAACAATTTGATGTGCTTTATACTTGTAGGTCAGCGGTTCTCAACCTGTGGGTCGCGACCCTGTTGGGGGTCGAATGACAATTTGCCAGGGGTCGCCTAAGACCATCGGAAATATGGGAAGTATACTTGCGAGTCGAAGAATCGCACTCCAATGGTTGACTCCACAAGCCAGCTGCAGGCTCTTCAAATCGCTAGCCGAATTTGGCTTCAGGCGCGATGAATTAAAAAAGAGAGAAATCTTTGCTCTGATGTCTCCCTCTCAAGCCAGCTGCAATCACTCCCAATCGCTAGCCTAATCTGGCTTCAGGCACGATAAACTTAATAGGGGAGGAGTCTCCGCTTTAATGCCTCCGTTCTCAAGGCAATCGCAAGTAGTTCAGATCGCTAGCCAATATGGCTTCAAGCGTGATAAATTAAAAAAAACAGTTTGCCGCTTTTTTCCCCCTTCTGCGGTTGGGGTCGCCACATCGTGGGGAATTGTATTAAAGGGGTCGCAGCACTATAAAGGTTGAGAACCACTGTTGTAGGTGATACCAACAGAAGAAAATATTTGTGCTCAGGGTTGAACTGTGGAGCCCTTGAGTCTCTCTGAGCTTGATTGTTTGCTTGCAGATATTTTATTATCAGACTAAGTGAAATCATCAGTGCCAGTGAGTGTCAGTTTGTTCCCTGTTTAGGTACAAGGGATTATGGGATGAGACCACAGAGTCAGGTAGTGCATTCCAGGCATTAACAACTCTGTTACTGAAGTCATATTTTCTACAATCAAGATTGGAGCGGTTCACTTTAAGTTTGAATCTATTGTGTGCTCGTGTATTCTTGTGGTTGAAGGTGAAGTAGTCTCCTATCAAGGAGAAAACCAGACCCCACCCCCACTCATGCTGGCAGGGCAACTTATAAAAACCACATTTACATTGAATTTAAAAGAGACAATAACAAACCTAAAAAGGAAGCAAAAAGACCAGAATACTCCAGCAACCAGATAAGCAGGGATTAACACCGGACAAATGGTGCAGGAAATAATACCCTAATCAAAGAACTACAGGTAGTTCTCGACTTACAACAGTTCATTTAAACCCCACCCTCTATATTACCCAGTTGGGTAACAAAATTTCTGCAAGCAAACAACCAAATTCAGGCAGCACCAAAGACTCCACACTTACATGACCTGATCAGAGGATGGGATTACCATAGCTCCTGTTAGAGACTTTAAGACACCCATTGTGCAGTCTACTGCACAAAATGCATGATCTAAAAACATCGGCTCCTTGGAAGCTATGGTGGGCTGTAGGCTTTCTTCCATGACAGTCCCATACAAGATAATGGTTTGTTGTGTTGGGTCTGGACATGTCAGCAAAAACAGCTTGAGTTTAGCCAGTTTCAACCCTGGTTTAATAAACCAAAAAGAGCAAACTGGACAACTTTTCTATATTGGATTTTAAAAAGTTACTTGTTAAAGTTTTGAAGAATTTCATGAGAGAAACAAAGAAAAAAATGGAAAGAAATAAAACTGTAGGATATTATCTGAAGGGCTTAAAGATAGTTGTTAAAAATAAAAGGAAGGAATATGAAGTTGGTTTATTTGAGAACTGCCTATTTTTTATGGACTTCTTTAATTTTTTAAACTTCCTAATAGCTGAAACACTTTAGACAATTTCCAATAATATATAGGCAGTCTCTCTCTCTCTCTCTCTCTCTCTCACACACACACACACACACACACACATGCACACACACACACAAACCAGTGGTCGGTTGCCCCTGGTTTGGACCAGTTCGTAAGAACCGGTAGTAAAACCGGCTGGAGGCTCCGCCCACTGACCCGGATGTCATCATAGGTGATCTGCACATGCGGAGAAGAGTGCACCGGTGTGATGCGAACCAGTAGTAAAGATAAGTAGAACCCACCCTGTCTCTCTCTCTCTCTTTCTCTCACACACACACATCTTCAAGGTGCGCTTCAAGGTATTGGTTACCACCTTTAAAGCGCTCCATGGCTTAGGACCGGGCTACTTACAGGACCGTCTACTGCCGGCTTCTATCTCCCAGCGTCCGGTGCGTTCCCACAGAGAGGGACTCCTCAGGGTGCCATCAGCCAAACAATGTCGACTGGCGGCCCCCAGGGGGAGGGCCTTCTCTGTGGGGGCTCCGACCCTGTGGAACGAGCTTCCCCTCGGGCTTCGACAACTACCTGACCTTAGGACCTTTCGCCGCGAACTTAAAACTTATTTATTTCGTATGGCTGGACTAGCCTGATTTTAAATTCTAAATTTTTAAATTTTAATGGAATTTTGATGGGTTTTAAATTTTTGTAATTTTTATGGGGTGTAAGGTTATTTTAAATTATTGGCAAATTTGAATAGGTTTTTTAAGGGTTGTTTTAATTATGATGTATTTCTGTTTGTATTTTATTTGCCTGTTCACTGTCCTGAGTCCTTCGGGAGAAGGGCAGTATACAAATTAAAACATTATTATTATTATTATTATTATTATTATTATTATTATTATTATTATTATTATTATTATCTTCATCATCATCATCTTGAATTAAAACATAAAGAGCAAAATCAAATCAAAATCAAAATGAAACTAGGCAACAAACTAGGCAATAGTTACAAGCATTACTGTATTACAGTAGAATTGTATGGTTAAAACAATTTAAATCTGCTTAGACTGACATTTGAATCTTGTTTCATCAGGTCCGAACCCAAGAATCACACATGACATTTTTCCAAGCTGATTTTTAATTATTTCACACCTATAAAACAAAATATTTCCAGACTGAAGACTGCTATCTATGTCTACAATACACTCTGTGAACTCTTAGGAGGTGCTGTCTTCACCCACTTTCTCTCACATATAACATCCGGGCTGAGTTGCCTCTTACTCCTCTGGAATGCACCCTTCCTTCTGGGAATCCAGCTCTTCTCTACATAACTGGTGTCCATCACATCCATACGTTTTCCTCTGGGGAAGCTTTATGTCATTGTTTTAAAACAAGGTTTCCCACCCTCAAGCATTTAACAAACAGTAGAACAATCTGATGTGCTTTATACCTTGTAGGTCAGCTGTTCTCAACCTGTGGGTCGCGACCCTGTTGGGGGTCGAATGACGATTGGCCAGGGGTCGCCTAAGACCATCAGAAATATGGGAAGTATACTTGCGAGTTGAAGAATCACACTCCAATGGTTGACTCCACAAGCCAGCTGCAGGCTCTTCAAATCGCTAGCCGAATTTGGCTTCAAGCGCGATGAATTAAACAAGAGAGAAATCTTTGCTCTGATGTCTCCCTCTCAAACCAGCTGCAATCACTCCCAATCGCTAGCCTAATCTGGCTTCAGGTGCAATAAACTTAATAGGGGAGGAGTCTCCGCTTTAATGCCTCCGTTCTCAAGGCAATCGCAAGTAGTTCAGATCGCTAGCCAATATGGCTTCAAGCGTGATAAATTCAAAAAAACAGTTTGCCGCTTTTTTCCCCCTTCTGCGGTTGGGGTCGCCACATCGTGGGGAATTGTATTAAAGGGGTCGCAGCACTATAAATGTTGAGAACCACTGTTGTAGGTGATACCAACAGAAGAAAATATTTGTGCTCAGGGTTGAACTGTGGAGCCCTTGAGTCTCTCTGAGCTTGGTTGTTTGCTTGCAGATATTTTATTATCAGACTAAGTGAAATCATCAGTGCCAATGAGTATCAGTTTGTTCCCTGTTTAGGTACAAGGGATTATGGGATGAGACCACAGAGTCAGGTAGTGCATTCCAGGCATTAACAACTCTGTTACTGAAGTCATATTTTCTACAATCAAGATTGGAGCGGTTCACTTTAAGTTTGAATCTATTGTGTGCTCGTGTATTCTTGTGGTTGAAGGTGAAGTAGTCTCCTATCAAGGAGAAAACCAGACCCCACCCCCACTCATGCTGGCAGGGCAACTTATAAAAACCACATTTACATTGAATTTAAAAGAGACAATAACAAACCTAAAAAGGAAGCAAAAAGACCAGAATACTCCAGCAACCAGATAAGCAGGGATTAACACCGGACAAATGATGCAGGAAATAATACCCTAATCAAAGAACTACAGGTAGTTCTCGACTTACAACAGTTCATTTAAACCCCACCCTCTTATGGTACTGATGATATTACCAGTTGGGTAACAAAATTTCTGCAAGCAAACAACCAAATTCAGGGAGCACCAAAGACTCCACACTTACATGACCTGATCAGAGGATGGGATTACCATAGCTCCTGTTAGAGACTTTAAGACACACATTGTGCAGTCTACAAAATGCATGATCTAAAAACATCGGCTCCTTGGAAGCTATGGTGGGCTGTAGGCTTTTTTCCATGACAGTCCCATACAAGATAATGGTTTGTTGTGTTGGGTCTGGACATGTCAGCAAAAACAGCTTGAGTTTAGCCAGTTTCAACCCTGGTTTAATAAACCAAAAAGAGCAAACTGGACAACTTTTCTATATTGGATTTTAAAAAGTTACTTGTTAAAGTTTTGAAGAATTTCATGAGAGAAACAAAGAAAAAAATGGAAAGAAATAAAACTGTAGGATATTATCTGAAGGGCTTAAAGATAGTTGTTAAAAATAAAAGGCAGGAATATGAAGTTGGTTTATTTGAGAACTGCCTATTTTTTATGGACTTCTTTAACTTTTTAAACTTCCTAATAGCTGAAACACTTTAGACAATTTCCAATAATATATAGGCAGTCTCTCTCTCTCTCTCTCTCTCTCACACACACACACACACACACACACACACACACACACACGCACACACACAAACCAGTGGTCGGTTGCCCCTGGTTTGGACCGGTTCGTAAGAACCGGTAGTAAAACCGGCTGGAGGCTCCGCCCACTGACCCGGATGTCATCATAGGTGATCTGCACATGCGGAGAAGAGTGCACCGGTGTGATGCGAACCAGTAGTAAAGGTAAGTAGAACCCACCCTGTCTCTCTCTCTCTCTTTCTCTCACACACACACATCTTCAAGGTGCGCTTCAAGGTATTGGTTACCACCTTTAAAGCGCTCCATGGCTTAGGACCGGGCTACTTACAGGACCGTCTACTGCCAGCCTCTATCTCCCATCGTCCAGTACGTTCCCACAGAGAGGGACTCCTCAGGGTGCCATCAGCCAAACAATGTCGACTGGCGGCCCCCAGGGGGAGGGCCTTCTCTGTGGGGGCTCCGACCCTGTGGAACGAACTTCCCCTCGGGCTTCGACAACTACCTGACCTTCGGACCTTTCGCCGCGAACTTAAAACTTATTTATTTCGTATGGCTGGACTAGCCTGATTTTAAATTCTAAATTTTTAAATTTTAATGGAATTTTGATGGGTTTTAAATTTTTGTAATTTTTATGGGGTGTAAGGTTATTTTAAATTATTGGCAAATTTGAATAGGTTTTTTAAGGGTTGTTTTAATTATGATGTATTTCTGTTTGTATTTTATTTGCCTGTTCACTGTCCTGAGTCCTTCGGGAGAAGGGCAGTATACAAATTAAAACATTATTATTATTATTATTATTATTATTATTATTATTATTATTATTATTATTATTATTATTATTATTATTATTATCTTCATCATCATCATCTTGAATTAAAACATAAAGAGCAAAATCAAATCAAAATCAAAATGAAACTAGGCAACAAACTAGGCAATAGTTAAGCAAGCATTACTGTATTACAGTAGAATTGTATGGTTAAAAACAATTTAAATCTGCTTAGACTGACATTTGAATCTTGTTTCATCAGGTCCGAACCCAAGAATCACACATGACATTTTTTCCAAGCTGATTTTTTTAATTATTTCACACCTATAAACAAAATATTTCCAGACTGAAGACTGCTATCTATGTCTACAATACACTCTGTGAACTCTTAGGGAGGTGCTGTCTTCACCCACTTTCTCTCACATATAACATCCGGGCTGAGTTGCCTCTTACTCCTCTGGAATGCACCCCCTTCCTTCTGGGAATCCAGCTCTTCTCTACATTCTATCACATGTTTTAGAACTGGCCATACGTAGGGTCAGTTACACCATTAAACAAGGGGGACCAAAGGTTATAGCAAATAAAAAGCATATTTTGTCAGAAAGCAGAAAGTTAGCATAGGTGCAATAAAAGTAACCTGGTTCTAAAAGTTTTATAAAACAAAGGAGGTCATTGTAGATTTTAGAAAGAACCGGTATAGTCATACTCCACTCAGTATCAAGGATGCAGCTATAGAGGTGGTCAACAGTATTAAGTATCTGGGGGTGTAGATAACTAACAATCTGAACTGGTCTCTCCACAAGTCATCCTTAGTGAAATGTACAAACCAGTGTCTGTATTTCCTGGATCAGATGAGCATATCTTTCTCCTTCTATCCTGGCCACTTTTTATAGAGGCACGATTGAGAGCGTTTCAACAAATTGCATCACTGTTTGGTTTGGTGGCTGCAGTGCCTCAGATAGAAAGTCCATACAAAGAGTGCTAAGGACAACCGAGAAGGTTATAGGAAGCTCGTTTCCCATCATTCAGGATACTGCTTATAAGTGCTATGTGCTTAGAGCTCGAAACATTGTTAGAGACCCCACATACCCACTTCACGGTCTGTTTCTGTTGATCGCCTCTGGGAGGGGGCTGGACTAGAAGACCTCTAAGGTCCCTTCCAGCTCATTCATTCTAAAATCTATATCTAAACTATTTCTAGCAGGAATTCCAGATTCTGTAACAGCTTTGTTCCCTATGCTATCTGTCTGGTAAACTCGCAAGATTTGTTTTTCTTGCCATGTACATGTATACATCCGAACTAGACTGTGTTGTTTCTCTGTCATATAATCTATGCTGGTAGATGCATAATTTTGTATTTATTAATTTACTTATTTTGTCATGTTTATGTAGTAAACGTGCTGATAGTTCTACAGAGGAATTATTGAGTCTGTCTTCTACACCTCCATAACTCCATAACTCCATAAAGTCCAAACACAGACTTCAATGGATAATTAGAACTGCAGAAAAAACAATTGCTACCAAACTGCCTTCCTTTGAGGACCTGTATACTGCACGAGTCAAAAAGAGGGCTGTGAAAATATCTACGGACCCCTCACATCCTGGATAAAATTGTTTCAACTGCTACCCTCAAAACGACGCTATAGGGCACTGCACACCAGAACAACTAGACACAAGGACAGTTTTTCCCGAATGCCATCACTCTGCTTAACAACTAATTCCCACAACACTGTCAAATAATTTACTCAGACTGTATGACTATTATTCTTCTCTTCCTTCCTAGTATTTATCTCTTCCCACTTATGACTATAACCGTGTTGCTTCTGTCTTTCAATTTATATTGTTTTTATTTGTTTCCTAGTACGATTTGATAGCTTATTAGTAACCTTGACTATCACTAAGTGTTGTATCTTTTATTCTTAATGAATGTATTTTATTCTCCTTATGTACACTGAGAGCATATGCACCAAAGATAAATTCCTTGTGTGTCCAATCTCACTTTGCCAATAAAGAATTCTATTCTATTCTATTCTATTCTATTCTATTCTATTCTATTCTATTCCATTCCATTCCATTCCATTCCATTCTATAGCGAGCCACCTACGTCAAGGTATATCCTTTACTAACTTGTTGCAACAGTTTCATCTCTTCCCACCAGCTGCCTAGAGCAACCAACTCACACTGACTCATAGGAAGGCTTGTCTGACAGCATCATTAGTGGTTTTCAAGATATAATCATGGCCACCCTAAAACTTCTTTAGAACTTTCTGTAGACTTTGTTTATCAGAAGAATTATCTATTCAACCTGCAGAATATAAAGCACTAACCATTTTTTCCCTAGTGCCTTGCACTAAAGAAGATGAATGGTATGGATTCCAGCAAAAACATAAGCATGAATTTCTAAGAAGGTTCATATCATTCCATAATGACAGCAACACTGTATTTTATGTATTTATTTATCTAATTTATAGAGCCACGCATCTCACAAGCAAGTGACTCTGAGTGGCATACAGCAAAACTAAAACAATAAATATCTGAAAACATTATCATTCACAAATATTAAAAGTACCTAAAAACAACAAAAACAGTTAAACAGAGGGAGGGAAATAAATAGATGGAGGGATATTAATGAGCAGGGGGTTGGACTAGGTGACTTGTTAGGTCTCTTCCAACTCTGTTAATCTGTTAAATCTGTAATAGCAATAGAGCCATCTCACTGGTTCACTTGTGGTTCACCTAGTTCACCTTGGTTCCCAGGCTTGCTGGCATAACCAGATCCTGAAAAACCATTGGAAGCTTAGAAGCAATGAAGCCATGTTCACTCAGGGATCACGGAGGATATTCCACAGCATGGGGTCACAATAGAAAAAGTCTACTGCTTAGGCCATAGGTCTTCAAACTTGGCAGCTTTAAGACTTGTGGTCTTAAAGCTGCCAAGTTTGAAGACCTCTGGCCTAAAAGGTAAAGGTAAAGGTTCCCCTCGCACATACATGCTAGTCATTGCCGACTCTAGGGGGCGGTGCTCATCTCCGTTTCAAAGCCGAAGAGCCAGCGCTGTCCAAAGACGTCTCCGTGGTCATGTGGCCGGCATGACTCAACGCCAAAGGCGCACGGAACACTGTTACCTTCCCACCAAAGGTGGTCCCTATTTTTTCTACTTGCATTTTTTACGTGCTTTCGAAACTGCTAGGTTGGCAGAAGCTGGGACAAGTAATGGGAGCTCACCCTGTTACACGGAAGCACTAGGGATTCGAACCGCTGAGCTGCTGACCTTTCGATCGACAAGCTCAACATCCTAGCCCCTGAGCCATCGTGTCCCTTTTGACTTCTGGCCTAGGACCACCCAAATGTAGTTCTTGGCATAACCAGGTCTACAGGACTTTACGAAAGAGTGTCTAAGTGGGGGCTACTCTAATCTCAAAGGGAGGGAGCCACCATGGAGAAGGCCATTCTTCTTGGTCCTGCAAGATGGACCTCCTTAGGAGACAAATGGGCATATTACGGATTCCTTTGTCTACCAAACTACATTTGGGTGAACCTCTGGCCTAGGACCACCCAAATGTAGTTTGGTAGACAAAGGAACCTGTAATATGCCCATTTGTCTCCTAAGGAGGTCCATCTTGCAGGACCAAGAAGAACGGCCTTCTCCATGGTGGCTCCCTCCCTTTGAGATTAGAGTAGCCCCCACTTAGACACTCTTTCGTAAAGTCCTGTAGACCTGATTATGCCAATAGGCCTGAACAACCCAGAGTAGGATGGAGCCCATCAAGTGGCTCATTTGATTGGGTATTGTCACCAGCGGGGTTATTGTTATTTATTCTTTTATATTCGGTTTTTATTGTTCCTCAGCTGCCCAGAGTGAGTGGCCAGCCATATAAATCTTCTGGTAGGATGGACAGATGAAATTGTGGAAAGGCAGCCCCTCAAATAACTCAGTTCTATGCCATGTAGGCCTTTAAAGATCAACACCATCTGATAACCAATGCAGCTCACGCAACAGAGCTCTAACATGTAGGCACGGATCCCGTGAGTATTTAAAAATTGCATGACTGCTCAGTGAGGATGGAATTAGAGAGTACAGTGGTCCAAGAAATCTATTATTATCATGGTTGATTGCACTATCAGCCTGATGTTTATTCTGAACATGGCATTTTTATCCACCTACAACTCTGTGGTGGGTTGGGCTGAGCGAGAGTGCCTGGTCCAAAGTCACCCAGCTGCTTTCTACCTCTGGAAACAAAGCAGAAACCATGACTCCTTGCTAGACACTAAGAGAAATGAAAATTTAATTTTGGGATTTGACGATTAGAATTGTTTGCGGGTACTATTGTTGATTTTAGATTAAATGGTTAATGCATTATATATCTGTACTAAAGAAAGTTCTCCCCTCCCTTTCCCTCTTTTTCTTTTTTTCTTTCTTTTTGTGGCCCTGATTCTGGTTTTTTAAAAACCTCTCTTTTCCATATCCCCCCCCTTATGTTTTTGCTTTTTTGTATTTTATTTTTGCTGAAATTAACTTTAAAAAAAGCAACAAGGCTACCCAGCTGCTTTTACGTCAAGACGAGACCTAGAACTCACCTTCTCCTAATTTTTAGGCCAGGAGCTTCACTACTACATCAAACTGGTTCAATTAACAGAAGAACAGAGTTGGAAGGGAACTTATAGGTCATCTAGTCCAACCCCGCCCAAGCAGGAGACCCTACACTATTTCTGACAGATGGCTGTCCAGTCTCTTTTTGAAAGCTTCCAGTGATGAAGCTCCCACAACTTCTGAAGGCAAAGCTGTTCCATTGGTTGATTGTTCTCATTGTCAGAAAATTTCTCCTTATTTCTAGGGTGAATCTCTCCTCGATCAGTTTCTATCCATTATTCCTTGTCTGGCTTTCATTAGTCTGCTATTGTCTGGCCTAATTAGTCTGTTTTTAGTCCACCTTCATTGCAAACATTGGTTTATTCCTTTTTCATTCACTTGTTTGCATCATTTATAAGCCCCCAAACAAGCAAGCCAGTCCATATTAAAATATCAACATTGCATGAAAAAACACAATGTAAATGTGTGGATTTAGCTGCAGTAAAAACTGACACCCGTTAATTAAATGAATGTATAATTTAATTGAGTAGACAGCTGCTTGTTCCACAAGGTGGCAGTGTGGTACAGCAAGAAGGCAGGGATGTCTGGATTTGGTGCTGACTTCTCTTTTAAAAGCTGAAAGCTGCTTTTAAAGCAATTTTTCTGGCCTGGGCAGAAACAGACTTTGCTGGCACTGAAAGGCCTCATCCTACACTTTGTGTTACTAATAGTAGTTGGGAAGGGGGAGTTGATTGGAGGGGTGTCTGAAAAAAATGAGACCATTTGGGAAGAAATGGCAAGATTCAAAAGCCTTTCTCTCCCCTTTCCCTTTTCTAATTGTACCATCCTTAAAATAGTTTTGTTCTTTTCCAAAGGATATAGCAAGATTTGATTATATTGTTGGAAGAAATATCCATCTGGGTTCAGTTCCAAGTGGGGACAAAGACACTGGAAACATGGAGACTGCTTGGAAAGATGGTTTAATGGTGGTCAGGATCACATGGCTTGAGTTCCTGAACAGAAAAAGGGGCTGAGATCCTGTGTGCTCCCTGGCTTTATGCTTTTTCTGAGCTTTGAACTTTCTGGGGCACAGGAAGAGTATCCTGATTGGCTGTCAAACTCCCAGGTGGTCTAGGGGTCTTAGTTAACATTGTAGGTTGTCCCTCAAGCTTGCCTGAGCCTTGCCATGTGGTGAGTTTCTGTTGCTAGATGTTGCAGATGATGGCCCATTGACAAAGGTGGGGAGAATGAGTTTCTACCTCTGATCCATTGACAAAGGTGGGGGGGAAATGAGTGAGCTTGGTTGAGGCTTTAATGGCCCATTGACAAAGGTGGGGGGTGGCAGGAAGTTGCAGGGAGCTGCTTTGTCTTTAAAACATGTTTCTCCATTTCTCATCCAGGGAAATATATTCTGCCTTTTTAAATATTTTCTAAAATATTTCTTTCTTCTAGGAGGGGGGTGGGTGCTAAATTCCTATAATATTTTACTGCTTTATGGATTGTAATCCATCTTTTTACAGACTAGTACCTGCAGGATATGTTCAGTTAACTCTATCATTCCCTCCTAGCACATTTATTAGATTTTTATCCCACCTGTATTACTTCATAAGTAACTCAAGGAAGCAAATGTACATCGTATTTCCTTCCTCCTCCTATTTTCCCCACAACAACAGCAGCTGTGAGTCTGTAGAGATTTAGCTATACAATTTGGGATGAATGCCCTTTGAATGGTGTGGGAGTAGGAATGGATTTCCAGAGGAAAAAAAATTGCAGACTACAGGAACCAGGGGCAAGACTCAGGTGACCCTGAGGACACAGATAAACCTCCATGTGCCTCAATGACCCTCTAAAAGGATGCAAATGACCAGCTGTCTACAAGGAATATAAACCCTTCCATTCCCCACTATCCAGTCAGAGCTGAAGAAACTTCTTGGATGAGAAGCGAAACGTCTTCAAGGAAAAAGAAGAAAGTCCAGTTGCCTCCTGAAAAAAGCACCTTTGGGACAACAACGCTGTGAGATGAGTTAGGCTGAGAGAGTATGACTGGTTGGAAGCCACTCAGCCTACTTTTCTGCTTAAGGCGGGACTAGAACTGAGAATCTCCTGGTGATTAGCCAAAATCAGCCAGCCAGCAAGCCAGCTTTCGTGCCTAAGGCAGGACTAGAACTCTGAGCCTCCTGATGATTGGCCAAAGTCAGCCAACTGACTTTCGTGCTTAAGGGCTAGAACTCACAATCTTCTGGTTTCTAAGCACTGCACCTAACTTGCACTGCCATTCTACTTCATCCAGCCACAAGAGCAGGGGTGGGTTTCATTTACCTTTACCACCGGTTCTCCCTGAAATCCTAGGCTTAGAAAACTTGGAACTCCGTCGCCTTCGACAAGACCTAAGCTTAACTCATAGAATCATCTATTGTAATGTCCTTCCTGTTAAAGACTACTTCAGCTTTAATTGCAATAATACTAGAGCAACTAATAGATTTAAACTTAATGTCAACCGCTTTAATCTAGATTGCAGAAAATATGACTTCTGTAACAGAATCATCAGTGCTTGGAATACTTTACCTGACTCTGTGGTCTCTTCCCATAATCCTAAAAGCTTTAACCAAAAACTTTCTACTATTGACCTCACCCCATTCCTAAGAGGACCATAAGGGGTGTGCATAAGCGCACAAACGTGCCTACCGTTCCTGTCCTATTGCTTTTCTTTTCTTCTTCCTATATATATGCTTATACCTCCTTATATTTACTCATTTATGTGTTTATATACTATATAATCTTTTTGTATGATACCTATATATATTGTTGTGACAAAATAAAATAAATAAATAAATAAATAAAATAAAACGTGTGCGCGCTTCGTGTACACACTGCCCGTGCATGTGCCTGGCCTTCCTCACATGAGCTTTGCTCACTTGTGTGCCTTCTGTGCATGCACCCGGCCTCAAAAACATGCCTAAATAACATGACTTGGAGCCGAGGCAGGTGGGCAGACCCACCCGCGATCGCCGCTACTAGTTCGCCCGAATTGGTGCAAACCGGCTGAATACCTCCTCTGCATGAGAGCCAGGAAAATTACAGTCAATCTATCCAAAAGACACTGGCTGGAAAAGGTTTCATTAAAGCAGTGGAAAATGGGGACTGGGACTTATCGCTGTACCGTTGTTGATTTGCAATACCGCACAAGAGAGGAAGAATTTTCTACACTCTCATTCATTTCTGAACAAAACAAACTTTGTTCATTTATTTGAAGGTTACAAATGTGAAGGTATAATAAGCATTTTTACTTCCCAGGAGCTCTAATGCCGAACACGTTCCATACATCAACCCTTGTGAACCATCTCTCTGATTAGATCGATCATATCTGTAGGGGGGAAAATATTGTTAATGAGATATTTGGCAAAAATTCTTTTTAACTTGGCAATATATTGAAGCCAGGATCTTCTTGCTTGCTTTTTAAAATTGCTTTTTGCTTCTTTCATTATTTTACAGATCCAATATTATTTTACACATCCAACAAGAAAGTGAATGACGCAAAAGGAACAGAAATATATGCTGCATATATGAAAAACTTCTGCTTCCGGGGCCAAGTGGGAGAAAATGAATCAAATACTGTCAATCTCCAAAAAAGACTGATTAAAATGTCTCAAGAAATTCTTTAGACTAGAAATGGCAGGTAATGTAAGAAAATAGCATTGCCTGCATTGTATTGTCATGTCAGGATTGTGTAATCATGTTAGCAGGTCAGTCCAAGCTACATTGTGACATTTCTTATTTCGTTTTTTAGTCAGCCTCTGGAAAAGTGACATGCAGATAATCTTTGACTTACATCCATTCATTTAGTGACTGTTCAAATTATAACAGCACTGGAAAAAGTGACTTATGACCAGGGGTGGTATTCACTTACCTTTGCTACCGGTTCACAAATGTGAGCGCCTCTGCGTATGTGCAGGGCCTTCCGCGCACGCATGGAGCATCGAAAACAGGATGTGATGGGTGGGCGGAGCCTCTTGCAGCCGCTGCTACCAGTTCACCCGAACCAGATAGAACCTGCTGAATACCACCACTGCTTATGACCACTTTTCATACAACTCTTTCAGCTTCCCCATGGTAATGTGATCAAAACACTTGGCAAAGTATTTATGAAGGTTGCAGTGTCCTTCTTGTTAAGTCCGGACATGAAAAGAGAGGCAGGATGATCGTAGTGAAGTAAAACAACCGTTTATTTCAGACAACAGGAACAACAACAAAAATAAATGCAAACTGAGGGCTGCCCGACGCTGCAGCTCCTTTTACCGGGAGCTGTCCAGCCTGTCAGCCCCTGACGCTTGTTCAGTTTCCCACCGGGGTAAATGAACCAATAAGTGAAGGCTGATGTAAGACTGACTCCTACTTGCATATTCAACACTTCTGACTAGCAAAGTCAATGGGGAAGCCAGATTCACTTAACAACCGCGTTACTAACTTAACAACTGCAATGATTCACTTAACAAGTGTGACAAGAAAGGTCGTAAAATGGGGCAAAACTCACTTAACATACTGCCTTGCTTAGCAACAGAAATTTGAGACTCAATTGTGGTTGTAACTCGATGACTACCTATCGTTGTAAAAGAACTCTCCAAAGTGATATTCCAATTATGTAATATTTTACATACTTAGTTCTACCACATAAGTTTATACTAAAGCATTGATGCAATAATATAATTTAACTTGAAAGAGGAGGAGGTTCCCAGGTTATCTGCTCATATCTGTCAAACATGAGCCAAGTAAACAATTAGATGAGGAAAAAAGATATTAAAAAGGAAGTGATTGAAAAGCCATTCCAGCTATTGTAGGAGGAAAGCTGAATTCCGTTCTTATTTAAGCTTGTGTCTCAAACAGACCTGATAAGCAATTACTTTAAAAGCCTTAATGTAGAAATGTGTTAATAACTTAATTAGGTAAATATTATGCCATACTAAACCAAGATTAGAATCCTTTGATGTTACAATAGCTTGTTTTAACTTGTAATTGAATTGTGTTTTAGTAAAAAGAGAGAAAGACCTCGATTTGCCTCAGAGAATGATTTAAAGATAAATACTGCTGCATCTAAAACCTCAGGGGATATATATTTCAGTGGAAGTTTGATAGTATATTTCAAAGGTTATAAAAGCGGTAACAGCTAAACTAATAATTTAACTCTAACAATCACTCAGGTTAATAGAAAAAAGAAAGAAAGAAAGAAAGAAAGAAAGAAAGAAAGAAAGAAAGAAAGAAAGAAAGAAAGAAAGATTGTTCATTGCTTCCAACAGTTGAGGGCAGAAACCAAAGTAACTAGACCAGAAGTATTGAACTCCTGGCTCACAGGCCACATGCAGCCCTGGATAGCTAATAATGCAGCCCCACAAAAATAAAGGAAATTTGTTATTTATTTATTTATTTATTTATTTATCGTATTTGTATACCGCCCTATCTCCCTAGGGACTCAGGGCGGTTCACAGGCAAATAAAAAGGTACATATAAATACAAGATAAAATATCAATTAAAAAACTTATTCTACACAGCCAATTAATTAAAAAAGAACAATATAAATAATAAAACCCATTAAAACCAATATAAATTTAAAATCTAGTCCAGTCCTGCGCAGTCCTGCGTTATTTCTATCCATTAACTATATTATATTTTATTTGAGGTCCTCACTAAGTGGGTCCCAGGCAAGCCAAAAAATTGGACATCCGTGCCCAGAGCATGGTAGAGAACCTGTGACCCACAGATCTATGCAGCTTTCCTATTTTGCCTGGAGAAGGGGAAGGATAGTAGTAGTAGTAGTAGTAGTAGTAGTGTAGGAGGAAGAGGAGGGGAAGAAGGGGAGGAGGAGGAGGAGGGGAAGGGGAGGAGGAGAAGGGGAGGAGGAGGAGAAGAAAGAGGAGGAGGAAATTAAAGCTTCATAAAACCAAGGACAACCATGTTTATTCCTATCATTAAAACAAAGAAACTACAGCCAGTTTTCAATCCTGTCAGTACTGTAACACCTTTGTCTCATCAGATATGCTCCAATCCAGAAGGCCAATCACTTGCCTGCCACAACATGCTACCTGTCCTGATCTCTACAGGTAAACAAGGGAAAGGAAAATATGTAACAGGTGTTCAGGTGGTTGGGGGAAAAAAATCCCAAAATAATTTTCTAAGTCAAGATGGTGCAGAATACTGTGGAGCAGATGCATGCGAGGCCTGTGATTAAAATGTGATGGGGAAAAAAAATATTACTCCAGAGCCTGGTGCATGGAGCCAGGTAAAGGATACTAATAATGTCACACTGCTCTTTTGAACAGATGCAATAGTTATATATATGAACACAATTCAAGATGTATTCCGAATTTCTGTTCAATGCTGAAGCTTATCTACCATCTAGCATTTTGTCTTTGGGCTTCCCAGAGATACTGGCTTGCTTCTGAGACTCCTGTCTGTTATAACAGGAGGTTTACATGGTTTAGCAGCCAGATATTCTAGGCCTGTGTCCAGATCTTTGTCCATTCTTATTTATGTTCTGAATTCTTTTATAACTATAACTTTTAGAACCATGTATAAACATAGAGGTTAGAAGAAGCCTTTGCAATAAGCAAGACCAGCACCTGCCCTGTGCAGGAATCTTAAAGTGATGTCCCCAAGACATAAAACTGGTTGCAGGCTATTGAAGTGTGTGACCAGCTGTTGGGCAAGTCCCAAAGCCTGTTTTGAAATTTGATTTCTGAATTACTTTCTAAACTGATTTCTAAAATAGTAGGCTATGCATTTACATCTACATGTTTTGCTTTAGATCAGGGGTGTCAAATTCAAGGATGTGGCCCGCGATGTGGTCGGATCTGGCCTGCGGGGCCATCCTGGAAAATGTAAGGGGCTGTCCCGCATCACTTCAGCCTGGTCTACAGGCGTCGCTTTGGCCCGGTCTACCCAATGCGAAGAGGAAACATGCCAGCAGTTTGGGAAGTGGTGTCAAGGTTGCCACGCCCACTCTATTGGCCACACACACCCCAAGGTCAACCACAGCCCAAATGCGGCCCTCAATGAAATTGAGTTTGAAACCCCTGCTACAGATGTTTCTTTTGTGATCACCAGCTCTTCCTGTGACCAGCAGAATTTTCTGCCCATGCCTACATTTGTACCTGGACATAGTAGAGAAGAACATCAGCATCTGAGGAGTCTCTCCGAACTCAATGTAGCAGTGTAGCTGTGATCCTTTGTAGGAAGGAGCATCCAGTGGCTTCTTTTTGCTCAAAGCACAATCCAAGCAAAGCACTGTAAGACATCTTCAGCAACACTAGAGAGCATTACTTTCTCAATACAGGTAGTCCTCGACTTACAATAGTTCACTTAGTGACTGTTAGAAGTTACAATGGCACTGAAAAAAGTGAGTTATGACCATTTTTCACACTTGCGATCGTCGCCCCATCTCCACAATCACACAATTCCCATTCGGATCAGGGGTGGGTTGCCCCTGATTCAGACCAGTTCTATAGAACCGGTAGTAAAACTGGCGGGAGGCTCCGCCCACTGACCCAAATGTCATCAAAACTCTTCTGCGCATGCACAATGCGAATGGTGGCGGGCATGATGCGAACTGGGAATAAAGGTAAGTAGAACCCACCCCTGATTTGGATGTGTTACTCATTTAAGAACTGCAGCGATTCGCTTAACAAATGCAGCAAGAAAAGTTGTAAAATGGGGCAAAACTCACTGAACACATTTCTCACTTAGCTGCACAAATTTTGGACTCAGTTGCGGTTGTTTAACTGGAAAACCACCTGTGTCAGTGGTGGAATTCAAATTGTTTTTACCACCGGTTCTGTGGGTGTGGCTTGTTGGGCGTGGCAGGGGAAGGATACTGCGAAATTCCCATTCCCTCCCCACTCCTGGGGGAAGGATATTGCAAGATCTCCATTCCCACCCTACTCTGGGGCCAGCCAGAGGTGGCATTTGCCGGTTCTCCGAACTACTCAAAATTTCTGCTACCGGTTCTCCAGAACCTATCAGAACCTGCTGAATTTCACCCCTGACCTGTATGCTAATATCTTAATGAAGCACTCATCTGTTGGCATAATTTCCCAAAAGAGGGCAGGCAAGGTTGACTCTGGGAGGCCAGAGGGCACTTTAAAAAGAGAGAGAGAGAGAGAGAGGGAGAGGGAGAGAAGATACTCAGTCAGACCTCCATTTCTCCATTTTCTGCACTAGAGGGCTACAATCCAATAATAGGTGTCCAAAACCAGCTTCCTGCTGCAGGTGAAAACACGAGCAATAGAAAAGGAGATACAGCCATTTTCAGTGTGGTATCTAGAACAGGGCTCTGAATGAAATGTCAAGGTCTCAGCCACATCAAATCTTTTGTTGAATTGCTACTTATGGCAGCCAAATGATACCGGTAGGCTTGACAGCTCAGCTCAGCATGGAGAGTCCCTGCTGTCTTCAAATTCACCCCCATGGATCTGACGTCTACAGCTCAGAAACTCCAATTGGAAGCATCGTTCTCCCAGAGTTTGAAGCAGCAAATAATAATGTGACTCAATCAAAGGCAGGTCCTTATATTTCTATGGTAACTGGTAGAGGATGAGTCAGTTGTTTAAAATTTTATGGACATGTTATAATGTTTAGGTTGCTGTATCCTGAAATGATATGAAAGGAAGACAAGCAGGAATAATTTGGACATGGGCCCAGCCTTAATTTTTTTAAATCTACTTATTTATTTCATTAACACCTCTTTATTCAAGGGGACCAACAATTCCAACAAAGTTCCCAAAAAGGTAAAAATATTAAAATTAGTTAGGGACCGCGATGGTAAGACGCTGGGCCTGCGCACCGCTGAGGTTGGTGGCTCGATTCCCGTGAGCGAATAAACCATGCAGGGACAAGAAAGGAGCCTCCCCCAATTGCCTTCCGGCATTCAGGTGTCCTGCAGGTAAAGATAACACTGCCAAAAAAAATTCCTTTCACAGAGGCAGCCAGCCACCTCGGTGATCCCTGGCTAACACATGCCAGGCGCTAAAAATAATAATTTTTTAAAAAGTAAAATTAATACTGAACATTTTCCCCTCTGGCAGAATAGCACTAGCACTAGCACTTAAGACTTACATCAGAGTTGGGTTTCAGCAGGTTCTGACCAGTTCTGGAGAACCGACAGCGGAAATTTTGAGTAGTTTGGAGAACCAGTAGTAAAAATTCTGACTGGCCCTGCCCCCATCTATTCTCTGCCTTCTGAGTCCCAGCTGATTGGGAGGAAATGGGGATTTTGCAGTAACCTTCCCTTGGATTGGGGAGGGAATGGAGATTTTACAGTATCCTTCCCCTGCCATGCCCACCAAGCCATACCCACAGAACCGGTAGTAAAAATTTTTGAAACCCACCACTGACTTACATACTGCTTTATGGTGCTTTACAGCCCTCTCTAAGCCGTTTACAGAGTCAGCCTCTTGCCCCCAACAATTTGGGTCCTCATTTTACCCACCTCAGAAGGATGGAAGGCTGAGTCAACCTTGAGCAGGTGAGAATCGAACTTGCCAAATTGCAGGCAGCCAGAAGTTAGCAGAAGTAGTCTGCAGTACTGTACTTTAACCTCTGCGCCACCGCAGCTCATTCTCTTCTCTTCAGAAGATATAAAAGCCAAGAATTATCCCTATTTATTCCTCTATCGGTGGGATAAAAAAGAGCTATGAGAGAGAACATACAGGTTCTCCCTGTATATTGAGCCCCAAAATTCTATTGTTAGGTGAGTTTTGCCCCATTCTATGACCTTTCTTGCTACAGTTGTTAAGTGAATCTGTTCTGGAGCTGTTAAATTAGTAACATGGTTGTTAAGTGAATCCAGCTTCCCCATTGACTTTGCTTGTCAGAAGGTCTCAAAAGGTGATCACATGATCTCTGCAACCGTCATAAGTATGAGCCAGGTGCCAAGAGTCCGAATTTTGATCACATGACCATAAGGATGATACTGCAACAGTTGTAAGTGAGAAAAATGGACATTTTTCAACGCCGTTGTACCTTTTATTTATTTATTTATTTATTTATTATTTAGATTTTTATACCGCCCTTCTCCCGAAGGACTCAGGGCGGTTCACAGCCAAATAAAATAAACAATAATATTACAATATAAATACTATTAAAATACAATTAAAAGACTTATTCAATTGGCCTAGATTAAAAATTTAGAATAAATGATAAAAACCCATTAAAACCAACAAATTTAAAAACTAATCCAGTCCTGCGCAGATGAATAAGTGTGTTTTAAGCTCGCGACAGAAGGTTCGGAGGTCCGGAAGTTGACGAAGTCCTGGGGGGAGTTCGTTCCAGAGGGCGGGAGCCCCCACAGAGAAGGCCCTTCCCCTGGGTGTCGCCAGACGGCACTGCCTAGCTGACGGCACCCTGAGGAGTCCCTCTCTGTGAGAGCGCACGGGTCGGTGAGAGGTATTTGAATGTTCTCTAAACGAACAGTTGCAAATTGAGAAATTCCTTTAGTTAGAAAAGCCAGATGAAACGGTGAGATGATTGTCTGAAAACTTTCATTCCTTTTGGAACGGATTTTTTTTGGAAAGGATGACTTAATTATTGTTTTTTAGCGACTATTGCTAGATGAAACTTCCTTGCTGTGAATTCCATCTGAAGAAGGAAGACAACGCTAGAGAGAACCAAGCACAACAATCATTTTTGCCTGTTTTAAAAGAAAGAGGGACCCCGAACAATGAGAAAATAAAGATTTTTTATCGTTGTTGAAGACTACAAAGTGGAAAATCCTAGATCAGGGTTTTCCAACTTGGTAATTTCCAGGGTATATGAAGTTCAACTCCCAGAATTCCACAATCAGCATTGCCCTGACTGAGAATTTTGGGACTTGAAGCAGGGGTGAAATTAAAAAATTTTCCTTACCATTTCTGTGGGCGTGGCTTGTTGGGGCGAGGTCATGTGACTGGATGGGGGTGGCCAACTCGACATCACTCACATCCAGGGGCTCCTCACCGGCCCCTCCCCTTCCAGCCACTCCTTGTCGCGAATGGCAGGAAAATAGGGAAGGGAATATTCCTGCCTACCATCCTTCTCTCAGTCTGTGCTGAGATTGAGGAATGGATGACAGGCAGGAAAATCCCCTTCCCCATTTTCCTGCCTTCCACAAAAACGACTCCATTCCAGCTGTTCCCCCCGTCCCCCTCCCTCCTGGGGACTACCTTAAAAGGGACAGGCTGCAGCAGCTCCGTTCGGAATGGAGGGAGAAAAGTTAGCATTCCCTCTGCTGCATTTAACACTGAATTCTGTGGAATACCAAGCTGCCAGAACAGGTGAGCGGCGACCAGCCGGGCGTGGGTGGGGCCAAGGAAGGGTAATTACTACCGGTTCAGCGAACTGATGCCCATAATCCCTAGCGGTTCACCCGAACCGGTCTGAATCGGTAGGATTTCACCCCTGAGTTGAAGCCTACTTACTTTCAAATTGTCAAGGTTGGGAAACATTGTCCTAGGGATTTGATTGGCTGGCCAGTTTGGGGGAAGCAAGGCCAGTTCTTGTCAGTGTCCCTAGGTTATTTCTATTATTAGGCAAAATGAGCCTTTCAGAAGGGCAGAAATCCTGGAGAAGCCCATTGTAAAGGAGACGGACTTTTGAAGCCATCAGGATGATTAAGGATGGAAGATTGGGGTTTCTCTAGGTTGCAAGGGCCTTGTGGAAGCTGTCCTTGGCTGTACCATGAAGCACTGAAGAGGCTTCTATTCTGTTGTGTAGATGAGAGTGCAACGTGCTTTGTCCGGGAGGGTCAAGTTAGGTCTGATAAAATTAATTGACTAACAGAATAAAGCATCGAAAGGGACCTTGACGGTCTTCTAGTCCAGCCCCCTGCTCAAGCAGGAGACCTTATTAACATTCCAGATAAATTTTATCCAATCTCTTCTTAAAATCTCCAGTGTTGGAGCATCCACAACTTCTGGAGGCAAGCTGTTCCACTGATTAATTGTTTTCACGATCATGAAATGTCTCCTTATTTATAGGTTGCCTCTCTCCTTGATGAGTTTCCACCCATTGCTTCTTGCCCTGCCTTCAGGTGCTTTGGAGAAGAACTTGACTCCCTCTTCTTTGTGGCAACCCCTGAGATATTGGAAGACTGCTATCATGTCACCCCTCAAACTTCTTTTCATCAAACTAGGCATACCCAATTCCTGGAACCATTCTTCATTAGACAAAGAGAGGGGAAAGGGGGTTTGAAAAGACACAGAGAACAAGGGTGCAGCAGCCTTCATGTTATTTGCTACTTATATTTGCTCCCCCATCAAGGGCTGTATTTATACTCCACTAAGAATCAAGAGCAGGATGGTTTTGCTATTTGGATGGCCTTCCTGGAGGCATCTAGCTGACCATTGTGGAAAACCCAACGTCAAGGTTCCAGAAAAACCTCTTCTGCATAAAAAAAACTCAGAAGCCATTGTCTTTCAGAGTTCTTTACTAGCATGAGGAAACTGGCGCACGATGAGTGAAATTCCAAAACTGAACTTCTGGATTCTTTTTCCAGTTATACAAACCCCAAGAGTCCCACCCCCCTAACCCCTTTGCTGGTCACATGGTCCCACGTTCTCCCAGTTCATTCGAATATCTTCTCGACACTCCTTCGCAGTTGTGAATACCATCCGACCTTGACCGCTTGAAGAATGTTACCATACCCCTCAACCCCCCTTCTTCCCCTCAAGGGAAAAATGTGGCAGCGTCTGGAACCCTAAAGTCTAATATGGTTTCCAGGCCTGTCACCCAATACTAATCAAGAGGCAAGCTTTGGCATGGCCCAATGGGCTCTTCTTACGTTCTAGTAATAATTTCATAAGACCTCAGGAGTCAGTGGAGATATGCACAGGATGGCTGTCACATCAGGGTTATTATCCACTGCACACTGGACCCTCCAGATTTTCTTAATCATTTGTACTGCTGTCATTTCCCAAGGAGCGTGGACTCACCAGCAGATGTTGACGCATTGATTGAAAATGTCAGCTTGTCATGTTTGCCAAATGAAACATGAAGACCACAATATTACAAAAGGAAATAAAATGAAGGGATCTGGTCCTATAAGTACCAAGATAAGATGAGTAACTTTCTTTTTTTTTTCTTTTGGCTTTATCTTCGGAGGGACTGAAATAAATTAAACTCGGCTAAAGCAGCAGCAGACTCTGCACCATATGCCAATCTATCTCATCCTGATTCTTCCACTTGTCGGAATTAAATTCAAGCAACTGTTTTCACACTAACTGCCCAACAGAGAAAATAGGTATGACTGCAATCTGTCTGTCTGTCTACATATACGTCTACATATACGTCTACATATACATATACATATACATACATGTATCGGTGCTGAATGTTGCTAAGACACACTTTTTCAAGACTATACTGATGACATATAGAATCTATATTGTGCTTTGCTTATTTATGAAATTTATACGACTGACCACAAGAAGTGAGCAGTGTAATGTATTACTGTACGTTTTGGCGGGAGTTTTAGGCGGGAAATATCTCGTTTCTGATTGGATGCAGCCTCAGGCTGAAGTGTATATAAGGAGAGGTTTTTCTCCAGAGAGCTGCTGGGTCACACTATATTAAAGAGCTGTTGTCACTAACCTGGTCTCCTGCCTCGTCAATACCCAAACTTAACATTGGCGACGAGGATGGGATCTTGAGGCAGAGCACCAGAACAGAGCTGAACTCACTACGAGAATCAAACCCAGCAAGGTGACGGCCATTGCAGCGATGACCGGCTACACGCCACCCACTCCGTTTGACCCTGCCCAGGAGACATGGGGAATATATATGACCCGTTTCGAAAGTTTCCTGGAGGCAAACGAGCTACAGGGAGTCTCCGACAACCGCAAACGGGCTTACTTCATAAGCCACTGTGGGTCAGCAGTCATCGCCGTCGCAGAAGCCCTAGCGGAGCCAACACCGCTACACTCCGTATCGTGGCAGACCCTTCAGACCCTCCTGAAGAATCACTACGCACCAGCCCGTCCAAATCGTTCGTGATGCGAGTTTGGGGAGCGAGGCAACAAGAAGGCGAGTCTATCAGCGACTACATGGCAGCCCTGAGACAAGCCTCCAAGCATTGCAGTACCGGGATCTGGACGAAGAGCTGCTGGAACAACTTATAGGGGGGGTCAGAGACATCCGTTTGAGGAGACGGTTGCTAGCCAAGAGCAACCTGACATTGGCAAACGCTCTGGACGAAGCCAGAGCCCATGAGATGTCCAACCATGCAGCAGACACCTTACAAAGCGACTCACGCCGATGGCGGGCGCAAAGCCGAGCACAGTCCACCACGAAGAAACCTATCGTGAGTCAACCAGCGAAGAGGAGGAAGAAGTCCACTACACCGGAAAATCGACAAGGGAAGACCCGGAGGAATGCGGAAGTTGCGGGCGACATCAGCGCCAAAGATGTAAGTTCAGGGCGCCATTTGCGGCGGTGTGAAAGGAAGGGCACCTGGCTCAAGTCTGCCGAGCACCCCAACCTTCCGCCGAAAATTCAAATCGGCCAATCAGAGCGGCTCTGAGTCAGAGATGCAAACCCACATTCCGCCGAAATTTCAAACCAGCCAATCAGAGTGCGAGATCGGCGAGGCGACCCGCGATTGGCCAGGAAAGAAAGAGCGAAGTCAAACCGAATGACTGTTACCATAGACCACGCAGCTACCCGCATCGAAGAAAAGATCTTCACAAACCCGACAATTGAAGGCGTACCGTGCCGACTGGAAGTAGACACAGGATCAGCTATCACAATCATGTCCTGGGACACTTTTGTGAAAGCCTTGCCGCACATCGCAAAGCGCAAGCTACAGAAACAACGGCTCCGGGTGCAGGATTACCAGGGCAACCGCATCCCTGTTCGAGGACAACGACCGTCGAGGTCAAGCACGGGACATACGAAAAGACCCTGCCCATCACGTTAGTCGAGGAACCTTGCCAAGCTTGCTGGGGCTAGACTGGTTCAGGCGTTGGGAATGGGGTGACTGGCGTCCACCGAGCGGATGCAACCTGCAAACGCCCTACTGGAGGAATTCGCAGACGATTCGAGGACCGTTTAGGCAAGTACAAGGGACCCCTATCTCCTTCAATTAAGACCCCCAAATAGCTCCCTTTAGGTTAAAGGCAAGGAGGGTTCCTTTTGCACTCAAACCTAAAATCGACAAAGAGTTAGATAAATTAGTCAGCCAGGGGATACTAGTGCCAGTTGACCATGCCAAATGGGAGACGCCAATCGTCACCCTATAAAACCAGACGGGTCCATAAGAATTTGCGCTGATTACAAGGCTACCTTGAACAAAGCATTGCAAAAGAGCGCCTACCCAGTTCCAGTAGTGCAACACTTATTGCACTCACTAGGCACGGACAAGTTTTCGCCAAATTAGACTTGGCACAAGCGTACCAACAGCTACCCGTAGATGCTAGCACAGCTGAGGCCCAGACCATTGTAACGCACCGGGTGCCTTTAAGTGCACCCGGTTACAGTTCGGGTGAGTGTGGCCCCGGGCTATTCCAAAATTTGATGGAGCGGCTCCTACAAGGGTTACCGGAGTCGTACCCTATTTCGATGATGTGTTGGTATCAGGGAAGATTTAAGAGAACTGGGGAAGCGATTAAGGAAAGTTTTGGCCATTTTAGGTCGGCAGGATTAAAAGTCAAAGCAAGCAAGTGTCAGATAGGGGTCGAATCTGTTGAATTTTGGGCTATAGAATAGACAAAAGGATTCACCCCACTGAGAGCAAAGTCAAGGCGATAAAGAGAGCCCCAGCACCCAAAAACAAGACAGAACTCCAGGCTTTCCTGGGTCTGGTAAACTTTACGCCGTGTTTTTAAAAGACAAGGCAACCGTTGCTGAACCGCTGCATAAATTGCTTGGAAAAACACTGTTTGGTCGTGGGGAAGTCAGAGAATAGGGCATTTGAGGCAGTAAAAGTTTGCTATCAAGCGATAGCCTGTTAATACAATACAACAACAGACTGCCGTTAGTATTGGTTTGTGATCGTCCCCTATGGAGTAGGAGCGTACTTAGCCACAGACTCCCAAAGCGGCACTGAAGCCCCTATAGCGTTCTATTCACGCACGATGTCCCCGGCTGAAAGGAATTACAGCCAGCTAGATACGGAGGCTCTCGCAATAGTGTCAGGGGTGAAAAAATTTCACGAATACGTTTTTGGGCGTGATTTCGAAATTGTTACTGATCACAGACCGCTATTGGGGTTACTGGCTGGCGACCGCCCAACGCCAGTAGCACTCTCACCTAGACTGACCAGATGGACTATTTTTTTGACCGCATACTCCTACAAGCTGCAGCATCGGCCTGGAAAGGAGCTGGGGCATGCGGACGCATTGAGCAGATGCCCATTGCCAGGGGAAATCGAGGACCCCACCCGGGCACACCGTTCTACTAATTGACTCTTTGGACTCGGGGCCAGTCACATCGCAGGAAGTGGCTCGGCCTCCTACCGGGACGTTGTTTTAAGGACTGTAATCAGTTGGGTTCAAGGGATGGCCGCTGCGCGCGACGTTTCAAGGAATTTGTAAAGAAAAAGAATTGTCTGTGCAAGGGGTGCCTGCTCTGGGGGATAGGGTGGTAGTTCCAGAGAAGCTGAGAAAAAGTTCTGGAACTCCTGCATGAGGGTCACCCAGGAATTGTGAGGATGAAGGGTTTGGCTAGGAGCTATGTCTGGTGGCCCCTAATGGACAGGAAATCAGTGACAGGGTTGGCGATGCCAAGTATGTCAGGAATCCAGACCACTACCACCCACGGCCCCAGTTTTGGAGTGGGAGAAACCCCAAGGCCCTTGGTCCCGCATACACATTGATTTTGCGGCCCTTCCACGGCCAAACATTTCTAATTGTGGTGGATGCATTCTCCAAATGGCTGGAGATCATCCTAATGAAATCCACAACCGCGGAGCTGTCATCTCAGCACTAAAACACCTTTTCGCCACGCACGGGCTCCCGGCCACCCTCGTGTCCGATAACGGCCCACAGTCCACCGCAGCATTATTTGAAGGGTACCTGGCTGAAGAGGGCATCCGACATGCCCTCTCAGCGCCGTTCCACCCTGCGTCGAACGGCCTTGCTGAACGCGTTTTGTCCGGAGTGCGAAGAAGCGCTATCACGAAGCGGCCCGGCGATTGGCAGGCACAAATCGACGCATTCCTAACCGTCAACACAGGACCCCTGTGTGGCCACCGGCCGCAGCCCAGCCGAGCTATTAATGGGGCGGAAGCTACGGTGCCCGCTAGACCGGCTACACCCGAACTACGTACAGGACGGGTTCAAAACAAAACCAGATAGAATCCGAGAGTTAAACATAGGAGACTCGGTGTGGGCACATAATTACAGCGACGGCCCTAACTGGAAGAGGGGATAGTCATAGACAAACGGGCCCCAAATCTTATCTAGTGGAACTAGACGATGGCAGAATCTGGAGGCGCCACATAGATCAATTAAGAAACAGATTGAGCGATAAGGCAGAATTAGGCGAGAACAGCCCTGACTATGATTTAATTAACCCCACAGCCAAGAACAAACAGAAAGCGTAAGCAAAGAACCAAACAGAGACTTATCTGAGTCAGGCGAGGTCCAGCGACACCCTCCGGTCCCTCTAGAGGACAGCAGGTCCGAGCCGGCGAATAATCCAGGGCCGGATGGCCGGGAGGAGGAGCTCAGAGGAACGAAAAGTCCCTCCGGCAAGCTCGACTCAACTCCAGAAAGTGAACTGCGCAGGTCCGGGAGAGTCAGGAGACGCCCCACGTACCTGCAGGACTACGTAGAGAAGTAATATGCAAATATTGGCAAAGTGCCTTCTGGGAGGGAAGGAGTGTAATGTATTACTGTAAGTTTTGGCGGGAGTTTTAGGCGGGAAATATCTCGTTTCTGATTGGATGCAGCCTCAGGCTGAAGTGTATATAAGGAGAGGTTTTTCTCCAGAGTTTTGCTGGGTCACACTATATTAAAGAGCTGTTGTCACTAACCTGGTCTCCTGCCTCGTCAATACCCAAACTTAACAAGCAGCATACAACAACAAACTAAAACAATAAATAAGCACTCGGAAGGACCATTGCAAAAAAGGTTGCAAAGTCAGATCGATCACATTACCAGTTCACATTTGCAAATGTCATGAATTATGATGGGTGATAGGCAGGGTCCACTATGGTCGTAACTTGAGGATTACTTTTATTAACCACAATGTTGGAAATTTCTTAGAATGGCACCGCTCCCTTGGGACCTTTGGGCCTCCTGGCATAGCCAGGTCTTGAAGGATTTCTGGCATATCGAAAGGGATGGAGCTAATTAACTTGTTTTTGTTTGTGTGGGGATGTTCTAAAGACATGTGCCACTGCAGAGAAGGCCTTCCTCCTGGGACCCACCAAATATAAGTCCTCTGTAGACAGGACCCACAGCTTGCCTTCTCTGCTAGATCGAATGCGTAGGCAGATATAATCAAGGAGAGTCAATCCAACAGATAATCCGGGTCTATGCCATAAAGGGCTTTAAAGGTTAAAACCAGTGCCTTGAACTGGACATGAAAACAATCCGGCAACTATTACAGCTCACAGAGCAGACGTGTAACACTCTGAAAGCAGGGATGAAATCCAGCAGGTTCTGACAGGTTCTGGAGAACCGGTAGCGGAAATTTTGAGTAATTTGGAGAACCGGCAAATACCACCTCTGGCTGGCCCCAGAGTGGGGTGGCAATGGAGATTTTGCAGTATCCTTCCCCTGCCACACCCACCAAGCCACGCCCACAGTAGTAGTAACTACTGTGAACCAGTAGTAAAAAAATTTGGATTTCACCACTGTCTGAAAGCGCATATAACTGCTCCCGCCACTGCATTCTGAACCGGTTGATGTTTCTAGACTATGCAAAATGATACAGGCTTCCCTGCATTACAAAGAGTTGAAGACAGCAGTCAGCCCCATTCCCCCAATAAAAGTCCTTTGTTAACTGTTCTTTCAAGAAGGTATTTTTTTCAGGAGGCAACTGGACTTTCTGGTTTTTTCTTTTGAAAGATGTTTCACTTCTCATCCAAGAAGCTTTTTCAGCTCTGACAGGATAGTAGGGAATGGAAGGATTTATAAAAAAAATTATATTTATAGAATATATTTATAAATTTATAAATAGATTTATAAAAAATTGTTATGGAAAAAAGAATCTAAACACTAAATACAAACTCGATGGACATTACCTTACAGATGACACCCACCCCGTCAAAGACCTTGGAGTTTTCATATCCAATGATCTAAGTGCCAAAGCCCACTGCAACTACATCGCAAAAAAGGCTTTAAGAGTTGTAAACTTAATCTTGCGTAGCTTCTTCTCCAAAAACACTACACTACTAACCAGAGCTTATAAAACATTTGCTAGACCAATTCTTGAATACAGCTCGCCTGTCTGGAACCCATACCACATTTCAGACATCAATACAATTGAACATGTCCAGAAATATTTTACAAGAAGACTTCTCCATTCTTCTGAATACAACAAAATACCTTATCCCACCAGACTTGAAATCTTAAATTTAGAAAACTTAGAATTCCGCTGCCTTCGACAGGACCTGTGCTTAACTCATAGAATCATCTATTGCAATGTCCTTCCTGTTAAAGACTACTTCAGCTTCAATCATAACAATACAAGAGCAAACAATAGAATTAAACTCAATGTTAACCGTTTCAATCTTGATTGCAGAAAATATGACTTCAGTAACAGAGTTATTAGTGCTTGGAACACACTACCTGACTCTGTGGTCTCTTCTCAAAATCCCCAAAGCTTTAACCAAAAACTCTCTACTATTGACCTCACCCCATCCCTAAGAGGTCTATAAGGGCATAAGAACACAAATGTGCCTACCGTTCCTGTCTTATTGTTTCCTTTCATTATATCCAATTAATATAGTTATCACATACTTATATATGCTTATATATTATATAGTTATTTTCATGCTTATGCTTATATATACTGTTGTGCCAAATAAAATAAATAAATAAATAAATATTCCTTGCAGACGGCTGGTCATTTGCATCCTTTTAGAGCAGGGGTCTCCAACCTTGGCAACTTTAAGCCTGGTGGACTTCAACTCCCAGAATTCCCCAGCCAGCTTTGCTTCTGGAAGTTAAAGTCCACCAGGCTGAAAGTTGCCAAGTTGGAGACCCCTGTTTTAGAGGGTCCTTGAGGCACTTGGAGGTTTATCTGTGTCCTCAGGGTCACCTGAGGAGTGCTCCTGGTTCCTGTAATCTGCATTTTTTTTCTCCGAAAATTCATTTCTACTCCCTTTGGAATGAGCCATGGAGCCATGGGAAGAACCTTTGGAACAACCATGACCTGGATGACTGAGAATATCTACAGACTGTTCTTTCAGGATTTGTTCAATTGGTGCTTCCTTCATCTCCTCCAGAGGAGGAGACAAACATGGATCTGTCTGTCTGTCTGTCAGGGTTGATCTCCTCTAGGACTGACTTGTTTGTTCGCCTTGCAGTCCAAGGGACTCGCAGGAGTCTCCTCCAGCACCAGAGTTCAAAGGCCTCAATTCTTTGGCGCTCAGCCTTTCTTATGGTCCAACTTTCACAGCCATACATTGCAACTGGGAAAACCATAGCCTTTGTTGGCAGGGTGATGTCTCTGCTTTTTAGTAAGCTATCTAGATTTGTCATAGCTTTCCTCCCCAGGATCAAGCATCTTTTAATTTCATGGCTGCAGTCCCCATCTGCGGTGATCTTGGAGCCCAGGAAAATAAAATCTGTCACTACCTCCATTTCTTCCCCATCTATTTGCCAGGAATTGAGAGTGACGGATGCCATGATCTTAGTTTTCTTAATGTTGAGTTTCAAGCCAACTTTTGCACTCTCCTTTTTCACCCGCATCAAGAGGCTCTTTAGTCCCTCTTCACTTTCTGCCATTATAGAGTGGTATCATCTGCATATCTGAGGTTGTTGATATTTCTCCTGGCAATCTTAATTTTGTGATCATGTGATCACCTTTTGCAAACTTCGGACAAGTAAAGTCAATGGAGAAGCCAGGTTCACTTAGCAACCGTGTTATTCGTTTAACAACTGCAGCATTTCACCTGATAAATGTGGCAAGAACAGTCATAAAATGGAGCAAAACTCACTTAATTTTCTCACTTAGCAATATATATTTTGGGCTCAATGGCGTTCCTACATTGGGGACTACCTGTATACGATGAAGAAGCAAATCAGTCAAAAGATTGCAAGAAACTAGCAGAAAATAATAAGCTTATATTTAAAGTTAAAAGATGAATTATAAAAAGTAGGTTAATATGCATTTTATAAAATCTACAGAAAACTGTTTCATATTATTATAATACAAAGAAAATCTCAAAGGCACCTGGAAGGAATCCAAGCTTCAATATGTTCTGGGTGCAAAGCCTTTAGCAAAAGAATGCGTGGAGATTGATTGTTAAGCCCTAGGTACCTTAATTGTGTGATAGCAGCCACAAGCACAATGGAAACAAAACCCTTCCAGTTTCTTATAACTAAAATCAAAAGATGTCCCAAAGGTGCTTTCAGAAGACAACTGGACTTCCTTGGTTTTTTTTTTTTTAAATTCAAAATGGATTTAGAAAAGACAGTTGTTCAAGTTTTGAAGAATTTTGTGACAAAATGAAAAGAAATCAAGTTCCAGGACTTGATTATCTGAAGGATTAAAGATAGATTGTTAAAAGTAAAAGGAAGGGATATAAAATTGATTTATTTGAGAACTGACTATTGTTTAGGAAACCTTTGGCGGGAGTAGGATACAAAGAGCACGAGCCTCCTGGTCCTGTTTAATTCCTCAGCTGCTTAATATAATTGTCGTGTCCCACTCCTCCTCTGACGGCCGAGTCTGGGAAGTCTGTATCAAACGTGGCCACGAAGCCTCTGCAGCTTTGCCAAATTCCTGTCAGAGTTCTCAGGGCAGGCAGGAATCAAGGTGTGACTTCAGCAACCAGATGAGACTTTGCTTGACTCAAGAAATGCCAAAAAGCAGATCCTTTATATAGGCCATGGGGTGTGGCTCCATGACTCAGCACTTATCCAGGCCTGCCCCTCCCTTCCTTTTGCTGACGTGGCCTCTCCATTCTCCAGAAGCGGGGATCCGTCCACTGTGTCTTTCCGTCCTCCTGCTCTGCTGCCGGCAATTCTAGCACGTGGCTGGCTTCGTGCTCACATGCTGTAGGAGGGAGGTTTGTTTGCTCATTCTGTCCGGGCATGGTGCCAGGGCTGGGGGCTGGAGGCATGCCAGGCCATTCTTCTTCACTATCAGTCTCTGGCTCAGATAGCAGGAGATGGGAGGGGCCCGGCTGAGGAGAGGAGGGCGGGCGAGGCACAACAATAATGTAATTGATCACGACGTTCTTTTGGATGACCTCTGGGGATTGAACATTGGTTGGGTTGAGTTACTGTTTTGCAGTGGTTTGCCTTCCTTCAGGGGCATTTTTTTCAGTCAAAGGGGAGAAAAATGGCCCCCCGCCTTTGCACTGTGGGGTGCCTGATGACTTTAGTCTCTCACCCCTACTATGTAACATTGGGAGAAATCTATAGGCATTCAGCAGCAGCAGCAAGATGCTATCCCAGGGTCTGGAGTGTGAGGGGGTCTGGCTGAGGAAAAACATACTCAGGTTTATTTCAACAAAGCAGAAAATGTATGAATTTGTAAACCAATTGAAGTTACCCATTTCCCCCAAATTAAGACCAGGTCTTATATTAATTTTTGCTCCAAAAGATGCATTAGGACTTATTTTCTGGTTAGGTCTTATTTTTGGGAAAATATAATACTAAATGCATGTCTGACAATCTTAACTGGGGCTTTTTGGGGGGGAAGAGAATAGAACAGAACAGAACAGAACAGAAGAGAACAGAACAGAACAGAACAGAACAGAATAGAATAGAATAGAATAGAATAGAATAGAATAGAAGGAAGGGACCTTGGAGGTCTTCTAGTCCAACCCTCTGCTTAGGCAGAAAACCCTTTATTATTTCAGACAAATGGTTATCCAATCTTTTCTTTAAAACTTCCAGTGTTGGAGCATTTACAACTTCTGGAGGCAAGTTGTTCCTCTGATTAATTGTTCTAACTGTCAGGAAATTTCTCCTTAGTTCTAAGTTGCTTCTCTCCTTTATTAATTTTCACACGTTGTTTCTTGTCCTGCCCTCAGGTGTTTTGGAAAACAGCTTGACTCCCTCTTCTTTGTGGGACTCCCCTGAGATATCGGAACACGGCTATCATGTCTCCCCTAGTCCTGCTTTTCATCAAACTAGACATACTTATATTACGAGCATCCTGAAAAATCATGCTAGGGCTTATTTCCCAGTTGGGTCTTAATTTGGGGAAAACAGGGGTAGTTATATTCCTTCTTTATTTTAGATGGGCATGTTCCTCTGGGCTGAACTGGCTTGTAACTTGGGAAATCTACTAGACTCATAGCTGATGCTTGAAGAACAGGTAGCAGCTTTTAGAATAGGGGTCTCCAATCTTGGCAACTTTAAGCCTGGAGGACTTCAACTCCCAGAATTCCCCAGCCAGAAAAGCTGGTTGGGGAATTCTGGGAGTTGAAATCCTCCAGGCTTAAAGTTGCTAAGGTTGGAGACCCCTGGTTTAGAAGAACTTTTGTTTATCAATTATAATCATTCCTGGATCAAGAGGCCTATTCACAGTTATTTATGATTTGGTCACTTCTTGACTGAACCTCATCCTCATTATTATGATGTTTACAGTTATTATAATATAATCCACATGGGGCTGCCCTTGAAGACTACTCAGAAGCTACTGTTGATCCAGAATGGAGCAGCTCCATTAGTTAAGGGCATCTTTACAATCCACTTAGTTAAAATGACAGTTGACTTCCAGATACTACAGTACATGCTGATTGCTGCCTTTAAAAACAACTTTAAAGCCTTCAAGCTGTTCTTTCAGAAGCGTTGAACTTTGATAAAAAATAATGAGCTCCCATCCTGTGGCAGGCCACTCTTGGGTTTACTGGGAAAGATATTCCTCAGTATGATGAATGTGAAGGTTATGAATATTATTTGCTGTGTATTGTGAAATATTTATTACTTTAATCTTTCTTGTTTGCTCTTTTGAAGTATAAGCGCCTTGCAGTGGTTAAATAAATATTGATACTATCCAATGAAGCAATGAAAGTAAATTTTGCCTCTTGTATCTTCCTCATAGCCATGACTTAGGTCAGGGGAGGTTTCTACATACCTTTACTACTGTTTTTTTTTTATTATTATTATTATTATTATTATTATTATTATTATTATTATTATTATTATTATTATTATTATTATTATTATTTATTAAATTTTTATACCGCCCTTCTCCCAAAGGACTCAGGGCGGTGTACAGCCAAAGATAAAACATAATACATAAACAATTAAAACCAACAATTAAAACCTAGCAGATTACAAAAAGGCTGATAATTAAAAGTTTAAATTTAAAATTATAAAAAAATTTTAAAAACCCAGAACAATAAAAACCCCAATTTAAAATTAAAACTATTATGCCAGTCCCGCTTGAATAAATAAATGTGTTTTTAGCTCACGACAGAAGATCCAAAGATCAGGCACTTGACGTAGGCCAGGGGGAAGTTCATTCCAGAGCGTCGATGCTCCAACAGAGAAGGCCCTACTCCTGGGGGCCGCCAGCCGACACTGTTTGGCGGACGGCACCCTGAGGAGACCTTCTCTGTGAGAGCGTACGGGTCGGTGGGAGGCAAAGGGTAACAGCAGGCGGTCTCGTAAGTACCCGGGTCCTAAGCCATGGAGCGCTTTAAAGGTGGTAACCAAAATCTTGAAGCGCATCTGAAAGACCACAGGAAGCCAGTGCAGACTACGCAGCAGTGATGTTACTACTCGCGCAGCCGCATTCTGGACTAACTGTAGCCTCCGGGTGCACCTCAAGGGCAGCCCCATGTAGAGAGCATTGCAGTAATCCAACCGAGACGTGACCAGAGCATGAGTGACTGTGCATAAGGCATCCCGGTCAAGGAAGGGACGCAACTGGTGGACCAAGCGAACTTGGTAAAAAGCCCTCCTGGAGATGGCCGCCAGATGTTCATCAAAGGACAGCCGTCCATCCAGGAGGACACCCAAGTTGCGAACCACCTCCTTTGGGGCCACTAACTCGCCCCCAACAGTCAGCTGCGGATGCAGCTGACTGTACCGGGGTGCCGGCATCCACAGCCACTCCGTCTTGGAGGGATTGAGCCTGAGTCTGTTTGCACTGGTTTGCAACGGGACCGCTCTCATGCGCGCCGATCACCGATGATGACATTGTGGTGGGTGGGCGGAGCCTCCTGCCGGTTTCTATAGAACCAGACAGAACCGGGAGCAACCCAACGCTGACTTAGGTTCGTCTGCTTTTTTTGGCCAGTCACAATTCTGTTTCCATAGATTCATATCTAGCTAAAAGCTACCCTGTTGTGATGCAATTATTGATTTAAAGTTGATACACCTGCCATTTGTAAATCCAAACTGATCCCCAGGCTGCTATGAATGCCTGCGGAGTGGAATCACATTAATGGGATTCTAAGATCCATGGAAATGTGAATTTCAATTAAGGAGCAATTTTCCTTCTATCTGGGATATCTACTACTGGCTTGGGGACTCAGAGAATTGTTTGGCAAATGTAAATTAACTCCTGCTAAACAATTATCTTCTACTTGTGACTATATTAATTTTCTCTCGGTTTTCTCCCATATTGATAAATTTGATTTGTAATCTTGTGGGAATTCTGTCAATACTGGCCAGGGTCACATGGCCAAAGGAGTAGCAATTCTGCCCTCAGGTTTTCTGATTTCAGAATTGAAATGAAATACAGTGTAGGTGTGGTCAGCACTTTAGATACCACTTAAGTGTTATGATTTTAATGTTTAATAACAGCCGATAGCTGGTCAAAACTTGAGAATAAGGGAATGAAGATATCAAAAGAGCTCTCAGCTATTGGTCAATAGTTGAGGTTGTTATGCTTCTTCTTCAGTTTTGCATGAAAATAGAAAATCTCTCCACCTTCTCCTTCAAAACAAACAAAAATGGATGGTGAGGTTTAATCCAGGGGTGAAATGCTCCCGGTTTGGACCGGATCACTGGATCCGGTAGCGATGGCAGCGGGTGGTTCAGAGAACCGGTAGCAAAAATCCCTGCCCAACTGAGCCACGCGATCATAAGAGGTTTTTTTTTTAACTTTTAAAAGCATTTTTTCTTCAGCCGAAAAAAAAAGTGCTCTAATGATCATGCGGCTCAGCTGGGACTGTTAGAGCCTTTTAAAAGCATTTTTTTACAACCTCTTTGGCCGAAGAGGTTGTAGAAAAAATGCTTTTAAAAGTTAAAAAAAAAAGTTGGCCTTGCCCACTCAGTCATATTACCACCACCACCAAGCCATGCTCACAGAACTGGTAGTAACAAATTTTACATTTCACCCCTAATTTAATCTTGTCCCTGCTACCAACGCCAGCTGGAACCACCCATAAAAAACGAGAATCCTGGCTCCAAATTTCCATTCTCCATAGATGATCTGGGAGGATACCATGATTGATAGTAACAAAAAACAAGCAATCGAAAAGGACCGGGACAGTAACACCTCACCCATCCTGCCACCACCACAGGTTATTGACAAGCATGATTAAAACTATCTTAATATGAATTGTGACCAGCTGTAAACTGAGAGCATATACCAGTCCAGTATCTGATTGTTTGTAATATAAACAATGCTGTACTTCAATGGTTAGATGGCCTAGACACTGATGTTTCAATATAGATCTTTTTAACATTTATGTTTTATTGGGTTCGATTGTTGTCCCCAATTCGGGTCTGAACCTGGTGCCGAAGCCAATGATGGACACCAGACACGAGGTGCGGATTTTCTGATTGCTTTTTATTGGAGTACTCCAAGGAAAAGGGCTCCTGGCCAAGAACCAAGAACAAAGGATTAAGAAAGCTTTATACGTTTTCACTAAAAGGGAATGCGGGACAAGGCAAGATAATAAGAAATATCATCTAATAAACATTTTAATAATAATTCTACAATTTCTTTCATTGGTCTCTAGCTTTCCCTATTTCTAAGCCCTGGCTAATGAATGCCCCAGGAGTTATCTAATTAATACACATTTTATTGGCTGCAGACCATCTGTATTCCTAATTTTTAGCTGAGGCCTGCAAGTTGTCTAACTCTTGTTACTTTTATCAGTTTTCTAACTACCCAGAATTGTTACAAGATTTACACATGCATATTTCCTGTAGATAAGCATTCTTTGTTCTTGCCAGACAGACTCCACAATTAGTCTTCCTGATTTACTTTCAAATGTATATCATGACCTGGCTTTATTTTAGCATACAGCCCATCACTACTAATCTAGTTGAAACATTAATTTATATTGGTAGTCCATGTATTATATGCCCCACCCCCACCCCCATTTTAGCCACTGTTTATCCACTGTAGGATAGAGGCCTCTTCTGCAAGTTTCCAACCAATATGGTCCTGAGCTTCCTTTTTGCCAATTGGGCCCACAATACTTGCTGATCTCATCAATCCATCTTGTTTTAGGTCTCTTTCATGGACAGTTTTTGATCAAGTGGGATCCATTCTATGACTGCTTTGGTCCACCTGCCATCAGTTCTTCTTGCTATGTGACCAGCCCATTTCCATTTCAGTTCTTTTACTCTCTTGATGATATCATATACTTTCATTTGTTCTCTAATCCAGGGGTCTCCAAACTTGGCAACTTTAAGACTTGTGGACTTCAGCCAGCTTTGCTGGTGGAGGAATTCTGGGAGTTGAAGTCCACAGGTCTTAAAGTTACCAAGGTTGGAGACCCCTGCGAATCTAATCCACATGCAGGTCCATCTTATCTTGCAATCCCATGCATGATATGCCATATGCTAAATAAGTAAATAAATAAGTATATATTAGCCCTGGCCTGAATCCTGACTGAAATGGATCCAGAAAATTTGTTTTCTCCAGGGCCCCCTGGAGCTTCAACCAATCACGTTCTTAACCACATTCCCTAAAGAGGGAAAGTTGGGGCTGGACCAAATTGTCTGTTGTTGGGTTTTGAGAAGGGGTGCATCGATACTTGTGATAGAACCATCCCTCTCTCAAGGAAACAGATATCACCACTTACTCTCAATAATATGTCATCTACTAAGTAGCCTGTATAAGCCAAAAGGGATATAGCTTTAATGAGCTGTAGAGACTCAGCTCTAATGGATTTACAGTCCAGAGCAGGGGCCTCCAACCTTGGCAACTTTACGGCTTGTGGACTTCAACTCCCAGAATTCCTCAGCCAACGCATGTAGGAAAACTGTATATTTGCAGTGGGTTCCAGTTTGCATATATATTCAGAAAGTATATCAAAATGTGAGCCAAAGAAGCTCCTCTGACTTCATTATCTCTTGACATATTGGGAGAGGGAGAGACTGTGGGATGCCTGCAAATGCAGAAACACAATCTCAATTTTACTATATCGGGGATTATGTGGTGAATAAAAAGTTGTGGCTTTGGTCCAAAAAATCACAATATGTATGCCTTCTAGAGTTACCTTTTCTGCCTGTGATATAAACTATACAGATTTTGAAAAATCATCCTTAGAATGGCTATACAAAATATGTTACTTTTTTTTTTTAACCCAGGAGAAATTTAATGGTTGAGCTAAGCTCTAACAATATTAACTTGCAGCACAGAATGGCTCTAATCAGAGTTGAAAGCAATCAATTTTCCAGGTGTGGGAGAAATGGTACCTTCATTAGCAAACCTCCCTAATTAAACCAAGAGTTTCTTTCAACTACTACAAAAACAATTAAAAAAAAGAATAATATGGGTTATTTGCAACCCTTCGTTGACACTTAAGGAAAGAATCAGTCTCTCTTCCCACACCTCAATTCCAATTACTGCAAATCAGACACGGAAAGCAAGATGAGAAATCCAACGTTCCTGACAGTTTTATGCATTATCTATCGCACGGCAGCACTAAAGAGTGACAGCTGTCATTAAAATAGTCGAGACAGCTCAAAAAAGTACAGCGCTGATGGTATTTTGGATCCCCACTCTGGCTTCCCTAGGAGCAAAATAGGGGCTGTCTTCACTGAGAAGCTGGAAAAGGGGAAAGAGATGGGATGTGATACATCTCCCCGACAGCAGCTATTGGCATCAGAAGTCCAATCAAACAGGTGAGAGCAACCATTATTCATCATTTCTTCCCCCCCTCCCCAATTTTCTCCCTTTTCCTTGTGTGGGGTGGGAAGAGAGGAGACCCACTCTCTGGATACCATGGGTGAAAGTGAAGCAGGGAGGAGGGAGGAGAGACTGTGGGATGCCTGCAAATGCAGAAACACAATCTCAATTTTACTATATCGGGGATTATGTGGTGAATAAAAAGTTGTGGCTTTGGTCCAAAAAATCACAATATGTATGCCTTCTAGAGTTACCTTTTCTGCCTGTGATATAAACTATACAGATTTTGAAAAATCATCCTTAGAATGGCTATACAAAATATGTTACTTTTTTTTTTAACCCAGGAGAAATTTAATGGTTGAGCTAAGCTCTAACAATATTAACTTGCAGCACAGAATGGCTCTAATCAGAGTTGAAAGCAATCAATTTTCCAGGTGTGGGAGAAATGGTACCTTCATTAGCAAACCTCCCTAATTAAACCAAGAGTTTCTTTCAACTACTACAAAAACAATTAAAAAAAAGAATAATATGGGTTATTTGCAACCCTTCGTTGACACTTTAGGAAAGAATCAGTCTCTCTTCCCACACCTCAATTCCAATTACTGCAAATCAGACACGGAAAGCAAGATGAGAAATCCAACGTTCTTGACAGTTTTATGCATTATCTACCGCAAGGCAGCACTAAAGAGTGACAGCTGTCATTAAAATAGTCGAGACAGCTCAAAAAAGTACAGCGCTGATGGTATTTTGGATCACCACTCTGGCTTCCCTAGGAGCAAAATAGGGGCTGTCTTCACTGAGAAGCTGGAAAAGAGGAAAGAGATGGGATGTGATACATCTCCCCGACAGCAGCTATTGGCATCAGAAGTCCAATCAAACAGGTGAGAGCAACCATTATTCATCATTTCTTCCCCCCCTCCCCAATTTTCTCCCTTTTCCTTGTGTGGGGTGGGAAGAGAGGAGACCCACTCTCTGGATACCATGGGTGAAAGTGAAGCAGGGAGGAGGGAGGGGAGAGGATTCTCACCCTTTCCTGAAGGAGTGTGGCCTGCAGTGCACCCAGGGGAGCAAGTCTGCAATCTGTGCGCCCCCCCCCCGCCCCATGCAAAAATCAAAGTCACTTCTCTTAGTTGCAATGCTCCTCTCTCTTAAAAATGCTTTGGGGTAGCCTTGAGCTGTGTAGGAAGCTTTAGGGCATGAAACACCGAATGTGCTCTGTAGAAGGGATGGTGAACGATGGCTATTTTATGACTTGGCTGGCTTAGGAATTCTGGGAGTTGAAGTCCAGAAGTCATAAAAGGGCCATGATTGCCCTACAGATCTGTTGAAACGGTATTTTAAACATACAAGAGCTGAAGCACGTAAGCCATTTGAGGGGAGGCAATGGAGCTGCTATGGGAAGCTTTGAAAAGGTGACGTCCCTTTCTGGCGTCGGAGAGCTACCAGGCTTCATTCCCTCTCCCTCCTTCTCTCCCTGCCATTGGTTGGAAAGAGAGATGTCTTTATGACACGCAGGAGACTGTTCCCTTAAGGTCTTGACCACTGAAATGGCTCCGGAGAGGGAGAATGGCAGGGAATGCCTGCAGTAAGGCCTCAGGTGGTCAGCAGAAACAGGGCAGGCTCCCCTCCTAAGTGGTCTTCAGAATATTTTGCCAGTTTGAATGCTTGGTGTAGCTTCTTGCAGCAGAAATGAGAGGGGCGGGGGAAGCCATGTCTGAAGCAAAGCAACTATGGTAAACGTCTTCACAGAGCACTGGGGCTGTTTTCTCACTATAAGATGCACTCCCCTCCCCGAAAAAAAAAAGTGGGTGGAAATGTCTATGCGTCTTATGGAACGAATATTGTGGTGGGGGAAGGGGGGTTGGCGCCTGCTGCAGTTTACCGCTGCCAGGGAACGCTGGAGCCTTTTCTGCTGAGCAGCTGATCGGCGGTTGGATCAGCCTCCCAGAATACAGCTGATCAGCCGTTCTAGGCAGCGGCAATTCCCACTGCCAATTGCTGCTGCCAATTGCCAGGAGCAGCGATTGGCGATCCCCGCCGCCGCAGCTGATTGGCAGTATTCTGGGAGGCTGATCCAACCGCCGATCAGCTGCTCGGCCGTGAAGGCTCCAGCGTTCCCTGGCAGCGGCAGCTCAGCTCAGTTGACCGGTGGTGGGCACAATGGATTGGCGCCCTGACGAGCTACATGCTGGGGCTGTGGTAACGTGCTGAAGCTGACCAAGCTGTTTACTGCAAGGACACTAGCCAGATAAATACTGGATGGATGCTGGAAGCCAGAGGCAATTTTTTTTCCTTGTTTTCCCGCAACTTATGGTCCAGTGCATCTTATAGTGCAAAAAATATGGTATGTCCCCAACAAACAGCTTGTGGAACAATTTTACAGCAAGGCAAGTAGAGTGTTTAGATAAGTCCCAAATCTCCTTAATCAAATAACATATCAAGTCATGTGGGACCTGCTTCCTTGAGCTGCTTTCCTCATATAGTCACAAAAAAGAGTATTCAGCGTATCAGCAAAACCAGTTGCAAGAATCTTCCCAGTTTCAGAATTGGCCAGAATCCATAAAATATTTATTGTACAGGTTTAATAAACACATTTATCAAGTACCATGTCTTATATTATAAATCAAATAAACACTCCTATGCTCACAACCATACTATTAAGTTCAGAATATTCTTATTTGGGGCATCATGTATGTAACAACAGTGGGTAAAATTACATTTTTGGGGAAGAGACAAAAAGCAAAGAGGTATAGACATATTGAAGAAAACTATTTTAGTCATATATTTCCTTTCCCATCTCCAGAACTGCAGAGGAATTAAGTGATACTTGCTCCATTTTTCTACTTTACTATAGTATTTCTCAAAATGTTATAACAGAAAACAACTCTTCATTGATGGTGGCAGTGGTAGATCCAAGAGGATGCTGGGATTACTATTTACAATACTCAAACACGGTTCTTTTTTGGTAATGTTTTACAAGGAAAGTTCCACAACAGATGATATATACAAACTCCTTTTAATCAGAATACTCGCTGTCAAAAAATAATTGGCAACAGGCCGTGGCATTCTTGGGGACAGGAGTATTGCAATTAGTCAGGGAGTAATTATCAAAGAGATCTAGCCACTTGATCTGGGTTTGGGGAAAGGAACTTTCTGGAGAGGAGCAGGGCCAAACACAATGGTTGCCCTTAATGCCAGGCCTCTCATGGAGATTTGGCGTGGGCTGCTGGTTTTCACGGGAAAGGAATAGGAGCTTAGATTTCTTCGCCTTTCTGTCCTGGAAACTGCCTGTCTTTTTCTCGCTCAAAACCACAGGCCTCAAGCTAATACTACCAGATTCCCTCGTTTCCCTACAGGCGTGTTCTGCAACGGAGTGTCCTTTTCCCATTGCTTCCTGTTTTATATTAGCTCTGGAATATTTCAGACCGTTTCCTTTCCTGGAGGGGTACATTCTTTTCCTCTGGCTAGGCAACCATGACTTGCCCTGTTTAACTCTGTTTCCTTTGTTTTTATTATTCATTTTGCCTGGGATTACTTCCTCACTTTTCCCATCACCTGCGTGATTTCGCATGAACCCATTATCCATTTCAGGATGGTTTAGCTGTGAGTGTTTCGTAGCGCTGTAGCCTTTTGCTTGGTTGTTTCTCTGGATCACTTTCCTCACCGGAGTAGCTTCGTTTGGCTCTTGACCAAGGAACCACTTTCTCTCTTGGCTTTTTGCAAGAAGACTTGCACTGCAGCAACAAAGCGTTTTGTCGGCATTGGGGCCTCCGGCTGGAATATGGCTCTTTGGCCGCATGTTAAAATTTTCTTTACTTTCTGAGGCAGCCTTATTAGAGATGTCTTTGTTTGCAGGAGAGATGTTTAAAACATTCAAGTGGCAACTATAAGATAATTGGTTCAGCAGCGTATCTGGAGAAGTCTGAGAGCTGTTGTCCTTGAGATGATGGGATTCTCTGGGTGCAGAAATGAATGCTTGTAAGTCATTCAGAATTTTGGAAAGCTTCATGTGGTCCAATTGTTCACAGATCCTCAAGTGCTGCTGGTTCTGCTGAACTGTAAATTGCTCCAGACTATCTTTTAGTAATTGAAGGCTAGACTTCAGATCTGAGATTTCTGTATCTTTCTGTGAAAAGTGGTCATAACAGCAGAGAAAACGGTTAAGATGGGTTTAAAAATGCTTTCAATCCAAGTACAATACTGCATATAATTTACTGAACTTTTCTCTCCGCTGAAGGGCATTTCATGCACTCTATTTTCCTTACAATGTGTGGGGGAAGTAGGTATGTTTCTTTTATATATATAGGCGAGACATATAAAGAGTTTATTGTTATGCCTTGAAGCCAAACATGCAGTATCTTCAAAATATATGAACTATAACTTAACATTTGTGTAATGTTCACTACATCATGAAACAGACAAGTGATTTCTTACTTTGAATTTCCCATGTATCAAAAAAGACAAACCCACCCACCCCCAACTCAGGATTTTATCAAGTCTGAATTAAATCCAGTATCGTATAGGAGGACTGTTAACTTGTACAAGGCAACAAAGAATGGCAATGTAACACCTCTGCTCCACAAACTGCCCTGGGTATTCAATCAAGGCGTTAGTTATGTCTTGCAAGACATGTATGTGGCCCTACATGGCATGGGGCCAGGCTACCTACAGAATTGGCTTCATCCAATTACATTGGCCTGTTCCTATGTTGAAGACCCCGTCAGTTAATGCGTTGGTTCCGTCCCAGGCGCCTGATGGACCCTGAGAGGTTCCAGACGGAGCTTGGGCCGTTTCCTGAGGATCTTGCCCACGGCACAACCGAAGAACTGGTGGCGGCCTGGGAACAGGCCGTGGCTGGGGCTTTGGACCGTGTCGTGCCTTTGCGGCCTCTGACCCGGCGCAGATCTCAATTAGCTCCTTGGTTCTCTGAGGAGCTGAGAGAGATGAAACGCCGGAGAAGACGCCTAGAGAGTGTCTGGAGGTCCAGCCGTTCCGAAGCTGATCAGACACTAGTTAGGTCTTTCTCAAAGACCTACCTAGTGGCACTGAGGGTGGCGAGGCGTTCCTACGCTTCCTCCCTCATTGCGTCAGCAGATAACCACCCGGCCGCCCTGTTCCGGGTAACCCATTCCCTCCTTCACCAGGGGGGACGGGATGACCCCTCACAGGGACGTGCCGAGGAGTTTAGCGGTTATCTATACGATAAAATCGCTCAGCTCCGGGATAGCTTGGACCAAGATTGCGATGATCCGGATGAGATGACTGAGGTGCGTCTTGTTGATGTTGTTTGGGATGAGTTTGATGCTGTGGCTCTCGAGGACGTGGACAGGTTGCTGGGGAGGCTGCATGCCACTACATGTTTACTGGACCCGTGCCCCTCCTGGCTGGTGCTGGCCACTCAGGAGGTGACACGAGGCTGGCTCCGGGGTATTATAAATGCTTCTTTGATGGAGGGGATCTTTCCCGCTGCCTTGAAAGAGGCGGTGGTGAGACCCCTCCTCAAGAAGCCTTCCCTGGACCCAGCTATTTTGGGTAACTATCGTCCAGTCTCCAATCTTCGCTTTGTGGCGAAGGTTGTAGAGAGTGTGGTGGCATGGCAGTTCCCTCAGTACCTGGAGGAAGCTGTCTATCTAGACCCGTTCCAGTCCGGCTTCCGGCCCGGGTATAGCACGGAGACAGCTTTGGTTGCGTTGGTGGATGACCTCTGGAGGGCCAGGGATAGGGGTTGCTCCTCTGCCCTGGTCCTGTTGGATCTCTCATCGGCTTTTGATACCATCGACCATGGTATCCTGCTGCGCCGGTTGGAGGGGTTGGGAGTGGGAGGCACCGTTTATCGGTGGTTCTCCTCCTACCTCTCCAACTGTCGCAGACGGTGTTGACAGGGGGGCAGAGATCGGCCGCGAGGCGCCTCACTTGTGGGGTGCCGCAGGGGTCGATTCTCTCGCCTCTCCTGTTCAACATCTACATGAAGCCGTTGGGCGAGGTCATCAGTGGCTTTGGGGTGAGTTATCATCTGTACGCTGATGATACCCAGCTGTACTTCTCCACCCCAGGCCACCCCAGCGAAGCTGTCGAAGTGCTGTCCCGTTGTTTGGAGGCCGTACGGGTCTGGATGGGGAGAAACAGACTCAGACTCAATCCATCCAAGACGGAGTGGCTGTGGATGCCGGCATCCCGGTACAGTCAGCTGCAACCACGGCTGACTGTTGGGGGCGAGTCACTGGCCCCAACGGAAAGGGTGCGCAACTTGGGCGTTCTCCTGGATGGACGGCTGTCGTTTGAAGATCACTTGACGGCCGTCTCCAGGAGAGCTTTTTACCAGGTTCGCCTGGTCCGCCAGTTGCGCCCCTTTCTTGACCGGGATGCCTTATGCACGGTCACTCATGCTCTCGTCACTTCTCGCCTGGATTATTGCAATGCTCTCTACATGGGGCTACCCCTGAAGTGCACTCGGAGACTTCAGTTAGTCCAGAATGCAGCTGCGTGGGTGATTGAGGGAGCATCACGTTGCTCCCGGGTAACACCACTCCTGCGCAGTCTGCACTGGCTACCTGTGGTCTTCCGGGTGCACTTCAAGGTTTTGGTTACCACCTTCAAAGCGCTCCATGGCTTAGGGCCCGGGTACTTACGGGACCGCCTGCTGTTTCCATATGCCTCCCACCGACCCGTACGCTCTCACAGAGAGGGTCTTCTCAGGGTGCTGTCCGCCAAACAGTGTCGGCTGGCGGCCCCCAGGGGAAGGTCCTTCTCTGTTGGAGCACCTACCCTCTGGAACGAACTTCCCCCCGGTTTGCGCCAATTGCCTGACCTTCGGACCTTTCGCCAGGAACTGAAAACTTATTTATTTATCCAAGCGGGACTGGCCTGATTTTTAAACTCTAAATTTTAAATTTTAAATTTTTAAATTGTAATTTTATTGGGTATTTTATAGGGTCAATTGGACGGTTTTAATTTCGGCCTTTTATTGAATAAGTTTTTTAATTGTTATTTTAGCGTGTATATTAATTGTTTTAAATGAAGGCTGTACACCGCCCTGAGTCCTTCGGGAGAAGGGCGGTATAAAAGTTTAATTAAATAAATAAATAAATAAAATAAATAAATAAAAGAACTCTGCCTGGCAAGGCATAGGAAGAGATTCTTCCCTGCCATTGCCCCCACCCTGTGGAATATTCCCCCCTCCCCCTGGAGGTGAGACAGGTACTCATTCTCCTGCCTTCTGAAAAGGAGTTAAAAGATCGCTCTCTGACCTCACATGGGGAACCCATGCGGTTGTGGGGCTGGCTGGTGCCATGAGAACCTCCCATCACCTTAATTAATTTTTAACAGAGTTTTATATACTGTTTTTATACTTTGAAGTTGTATGCCACCCACTCCCTCTCTGAAGGAGATGGGTGGTTCAGAAATGAGGAAAAAATAAAATAGAATAAAATTGTCTTACTTTCTTTCCTCTTATATCTCACATTGCCCAAAGGGCTCTGCAATTCTTTAAAGCAAAGATGGACACCTGGAGAAACCCTGTGGTTTTATTGTCTGTAACATGAAGGAATGTAGTTTCATCTTTTAATGTGCTGTAAGCTGTCTCTAGAGAGTTAAATAATCATAATATTTGTTATGGATGTCAGCTTTCAAAAATTTGCCACTGTGGAGCCTAAAGTATTAAAAAATGTAATTCCTCAATGGTAGTTTTGAAAGCTGACATCCATGAAAAAAAAAGATTATGATTTGGGGTCTCTTTGTGACCCTAATAGATTTTCCACACTCCAAGACCCTTATTAACCCATATCAGCTTCTTGGCTGTCTTCAAAGTGCTATAGTGCAACTCCAGGGCAAAATATTTTGTTCTGCTAATAAAAGGGAAAATTTTAACTGAAAGGATTTCTTTAGAGAGAGTTGTCTTCTTTAAAAAAGACTTTTAAAAAAGTCTCTAACTTAGTTATCTATAAAGTAAGAATTAAAGGATTCAACCAGGCAAAGAATGTTAATTTATTAAGTCATCAGCATGACACAGATATTAATGAACCAATGAACTTAGTAAGCTCATAACTTTCCTAATTTATTTGCAAAGCTGTTCTTGTTTTCATTAAGTCATATTTTCCCAGCAAAGATATGTGGTTTAGCTTCTGAGAACAAGACTTCTTTACAGGCAGATTTGGCATTTAAGTAATCAATCATACTTCTTTAATGTTAAGCAGATAATTATAACACAGCAAAATTGACCTATTTTCATCCAATCAAATAAATTTCAAGGAATATATCAGGGTTTTTTTTTCTTTCTCACTAGCTGAACAAAGAACCTACCTACAGGATTAAATAAAGGTAAGAATTTTCCATTACTATTCAAAGTTAAATTCTGTAAAATAATTTGTAATGCATGGAATGTATGATCATGTAATTTTTTTTAAAAATGTATTTTATTGACAGGCTATCAACAATGGCAAAAATGCCGCTTTTGGAACTTTTAGGTTTTTGACCTGCAGAAAGAGTGTCTAATATCTTAAAAGATTACATGATTATTTTATAACCTATGATAACATAACATTAGGCTATGTCTCTGTAGACTATCTCTTCTGAAGAAACAGTGAAGCTAGGACAAATTACAGCTTACTAAAGAACAATTTCATACTTACTTCTTGCAGCCTTTTCTCCATTCCCAATAACACCTGTCCCATTTCATTTTTCTCACCAAGAGCATTCAGTAACAATCCATAATGGGACTGAGAGGTTTCTTGCACTAGACAGAGAAATCGATACAAACCACATTTATTCTGTCACCTGAATACATGAATAAAATGCCATTCCAGGTTTTTCAATGGAACTGGGATTGAAATACTATCGTTTAGTGACATAATCATGAAGTTACCAAAGATTGTGAAGTAGCTATAACATTTTTCAGACAGAGGGCTTGAACATTTACACAATGCTATTCGATTTGACATTAAATTAACTAAAATACTTTAAGGACTATATGTTGCCATTTTAATTTGGTCTGTAAAGTTATTTTTGCTACGCTGATCTGGTAAGCATAATCCTTCTGAAATATTACTTTTTATTATTTTATTGCTACTCAGAATCAACATCCAAAATAATTTTATCCCTCAACCAATTCTGTCTCTTTTCTCTATACTCTTATTTCTCCATTTCTGTTCTGATCCCACAACTGTGAGTAGTTAAAAACCTCAGACACATTTGATGAAGTAGACAAAGATCCACAAAAGCTAATGTGCTAATAATTATGTTAATATTGAAAGAGCTATGAGACTCTTGAGATGGCTTCACACAATGAAAATAGACTCATTCTAACCAGTTGGTAGCTTTTGTCTCAAATCCCATTTATGGATTATATATATAGAGAAAACAGGCTGTGATAATATCTACATATCTGTCTTTAAAAGCATAACTTACTGTGCCTTTCTGTTCTGCTCCACTCCTGAAGCACGTTCCAGAATATTCAGCCAGGGAGATTCTGCATCCACACAGAATCAAAGGAGAATATTTTCTTCGAGTAACGTTTTGAAATTTGTCAAGCTGAGGTTCTGGAAAGCTTTCCATAATGGATTTATAGTATTTATTTAATAACTTATATGGCTGCCCAGCTTATGTTCAGTACCCTGAGCAGCTCACAAAAACAGCAATAAAAACAGAAACAATATTCCAATGGCAAAAAGACCATTCCTGGCAGCCCCCAAAACACCTTTCCATACCTCCACATTACAGTTACTGAGCTCCATCCTTCCTGCAATCCAAAACTTGGAAGAGAAGAGTTCGTCAAAGGGTTAATGATCAAGGCAGATGTGATAGATAATAGTTCAGATTTCCAGCAGGGAGGGGCTGCATTCCAGAGGAGCAAGAGACAGCAAAGTTTAGATAGTATGGTTGGAAGGGGAACAAGACAGCTTCTCCCTAGGAGTTCTCAGACTGTATCATTAATGATGCCAGTACTATGCTTTAATTTGGCAAGATTTCTGTCTATAGGAGAGGAACAATAAAGGAAACTGCTTTGAAAAGACTCAGTGTGTCTTTCTTGGTTTTTTGAAGCCTGACATCAATCTTGCCAAACTAAAGCAAACTCCCTGCATCATTAAAGATATACTCAGAGAACTCCTAGCCAGCAGCTGTCTTGACAATCTTCCTCCCAAACAATCTAAACTTTGCTGTCTCTTGCACCTTTGGAATGCAACCTCTCCTTGCTGAGAATCTAGACTATATTCCACCACAGGGTAATGTCCATGATCATGGTACAGAGCACTTAATCCAATTTCTTCATCATTCCACATCTGCTGTAATGACTAGGGTACCAACCCATACCAATTGTGGGTAGTTGGATAACCACTGCCATTCGGTACTTGCACCAAGTTGCTTTTTTTCTAAAATCTTGTCTGCTTGTGGAATATGGATAATATAGTTGAATGGACATTATGGATACTCATGTCTCGGATCCTAATTTGCTACAACCAGAAGAAAAATGCATTGTCAATACTATATTTACTAAGAGAATAGCTTCAGTTGCAGCTAACTGAAACGGATAATTCTGATTTCAATTACTGAGTTTTCGAATGTATGATTCAATTATATTGGACGAGGCTGACTCTTACTTCTGATATGGTCTCACAATGTTCCCCAAGTCATTTAATGAACTGACAATGCTGAGAACTGAATAGATGGAATTCAGTTTCGGTTTCCCAAGTACTTCTCCAATTTTCTCCCATTTATTCAAATGAAAAGCTGATGAAAATTATAAAGATTGTATGTTTATAATTCCATCAAGGGTTGTTAAGAAAATATGTTTAGGAATTAGCTTGTTTCTGATTTCCTGGCTAAATCTAGAACATCTGAAATAGAAAATTGTTCTTTACGGACAAAGCAGCAGTCTCTCCACAAAGTGGGCCTTTCACATGTATTACAAAACTAGGGAGAATTGCTCAGAGAACAGGCAAGAGAAAACAATGAGGGGGAAAAAAGTAAGGACTTTCCTGTGAATTCAACCTGTACAATAGATGAATGGTCTCTATTCAATTATCCTTAAAAAAGTCTGCTGAAACCGAAGAGTTTATTTTAGTTAGGCTGAATGTAAGTATTGTATTTTGAGTTCTGTGTGTGATTGTTGCCTTCTCTTATTTTCACCATATATTCCTTTTCTCAGTGGTGGGATTCAGCCAGTTTGCACCACTTCAGGAGAACCGGTTGTTAACTTTTTGATCAGTTTGGTAAACTGGTTGTTGGAAGAAATCATTAGGGCAGAGAATCGGTTGTTAAATTACTTGAATCCCACCACTGCCTTTTCTCCTGAACAATTCTTCATATCTAGAAATTTGGTTTTATAAGAGAATTTTTCTCATTACAGAGTTAGTGTATGGTTTGCTAAGTTCTATAATTCTGGATTTGGGGCAGGAAGATCAAAAATACTTTGCCTTCTATTTTCCTAACTTTGGGTCGAATGAAGAAGCCCTGGGTAGAATCACTAAGAACAGCATGATGGCTGGGTAATTTGAGAAGCTGAACTCCACAAATCCTACATTTGGTAAGGTTGAGAAACACTGATCTAGGGTATGTCAGCAGGTTTTATTTATTTATTTATCAAATCTGTATGGCGCCCATCTCACAAAAAAGTGAAGTTTGATTGTTGGCAATCTAATCATAATTATCTTTTATTAGGGAACCCTTGGAAGAAAAAAAATCTTCCACAATAGTTTTAAATTATTTCTTCTCTAGTTTCAAATAATAAAATATATCAACCATATTTACAAGAACTTCAACTTAGGTATTGCTATCTCTGATTATTTTGGTAATAGTTGAGAAAAAAATATGCAGTAAGAATAACTAAAGGTAGACTTAACTCTGTGAAGTTTAATCCAGATAAAACCAATAAAGTTTTTGTAATAAATCTAGGATGAGGATACTAGCCAGTTGTAGGTGAAACTGAGTCATCGCTATTTCTAACCTGCCTAACACGACAGGCTTATCTGAGAAGGAATAATTCATTCAGAATTAATATTACCTTGAGCTTTGGGTTAGGAGTGGCTTGAAGTCACTTGAAAAACACACCTACACACCCACAAAATGTGTATATCCAGTGCTAACAGCCCTGTCATGAAACTTATAAATTTGGGATCCCTTCTTTTCCATTATATTATCCAATACAGTCTATACCTTTCCTAGTCATTTGAATCATTGGTATTCATGGGGCTGCTGAATTTTTCCACTATTTTGCAAAATGTCTAGGTTGCTCTTCTCAATCTTGTATTTAAACGTCACTTATTCCTTCAAGATAGCCACCAAGTACCTTTTGAGAATATGTATTACTGAATGTATTACCATTTCTCAAAAGGTTATTGCTCTTGAGGAATGTGAAAAGTTAAATAAAATTGCCTTTTAAATTATTACAAAGTTAGCATTTTTCATTATTAGTTTTGTAGATCTTATGCTGAAACAGTTAGATCTATCAATGATGTTGCAACTGCTACTGAGCATATTACTTGATCTTATTTAACCGTATTCAAAAGCTACACAAAAAGCAGAAGTTGCATCAAAATATATGGCTAGCTATTATATCTAATAATATATATCTAATAATATATTTAATAATAAAATAATTTATTTCCTTGAATAAAAAGTTTTTCATCTACAATTGTTATTAATGGATATTACATTATTTCACAAGCCTACAACAGAAAACAGGATTATTTTTTTTCTTTCTACCCTAAAATGACTACTGCTGAGTGACTGATCCTTTACTAATAGCTCATACCATTTGTTTTGAGCTTATTAGTTTAAGCAGCAGGGGAAGCACTGATGCATTTAGTCTGGCTTCTAATATTTATACAAAATGCATCAATTTTCTGAAATTACTGTATCTGAATCCCAGTTCTCTTTTTTTTTTCCTTTAATGAGAATCTTAATTTTTTTTAGTTGAAATTCTAAGAAAATTTTCATACAATATAATCCAGTAGGAAATCAATTTTTCAGAAAATACTTTCAGAGGAGTGGAGAAAATGCATGTGCTTTGGCATTACGCAGTTTGGGAACACTGTATAACGTTCTAAAAAAAGTTTCAATAGTCCTGTTTAGTTGCCCATTGTTCATTCTTAGCAAAACTTTCATGAATAACACAAACATTAGCTGTGTTTAACATAAAAGCATAGTCTTCCTATCCCAACACCATGATTCCAAGTAAGATATTCTAGTACAGTGATAGAGGTCCAGGTAAATGGTACAGCAGTTGCTTTGGTGTAAATTCGGTCTCAAAAATCTCCATTAAGGATTCTGATAAACTGAAATACTGAAGAAGTGCCAATCAGCATAAAGAAGACCAATGATTTTGATGCAGTAGCGAATTAATTCCAGCCCCTTTCACATATACAGGTGTCCCTGGTCTGAAATTGCACCAGTGTCTCTCTGGGGTCATAAGACTTATATACATGGTGGGAATCTTGAGCTGATTAACTAGCAATCCTTCTGTATCTCCATACTGAACTTAGCTACATAAGTTAAATTTTTTAAATACATGTTTTACTGTTATTTTATTCAGGTAGGAAACAAAGCTGTGCCGTGAGAGCAGTAGAAGAGAAAGAAGGCAGAAAAGAAGGCACAAATGAGTTTTTTCTAAGTATTATGGGCTGGCCCTGGAGAGCTGCAAGATCAAGTATAGCGTAGCTCTGTATTTTTTATCTCCTTTGCCAATGAATATTTTTGTTGTGAATACTTAAAAGCTGAAAAGGGAGTTTTAAATACTTTTTTAAAATGTAGTTAGATTTTATTTATTTCTTGTGAGATTGATCTGTCTCCCAAACAAGAGGGGAAAGAAGCTATATGCTTCAGTGTCACAAGGCCAGGAGGTGGCACTATAGCATATTTATTTATTTATGTCTACTGTCATAATTTGCCAGAAAAAAAATCAATATACCAATAGCAATAGCACTTAGACTTATATACCGTTTCACAGTGCTTTTCAGCCCTCTCTAAGTGGTTTACAGAGTCAGCCTATTGCCCCCAACAACCTGGGTCCTCATTTTATCGACCTCGGAAGGATGGAAGGCTGAGTCAACCTTGAGCCTGGTGAGATTCGATCTGCCAAACTTCTGGCAGCTGGTGATCAGCAGAAGTAGCCTGCAGTACAGCACTCTAACCACCGCGCCACCGTGGCTCATGGTTTGTAGCAACCCTGCCTCATAGGAAGATATAGGAGAAATTAGAAATATTTATTTATATATTTATTTGAATTTGTAAACCAACCAATTCCAATGGACTCTAAATGAGGTAATGCTTAGATAAGAAATGATGACAATAAGCATACAAGCTACTACCCCAGGGACAATGGGCCAGGATCTGAAGATCCATAGGACTTCTGTGAGAAAATGTATGAGAACTCCATTCTTTTACCCTGCTACAATTAGTTTAAATAACTAAGTAGATCTATATAAATTTATGATATTTTTATGGCCATGAAAAAAATCAGGTTTTTTTTAAAAAAAAAGATTGATTAAGCTATGCCATAAGCTCTGGCAGTGAGTAGACATCTTTGCGCAGCAGCATGGAGTGCTTAAATGTCTTCTGAAGCCTTTATTATAACACTGTTCCTACTGTGCTGCATCAATGGTGCATGTCTATGCAATTATTCAATCGCTGAAGAACTGCACAAACACAGAGCCAAAAATAGATAGCAGAACTTGTTTAGCTATGAAGGCATATCTGTTCTCCCCAAACAGCAACTTTAAATCAGAAGCTAAATTGCTGCCTTCTTTATAGGAGGTTATAATCTCAAAACAGAAAAGTTCTATTCATAGCATTTAGGGACTTGGACATTGCCCATCTTATGGCATCTGTGAAATCCAATACACCATTGCTGCTTTTCTACTGACCAATACAAATGAATATAAAGAGTTTCTCCCAATTTTTTTTACAAGGAACAAGTTGCATTCTTAAATATGTTAGTTGGAGGAAAACACAAACTACAATCAGAAGGCAAAGACACTGGGCTTTTAAAGAGAACACAGTATCTTTCCACGTCTCCATCTTTGTTATTTGGATGGTAGGAAGATATTTAATCATCACTGTGTACCAAGTCAAAAAGCATATTTATTAGCAGTCTTACAGAGACGAATCAATGTGGATGGGCAGTGCAATATATTGAAAGCGGTGGATCCATTTTCATTAGGCATGTAACATTCTGCTATGTGATTTGTGCTACTGGTAAATGTCAAGTGTACTTTTCCAGAACTTGGGAGGACGAAAAAGAAGACTGGGATTTGTTCCAAGATAACGCCTGGGGTGGGGGGTGGGGGAGAGAAGGAATGAGGATGAAGCCTAGGAAGAATTCCAGATGGCCAAGTGAAGGATGCAGGACTTTTACAGTGAATCACTTTTAGTATATTTACTATCGAAACAGAGTGTTTTCTTTGCCAAGTGGTTTATTGCTGTGTGAATGTTCAGGAGAAAACAAAAAACTGCAATTTCAAGGTAGTACATTATGAGTAAATATAGCTATAGAGAAAGCTATGATATATCTCCAAATTCTCCTTCCTTAATATTTTAGATATGTTCATCATCCTTGCACATCCTACTTTGATTATCTTTCAAATACTGTACTTGTTCTATTGCTTAGTATCTTGTGTTGTTTCTGTAATGTTGGTCTTTATCGTAATAACAAATATTCAAATGTGTTAAAATATAATATTAATATTACCAATAAATGAGGTAGCAACCCAAACAGGACAGAATAAATTTTATTAATATGGCCTAAACATGGGAAAATAAACAACATCTCATTGAAAATAAGATGCCACTCACTCCTTTTTAATTTAGACATTTTTGATTGGAAAATCACAGCTCATAAAACCTTTTCTTATAGCTATATAGCATTCTTCTGATAAGACTATAGGTACAGTCTTGCTAGATCAGGCAAGAGGTCCAGTATTTTGTATCACACAATGACCTGCAAGGTATTTGGGAAGCTGAGAAACACAAGTAAGTATCAAAATAGGTCTTTTTTAATGCTTCTTCCAGCAACTATTATTTAAGGTAGGCTATTTGTTATTTAGGGTATCATATACAGGCATCAAGACCAATGGGTATTGCCTGCCCAGTCTTTCAGGAATTTTTCAGCAATCTTCTTTAGTGGTGAAGGCACCAAGCTAGAAACTGGGAAACTATGAGTTCTACTTCTGTTTTAGGCATAAAAGCCGGCTGGGTGATATTAGGTCAGTCACTCTCTCCCATCCAATCCACCTCACAGGGTTGTTGTTGTGGGGGATATAGGAAGAGGAGTATTATGTATATTTGCTGCCTTGAGTTGTTTATAAAAATAATAAAGGCAGGAGATAGATAGATAGATAGATAGATAGATAGATAGATAGATAGATAGATAGATAGATAGAAAGATAGATAGATAGATGATAGACAGACAGACAGACCTAGATAGATATAGATATACCATAGATATAGATAATCCAGGGCAAATCATACCATCAGGAAATATTCCCACAATGGAATGGGTTAGTACAGTGACTCATTTGATTTTATTCTCCGTTGGATACAAAAATATTCCACATACTTACTTGTCTTAGAAATATTTCCCAAATCATTCAAAACAGATTTCAGAGTTTCTTCTAACATATTGAAAGAGGATTGAAACTGAAAAATAAATTAATAATGTTGGCTGATGGGTATTCATTTCTTTTATTATATGTTCTGAGTATTCAATGTTTTCATCTAAATCGAGAAGTTGCAATTGTATTTTATCACATAGTAGTAAGAAAGACAAAATATCAAAATGTAGTGCAACTTTTCTATCCTTATTTTCAACTTCTGACAATCAAACTTTCCCTTACCTTTTGAAGACTCTCTTTGGTGTTCAAAATAAAAGCATTTAAAAGATCACTGAAAGAGACATATTGGAAAATTACAAACTTCATATGCACATTAATCAGAAGAAAACGAATAGGAAAGACTAAGAGAATCTCACAAGATTGTGCAATAAACAATAATATGTGGGTTGGAAATGCCTTAATTCTATATTAAAATATTTATGAAACATTCACTTTTACAGCCAAATAAATCCCATTAGTAAGAATCCCAAGCTGATGGGTCTTTCTGAAATGCTGGCAGATGGCGAGCACTAAAGCAGGGATGCCAGCAGCTGTATAAATTATTATTTTAACCAGCCAAATTAATTATATGCAGAATTTAACAAGAAAAATGAAACCAGTGAGCTCATATACAACTCTATATTATGCATATACTGGTACTGTATTTACAAGCATTTTCACATATGCATTTCCCATCTCCAATTCCTCAGAAAGAAGTTTAAACTTGACCCTCAGTCTTTCTAATGTCTACAGATCTGAAAACATTGAAAACATACACGGTATACAATGAAACAAGCAATGACCAATAAGAAACTAGAGACATTATTCAATATGTGTCCCTCTCCCAACTTACTGTCAATCCTAGAGCACATTCTCAATGCATGTGTATCAGGGGGGAAATGCTCCCGGTTCAGACTGGATCGCCTGATCCAGTAGCGGTGGTGGCGAGTGGTTCGGAGAACCGGTAGCAAAAATCCCTGCCTCCCCCTTCCCCGCTAAACCACGCAATCATCAAAGATTTTTTTTACTTTTAAAAGCATTTTTTCTTCGGCTGAAAAAATGCTTTTAAAAGTAAAAAAAAAAAAGCCTCTGATGATTGCGCGGCTCAGCTGGGATTGTCAGAACCTTTTCAAAACATTTTTTCTACAACCTCTTCGACCGAAGAGGCTGTAAAAAAAAAGCTTTTAAAGGGTTCTGGAGATCAGGCAACTCAGCTGGGATCGTCAGAACCCTTTCTAGGCATTTTTTTACAAGCTCTTCAGCCAAAGAGGCTGTAAAAAAATGCTTTTAAAAGGCTCCTCTGGTGATCCCAGCTGAGTTGCCTGATCATCAGAGGCTTTTATAAGCATTTTTTTACAACCTCTTCAGCTGAAGAGGTTGTAGAAAAAATGCTTTTAAAAGTAAAAAAAAAAAAGTTGGCCACGCCCACCCAGTCACATTATCCCCCACCAAGCCACACCCACAGAACCAGTAGTAACAAATTTTACATTTCACCCGTTGCATATGTATTTGATAGTTTATGTAAATACATACATACATACATACATACATACATACACCAGCCAACAGAAATGAAGTTTCCTAGTTGCAAAGACCCCATTCCTGTTCCATTTAATTTTTTTTTTTTTGCAGACAGTAAGGATAAAATCACAGGATGGAAGTCCTTCTTCAAATAATTACAGCCATCGTTGCAAGATACTATCATTCTCTGTATAGATATAGAGAATAAAGCAGGGGTGAAATCCAGCAGGTTCTGACAGGTTCTTGAGAACCGGTAGCGGAAATTTTGAGTTGTTCGTAAAACTGGTAAATATCACCTCTGGCTGGGCCCAGAGTGGGGTGGGAATGGAGATTTTGCAATATCCTTCCCCCAGGAGTGGAGAGGGAATGGGGACTTTGCAGTATCCTTCCCCTGCCATGCCCACTAAGCCACACCACGCCCACAGAACTGGTAGTAAAAAATTTTCGATTTCACCACTGGAATAAAGGCTATATAAAGTATAAAGGCTACTTTAATGTGGACTTTCCTATTGGACAATTTCTCAACCAAATTCAGGTGACATAAAATACCCTGTTGAAGATGTACCCTGTTTCATAGAATTTGGCATGCAGAAGGGTATCTTCTTCCACACTGCAATACATTCCCTGGCCCCCTCACTCTGCACTTTGAAAACTGTACAGGTGGTCCTTGCTTACTGAACACTTGTTTAGTGACTGTTCAAGTTACAATGCTGATAAAATGCAAGACTTATGACTGCTCCTCAAAGTGGCTGCCATTGCAGTGTTCCCGTGGTCACACGATTGCCATTTCCTACCTTCACAGCCAGCTTCTGAAAGCAAAGGAGTCTAGCAGGCCACAAATTGCACTTAACCACCTGCAGTGCTTCACTTAACAACTGCAGCTGCAACTGATGTCATAAATCAGCATGGGCAAGTGATGTCAAGCTTAACAACCACACTGCTTAGCGATGGAATTGCCAATCCCTATTGTAGTTGGTAAGTGAAGACTACCTGAATATGTTGAGACTCTAGAAAGAGTGCAGAGAAGAGCAACAAAGATGATTAGGGGACTGGAGGATAAAACAGTTGCAGGAACTGGGTATGTCTAGTTTAACAAAAAGAAGGACTAGGGGAGACATGATAGCTGTGTTCCAATATCTCAGGGGCTGCCACAAAGAAGAGGGAGTCAGACTGTTCACCAAAGCACCTGAGGGTAGAACAAGAAGCAATGGGTGGAAACTGATCAAAGAAAGAAGCAACTTAGAACTAAGGAGAAATTTCCTGACAGTTAGAACAATTAATAAGTGGAACGACTTGCCTTCAGAAGTTGTGAATGCTCCAACACTGGAAATTTTTAAGAAAATGTTGGATAACCATCTGACTGAGATGGTGTAGGGTTTCCTGCCTGGGCAGGGGGTTGGACTAGAAGGCCTCCAAGGTCCCTTCCAACTCTGATGTTATGTTATGTTATGTTATGAATATCTCTTCCAACAGGTGGATTAAAGTCTATGGAGATTCTCATTTCATCTAGGTCATGGTTGTCCCAAAGGTGCTTTTCCAAAAGGCAACTGGACTTTTTTTCCTTAATTTTTTTTGCTTCTCATTCAAGAAGCTTCTTCAGTTCTAACTGTTCTATTGAGCAGCCCTCCCTCAATAGAGGGGGAAGGATACGACATATCACCTGTCTCCTGTTTATAACACTGTCCTTTCAGCAGTCCCAAAAAAGGTTCCACATTCTGGCTCAGGTGACTCGGAGAATACAGATTAATCCCCAAGTGGCCTCAATCACACTCAGAGTTCCAATGACCAGATGACTGTAAAGAATTTAAATCCTTCCATTCCCATCTTTTAGTTAGAACTGAAGAATCTCCTTGAATGAAAAGTGAAATATTTTCACGGAAAAAACCCCCAAGAAAGTCCAGTTTCCTTTTGGAAAAGCACCTTTGGGACAACAGGTGGATTAGTTTATTTTTAACTTTATAGACTTTTGTTGTGTTTTTAAAATTTTCTTAGTGGACCAAGGTACTCACCTGAATAGAAAAGGACGGATGATATAAAATGTAAGAACAAACATACACACAATACTTCAAGAAAGAAACATTAACTATTTCTTGTAGAGCTTATATAGTTGTACATTATTATTTTTAATAGGAGGAAAAATAAATTTCCCAGCTTGCGGAAATGTTTGCATACTTATCATATTTTTCCTTGATCTTTTTCTTATTTTCTTCAAATTGCTCCATGACTCCTTTGAATCTTCCAGCAAAATTGTTAAGGGAGACATTTTCCTTTTCCTCTTTTCCAAAGAGCTGTGGTTTAGACTGGTATTTGGCAAAAATACTGATATCGTTCTGTTTTTATCAAGAAAAATGAAAAATGTGAGTTTTTAACATAAATTATGAAAAGGCCAAATCAGTGGCATTCAGTCACTGCTAAATATACTTTTATGAGTGGGTGCACTAGATATAATTGTATTTTTTTCAAAAATATTTACAACTCCATTCAGTCAGAAGGTTCTTTTGGTAACGAATATCCAAGGCTAAATTAAATGTACCCTAGACTGCTAAAGGAGCTAGCTGGTAGCCTACCCGAATCATATGTATTTTCTTCAAGAAATTCTGGAAAACTGGTAAAGTTCCAGAAAATAGCACAATGGCAAATCCCCTCACTGCCTATTTAAAAATATTGGTTTGTATTGAAAAATAGAGGAATCTTGTCACTTCCATTATAAACTGCATGAAATTTGTCAAAAAATTTGGGTAACATGAAAATTATACTATAGCATCCTATTTGATTAAACTAAAAGTTGCTCTAATATATCATCCTAGTTCTTATATGGTCGCTATATGTACACTATACATTAGACTCACTTCCTGAGAATTCTGTTGTGAACCTTTGTCCTGCCTCTGTGGGATACTAAATTCAACTGAAGCTGATGCACATTGTGAATTCTCTGGGCAAAACTGGGAGCCAAAAAGGAACTGAGAATCACTCATACTGTTATGTTCATTGGGAGCGCTGGTCCAGCCAGATGATTTATGGGACCTGAAAAAGGAAAGAGGAATATCTCAAGCAAGGCGCATGAACAAATCATACATTTATAAGTTATATAGTTATAACTATAATCCATAGTTAGCTAAACAGAGAAGTATGAAAAAAGTTCCCTCTTAGTAAACAAATAATATACATTAATTTCTTTTTTCTCTATGGGTTGTCCTCAACTTACAACAGTTTATTTACTGACCGTTCAAAGTTACAACACTGAAAAAAGTTACTTATGGCACTTACGACCACTGCAGCATACCACCCCCCCAGTCACGTGATCAAAATTCAGACATTTGGCAACTAACTCATATTTATGATGGTTGCAGTGTCTTGAAGTCATAGGATCAACTTTTGTGACAAAGTCAATGGGGAAGCCACATTCACTCAACTGTGTTTCTAACTTAACAACTGTAGTGATTCACTTAACAACTGTGGCAAGAAAGATCATAAAATGAGGCAAAATTCACTTAACAATTGTTTCACTTAGCAACAGAACTGTTGGTCTCAATTGTGGTCATAAGCTGAGGACTATCTGTATTGTGATTCCTAAATTTACTCCAAATTCTTTAATAAAAATACATTTACTGTTTAGCTATCGTGTTTTCCTGAAAATACGGGTAATAAATAAATTAGACCCTGTCTTATATTTTTTTAACCCCGAGATAAGTGCTTGACCTTATTTTCGGGAAGGTCTTATTATTTTTGGGCACATGGAGCCAGATGGGGCTCCTCTTGACATCTTACCCGATTTCCAGCTCTGCATTTAAATATTTTCAGGGAGGGCTTATTTTCGGGGGGAGGCTTATTTTACCGCATGCGCCCAAAAGCCCGATTGGGTTTATTATCAGGGGATGTCTTGTTTTCAGGGAAACAGGGTATCCTAACATATTTTCACTAAGAAGCTAAAATTGTGAAACAATCTTCATACCTTGTCATCTTGTCAATTTAAATTTTAAATTTAAATTATATAAATTTTATGGATTTTAAATTTTTACTAATTTTAAAGGGGTCTTTGGTTTTTATAAATTTTTTAAAAGTTTTAGGCTAATTATAATAACACAAGTTATTATAATAATGCAAGTTTTTTAACTTGCATTTTAAATTGGATATTGTAGTCTTTGTATTTTATTGTTGCCTGTACACCGCCCTGAGTCCTTCGGGAGAAGGGCGGTATAGAAATCAAATAAATAAATAAATAAATCTAAAACAGGGGTCTCCAACCTTGGGAACTTTAAGACTTGTGGACTTCAACTCCCAGAATTCCTCAGCCAGCCAGATTCTGGGAATTGAAGTCTACAAGTCTTAAAGTTCCCAAGGTTGGAGATCCCTGATCTAAAATATAGAACTAATAAAAAATAATTGGCCTACACCTAATATCTTCACTCCATAAACTCTGTGTTTACCTAAAAATCTCAGTTTGGATTCTTCCTCACTGGAAATCTCTTAGAGTTTGCAGGGATGAAATTCTGATTTGACCTCACAATTCATGTAATGTTTAAGCAGTTCCTTTCTTATGTCTGCCATCTTATATGCTAGTTGTTTTTATTTTTCAGAATCTTTCAGCTAGTACTTGGGCACAAGCCAAACACTGTCATGTTTATTTGATGTCAGCAGCTCTATTCCAACAAAACATACCTTTCCATTTATAGGAAACCTGAGCATATTGGATTAGAAGTACTGGCATATCAGAAAAAATGATTGGGAAGCAAATGATTATGGAAATGTAATAAATATGCAAATGTTTCTATAAATATAATAAAATCAAAGTATGAATTCAGCCATATTCCAGATACAGATAAAGCCCTATGCTGTGCACAAATTACATATCTAAACAGCAAATGAATACCACCTACCACAATATACTTTTCTTCTGTTCTATACCAATGACAAACTTGGTATTTTAAAATAGCAAACCATGCAGAGGAACATCTGCAATAATTTCACATCAAAATGTTTCCTAGTACTGCTTTGATTTATAGCATGGGTCACATATACTCAAAACAGTATGATACATACAGATATTTGATCTGCATGCCAATATCTGCATGATACATACAGATATTTGATCTGCATGCCAATAATACTGATCGATAAAATGGATAAAATATTATGCTCTGTGTAGCTCACTGCATAATTTAAATAAATATAAAAGCAAATTTTACATGTGGAAAAAATAGGTACGCCCCTACCATTATCTAAAATTAGAATCAGGTGCATCTTATCAGGTGCAAATGATTAGAATATCATTAGAGAAGATCTGGTTGGAACCTGCCTTGCTGAAACCTTAGAAATTTACTTTGATTTGCTCTTTGTTGTTGAAGTGTGCGCTATCATCATTCCTAGATTGAATAAGCTCTCAGAGGCCTTCAGAAAGGAAAAAAAATCAGAGATGCCTAAAAGGAACTTACAAAGATTGCCAAATAAATGAACATCAATCATTCTACTATGCGGAAGATTATCTACAAGCGGAAAAGATTTCAGATAGTTGTCTCATGAACATCTAGGCAAAGAACAGTATTTTAGAACAACGTGTTCTGGACAGATGAAGCAAAGATAGGACTATTTGGCCATAGGACCAGAAGAACCGTTTGATGAAAACCAAAGACAGTATTTCACCTCAAGAACCTCTTATCTATTGTCAAGCATGGTAGTGGAAATGTTATGATTTGGGTTTACTTTGCTGTATCTTGATGTTTACCCTAATTACTGTCTTTGTTGTGGTCCGCCAGCAGCCTGCAGAGCTGGCAACAGAGTCCGACAGCGATGAGGCTGAGGAAGAACATGGGTCAGTCCTGGAGGCTGGGGAAGGCCCAGATGAAGGCTCTGCGTTGGAGGCAGAGGTGGGGCCAGGACCATCGGGGAGTGATGTGTGGACTCTGGAGCCTCCAGAGGCTAGCAGTAATGAGGCAGAGGAACAGGAGGAGCCTGTTCCTATTGCACGCATGAGAAGAACTGCCAGAAGGCAAGAGCAGCTAAAGCAAAGGACTCCCGAGAGGATGACTCGGGAGTAGGGCCAAGAGATGATTGGCTCCTCCCCTAAGGCTTAAAAGACCAGCAGCGGTGTTTGGGCTTTTTTCCGGAAAACAACATTGATAGCCTTGTTCCTTGTCTTGCTGCATTTATTTCTTGTCGGCGTCTTCTGCTTTTGAGCTTTTGCCAAGAAAAGCCTTTGGCAGTTTGCCTAATTAGACCAAGGTTAATGATAAGACTGAAGAAATGTGTAAGGAAGAATTTGCTTTGATTTAGTTTGGACTACGCTGAGAATGAGTTAATTCTCAGCTGTTCTAATAAAGTCTGTCTGTTTTTGGACGGATTGCATCTACCACTACCTACTTGGGCCTGGGTCACAACAGTCTTATCCTAATAGGATTGGCTTGCCCCATCCATCCCGGCAGAGGGAGCATGCTGCAAACCCTGTCAGTCAAGGATTTTCAGTTGATGGGGTCCAGGAGAAGAGTCGATTCTGCCAAGACTCCTGCCCTTTAGAACACTGTACCCACCAAGGTGAGATCCACACCCACCCTTCTGACCTTCTGTAAGACCCTGTTCTGCCAGCTAGCTTGGGGCACCAATGGAGGTGCACCACTCTGGAGGTGGCTATTGAATTAGGAAAGACCCCACCTTCTCCTGCGTGCTGTGTGTTACATTACTTCCCATCTTTTAACAGTATTTATTATTGTTTTTATTTATTTTAATATGTGTAAGCTGCCTAGAATCAACTCCCATGAGATGGGCAGCACATAAAATTTAATAAATAAATAAATAAAGTATTTAGCATTCAGAATTTAGCATACCCACACTGTATTTCAGACATCATTACATTAGAGAGGGTCCAGAGATATTTTACTAGGAGAGTTCTCAAATCTTCTGCTCGAAATAAAATTCCCTATACCACCAGGCTTGAAATCTTAGGTCTAGAAAGCCTCGAACTACATCCTCTACGTTTCAACCTATGCTTAGTTCATAAGATTATTTATCAAAATGTTCTACCTGTAAATGAATACTTTAATTTCAACCATAATAATACAAGGGCCATCAATAGATTCAAACTCAATGTAATTTGCTCTAATCTTAATTGTAGGAAATATGTCTTTTGCAATAGAGTAGTAAATGTCTGGAACAATCTACCTGATCCTGTTGTTAGTCTCTCTAATCCCCATACCTTTTACTGTAAACTGTCTACCCTGGACCTTTCATGTTTCTTAAGAGGTCCCTAAGGGGATGTGCATAAGTGCACCAGTGTGCCTACCATCCCTAACCTACTGTTCCCGATTATATGTAATCATTCTATGTGTTTATGGCTATGTTTTGCCAATTTATATCTTTTTTTTTGGTGCCAAAAATGTTTCATCTGTCCATTTCTGTGTCTATCGTTACTTGTTTTCTTGTATTTGTTGACAAATAAAATAAAATAAATAAATAAATAAAATAGGTAGAGGATCTGATGCCTCAGATTATGCATTTAGCTCAAAACTAGGGCCAAATTCTCTCCTCGTAAAAAAACCATCCAAATATTAAAATATATTATTTACTTAATTAGTCTCAATATTGTGGGTTTTTTTTTAAAGGTTTTTCCTTGGGTGTAAGTATAGGGGAAATTTTCTTGTAGAGAAGGCATATGCTTGGCTTGGCTTCACCAACAGCTCAAACATTATAATTTCTGCACATTTTTAATTATTTTTTTTTACATTTGCATCCTCTGGACAGTTTCCCAGCCCTGAAACGGATTGTGTCAGCGTGTCTGTGAGAAGTTAATCTTTGCCGTCAGATAGATTTAACCATAGCACACACTGCGACAAAATCTGAACTGTACATCCAAAGTGAATATACTGTGTCACACTGCTGCCCGGTTCAACAAGCACAAACAATTCAGATATTTTAACTCGGCTGCTACAATTCACTGTAACTTCCTGGAAAATATGCAAGCTACAGAAAGGCATCAAAACTAAGCTGGCATGTCATTAATGGCTGGCAGCCATTCTAGACCTTTTATTTCTCCAGGGTTTGTAAATAACTCTGTATCATTAGTTGGAAAATCAAATGTATCTCACATTCCTGAAGAAAGATCTTTAGTGTTATTTTCAAAAAGGATAATCCTTTCCTCCCTTTGAGATTTTCTTTATGAATTTTCCTGAGCTAATGTGCTCCTTATGTGCTCTGAGAAAAAAATGTAATACTGGAAGTGATTTGGATATGAATCTAATCAGCTTAATACCAGAGCTTTATAAAAAAAATCCAAATTCCTAATCCTAAATCATAACACTATCAAGCAGCATATGATTATTTCAATAGAAATCCTGTCAGAAATATTAATTGCACTATTTCCATGTTAACACCTTCTGCTTTACAAATTCTATTAATTTGCCTTCTTTGCATTGCTTATAATTATTTTCTTGCTTTAATTTTCTCCTTTTACCATCGTCACAGCAAAGCAAGAGGGCAGGGAATTGGGTACCTACATTGGTAGATTTTCACAAGATTTACTATATGATAGCACATGATTGGTTGGCCCCGTTCCTCACTTAACTGCATTGCAATTAGCATTCTGATTATTCTGATTATAGGATGTTCTATTTTCTTTCTCTTCTTGTCTGTCATGTCTTTTAAAAAAAACCTTTGCCATTATTTTGTTCTGGTTAATCTACAGGGAAAAATATGTTTGCTCTTGCTACTGTTTAGATGCAAGATCTATTTCAATGTGATTTGATAAAGAAATAAAGTCTAATCAGAAACTCATACCCAAGCCCATAAGCATGTAAAATATCCTATACTGATATATATTTTAAGCATCATTATTCATTTCAGTGCGGTCTTCATCAACACTGAAGAGGCCTTTTCACATAATAAATTCTGTACTATAAAAAAGCACAAGAGAAATCACAGCAATAAAATGCTTACAAAGCCTCCAGAAATTTAATCTGATAGTCAAACAATAATTTATGCATATTTTAATATTTCTCCTCCAGTAAATATCAGGCCAATATTCCAATCTGAAGAAGGCTGATACTTGCAGAAAAAAATAGCAAAATATACTTTCTCTCAAATGTAGTGGATATATCTGTACATTACAAGAAATACTAGCAGCATCAACTCTATAAATTCATATTACAGATTTCATTAATTTATAAATCTATTGGCTTCAAAATACATCATCGTGTTGCATCCTTTGTTTTTAAATTTGAAAATAAACCAAAGAAATGCTTTTGATGTAAATTCACTGAGGCAACTTTGATGTCCTATTCCAAAAGCAAAGATAGTATGCTGTTTTGATCACTGGGAATTATTCAGATCTCATGAAAACAGTTACAGAACATGAACAAACTACTGTTCTCTTGAGTGTAATATCAGAGAAAAGCTTATGTATGCATTTAATTCTCCGCTGTGCCTTTCCAGCCAAAAGTAATGCCCAAGGCAGTTAACAGAACAAATCAAAAATTTCAAAGCAATTAAATATGTATTTAAGAATGTTTAAAATATATAATATATTTATAAAATAAATAGCACTTAAGCAACTCTTCTGACATATTCATGGATGACTAAGCAGTAACTTTCCCAATTTGAAATTCCTTTAGTCCCAAATAGATACATGTATATTTTTTGGAAATACTAGTCATTGCAAGCACCTAAACAGGACTGCCAAATAAAGAGTACTGTAGTAGAGTCCTATCAATATGAACTATGGAAGATAAAAATGCCTATTGCTTCAGTTCTCTGGTTATGAGTAAGGCATCCAACTACTTTTGTCAGAAACAGGAAGCTAGATTAGATAGACTTTAGGCCAGGGGTGTCAAACTTAAGGCCCAAGGGCCAGATCGGCCCGCGATGTGGTTGGATCCGGCCTGGAAAATGAAAGGGGCCAGCCCGCATTGCTTTGGCCCAGTCTATCTGCGTTGCTTCAGCCTGGCCTACCCAATGCAAAGAGGAAACATGCCATCAGTTTGGGGAGTGGCGTCAAGCTGGCCATGCCCACCCAGTCAGCCACGCCTGGCCAGCCCCCCCGACGTCAACCAGTCCTGATTCACCCGTCAATGAAATTGAGTTTGACACCCCTGCTTTAGGCCGATCTTTTAAATCAATTCTAATTGTTTGAGTGAACCTTAGTCACTATATTAGTCAAGTGAATGAACTACTTAAGAGAGCAACAATTTGAAATAGAACTTTTTAAAATTGAAAAAAAAAGAAAGAAAGAGCAACAATTTGTCCAAATCTTAAACTACATTGTCTCAAAGATTCAGTCAGGACATTACAGTGAAATCAGAGTTTAATTTGTAGAAATGGGCTATATGTATAAACTCTATCCCATGGGTGTCAAACTCACGGCATCATGTTGCCCGTCAAGTGACATTTCACCTTCACGAAGCTGGAGTGGGCATGGCCTGTGCGTGATGCATCTGGCCCACAGGCTGCCAGTTTGACACTCCTGTAGTCTATCCAGTCCTGTTCTCCTCAATTTAAGATTATTTTTAACAAGAATTTGACATACGGTCCACGCTGAACAATTTGTGAATATTACTGACCGCATCTTGCTTTCAACTTAAAAAAACATGGTTTGAAAGCCATGATGTTGAACATTACAAAGTAGTACAAATCAGTAACAACGGCAGCAATAAGCTTCTTACCCCATTTTTGTTGGAGTCATAAATATATCTTTGGTATTCCAAAGATTCAGATTCATCTTTTAGGCTTGTCTGTTACAAGAAAGATAGAGAAATATGTGAGGCTTGTTATGCTATATTCATCTTTCTATGTCTATCACAAAAGCATATGTTTAAAAGGAGGTTCTTAGCTTAATGTGTCCAAGCCTGTGCAGAAATCTGAGTTAATAATTTCAAAGTCCAACAGAATGGGCTTGAATACATTCAGTTAAGGGGTGTCCAGTACTTCTCTAGATAATTAGTTATCCTGTCATTACAGTATTAGGAAATTTCTTCTAACATTCAATCAGAATCTGCTGATTTGTAACCTGAATCCATTATTCCAGATCTTGTATTTTGGAGCAATAGAGAATAAATAACTTTTGTTGAGGCAAAACTGAACTTGTGGTTTTTTTGCAGCCATATATATAAGTGTGATAGTGATATATACATCACTTTGCTGCCTGTTATTCAGTTGAAAACCAATTATTATTCCAGTATTTTTACAAGTATTATTACCAACCTAAGTATCCTGTAGCTTTCCATTAATTTCTATTTCTTTAGTTGATATTTATTGCTTTTCTTTTCACTTATACATTAAGGAAATTGAATGAATGAATGAATGAATAAGACTTATTTTTGTTGTCTTATACATTTTGTAAGTAAGGTTTGATTTAATATTCTTCAATGTCTAGATCAAATATCTGTTTATTATCAAATCTGGAATAATAATTAATAAATTGTTTCATCATCTCTTTGATAATATATATAAATATATTTGGTTCTATCCAAATAGAAATAATATTACATTTGTTTTTTTTCCTTATGCATTTACTAGGCCAACAATTTATTTAAGGTTGCCTTTCTAAAAAATTTCAGTTTAATAAATTCAGTTTCTTGTAAGTCTTGTTTACTTGCATTAACAAGCAATCAATTTTATTGATTGCTTTTATCCTTTGCACTAAACCTAACATTGGTTTTCTACTTGTTTCTGTTCATTGAGCAATGTATACTGTTTCTCATGTTTATTTATTTGTTGGCATTCCATCCACTGGGTAAAGAAAACAATAAAGGTTTAAACTGATATAAACTCTTCAGTTCCTGATGATACTTCAGTCTACTATCCTCTTGTGATAATAAAAGTTCATTAATCTCCTTTTTTCAATTTGGAAATGTCTTTATTTAGTCTTAAAGTTATTGGATTATAATCTGCATGGTAGGAGCTAATCAACAATGAAATAAAAATCCTACTCATATCTATTATTGGGTACATTTTATGAACTGAAGAATAAACTCTCTTCTTAGGATGTTTATATTTCCATAATATAAATAAGGGAGAGAAATGTGACATATTCAGTGCAGTTCACAAACAGTTTGCCAGCATCCATAAAGACTATATAAAATGAAGAAGTCTTAACTAGTAGCAAAAGATATTTATTTATATCCTCCCATTATTATTTCTATAAATAACTCAAGGTGGCAAACATAATTAATTCTTTCCTTCTCCTATTTTCCCCACAATAATCTTGTCAGGTAAATTGAGTGAGAGAGTGTGACTGGCACAGAATCACCTTGATGGCTTCCATGCCTAAGGGAGGCCTAGAACCCAGTCTCCTGATTTATAGACCAGTACCTTAATCACTAAACAGTAGTAAAAACTCATATTTTTCCTTTTCTTGAGTATGCCTGGAGGTACATTTGATTAAAAAATTAATTATATTTTCAGGTTTTAAATTCCAGTATTGCCTGTTTTGTCTTGAAATATGTAAATTTTATAAGTATGTCATGGCAAGATTCTTCTTTATGTTGTCTAAGAAGTTTTTCTGTGCAATTTTCTAAATTTCAGTGTTTCATCCATATCCAGGTTGTGGACAATTATTGCACTGTTTTCAAGATGCGTATAGATCTCTCTTTGAGTCTGTACTATAATTTTTTCAGACATGTCAGACTGATTAGTCTCAAATCCCCAGATTGTCCCTTCCTCCCTTTGTTAAACAGAGAAAGAATATTTGACTTCCTCCACGTCTCAACAATTTCTTGAAAGGAAGAAAAACAAAAGTTTCAGAGAGACTATTATTAAATTTCTACTGTATCACAGAATATAGTTAATCTGGCCTGGGAGATTGAAACTCATTAAATTCTCTTTAACAGTGATTGCTGCTAGCTACTTTACGTAAGATGCTGCCTGGCATTATCATACTAGTTATTATTTACATTTGTATCTGAGCGTCAGTAGAAAGTCAATTATATTTAACATCAAAATGATCCAAGGGAGATGATGCTGAGGGATGATCACTTGCCCAAAGGAGATTACATGCAGGATAGCATTTCTGATTCACAGAAGTTCAGGAAAAAAATTGCTACAGACTGCAATAGCATGCACTCAGTAACAGCGTCCCTAAATGCTGGGGTTTTTTTTATCTTGAATGCTTAGAACAATATCTACACTTTCTTGTCAAATCCAGCTCTTTTAGAGTATCTGTTAACAGCGACAGTCTGCCATATTGCCTCTTAAAAGTAAAAGTAATGCAAAAAAGGATTGTCGTAATAGCACTCAGCACTGAAAATCAGCACAAGAACTGACACACTTAGCTTCCTGTCATTCCATTAGCAAGTTCAGCTGGAAGTGAAAAGTAGCGGGGGGAAAATGCACTAAAGAAAAAAAAGGATGCTACATGGAAAGTTATCAAGATTTCTCATAGTGAATGTATAAAAAAATTATAGTTACGACAGAAAAGGAAGTGCAGGACCTATTTCACAGACAAAAGCCAGGAAAAGCTCCAGGCCCAGACAAGATAACTCCTTCTTGCTTAAAAGTCTGTGCTGACCAATTGGCCCCCATCTTCACCCATATTTTCAATAAATCACTAGAGATGTGTTATGTTCCTTCTTGCTTCAAACGCTCTACCATCATCCCAGTGCCGAAGAAGCCCACCATCAAGGAACTGAATGACTACAGACCAGTTGCTTTAACATCTGTAGTCATGAAAACCTTTGAAAGGCTAGTGCTTTCCTACCTGAAAACCATCACGGATCCGCTGTTAGACCCCTTGCAATTTGCATACCGAGCAAATAGATCAACAGATGATGCTGTTAATATGGCTCTGCACTACATCCTACAACATCTTGAGTCTCCAAAGACCTATGCAAGGGTCCTTTTTGTAGACTTTAGTTCAGCATTCAATACCATCATTCCAGACATTCTCCTAACTAAGCTAAACCAGCTACAGGTACCGGAACAGGCTTGTAAGTGGATCACAAGCTTCCTAACAAACAGGAAGCAGCAGGTGAAGCTAAGCAAGATCACATCAAATACCTGTACAATTAGCACAGGGAGCCCCCAAGGCTGTGCTCTCCCACTTCTTCTCTGTATACCAATGACTGCATCTCCAATGATCCATCTGTTAAGCTACTGAAGTTCGCAGATGACACAACAGTGATTGGTCTCATTCGAGACAATGACGAATCCGCATATAGACGAGAGGTCGAACGATTAGCCTTGTGGTGCAACCAAAACAATCTGGAACTGAACACACTCAAAACCGTAGAAATGGTGGTAGACTTTAGGAAACACCCTTCCATACTTCCACCTCTCACAATACTTGACAACACAGTATCAACAGGAGAAACCTTCAAATTTCTGGGTTCTATCATATCGCAAGATCTCAAATGGACAGCTAACATCAAAAACATCATTAAAAAAGGACAACAAAGAATGTTCTTTCTGCGCCAACTCAGTAAGCTCAAACTGCCCAAGGAGCTGCTGATCCAATTCTACAGAGGAATTATTGAGTCTGTCATTTGCACCTCTATAACTGTCTGGTTCCCATCGCCAATCTCTTTCCACTTATGACTGTATGACTATAACTTGTTGCTGGCAATCCTTATGATTTATATTGATATATTGATCATCAATTGTGTTGTAAATGTTGTACCTTGATGAACGTATCTTTTCTTTTATGTACACTGAGAGCATATGCACCAAGACAAATTCCTTGTGTGTCCAATCACACTTGGCCAATAAAAATTCTATTCTATTCTATTCTATTCTTAAGCAGATTTATTATTTTTGGAGTGGAAAACTGCATGCAGTGATTGCAACTTCCACATACAATAGTGCAAATACACCTTCAAAAAAATTCTTAGGCTAGACTCCTAATTCTTCTATTCATGCTCTTATTTTTAATTCATATTTTCAATTCACAGTCTAATTCATACTTTCACTTGCATTTGGTTTTAATTACTGGGTCTTGGCAGTGTGGCAAAAAATAAGAGAGGAAGATAAATCCTAAAGCACTGAAGTCTGCCTGTCCCTAGAACAACTGACAACTGACACATAGACTGCATAAAAATATTGTGCAGAAAGGCACTATAGACAGGTTTTCCAGATATTCTCAATTCCACGATGAACTATATGTTGTCACAGGTGCTTTCTCAAATCTATTATCTTGAAATTGATAATAAAAGGATGGATTAAAAAAAAACTTTTAGAAGCTTTATAGAGCATTTTAAATGTGTGAAAAGTCAATCACACGTTCAGTAACTGAGTTATTTCTGAAACTTTTTAAAAAAATGCATAAAGCAGAGAAATTTCAGGCTATGCTTGTGTCACACCCAGGATCTTAATTCAGAGTGGTTAGAATGAATCCCAAACCTCCAATACCATTTTCACTTTTAAATCAAAATCGATATAATGCCCACAAGTTTACTGTCTAATAATGCACTGCCAACTTGTATCTAGGCAATGCCATCTGTTAAAAACACAGAAGTCTAACAGAAAATGTGGGAATAGAATAGAATAACAGAGTTGGAAGGGACTTCCTCCGACTTCTAGTCCAACTTCTGGTCAACCAGTCATCGTTATTTTACTCTGAATTAAACGAAGCAAACAAGCAATAACTTTAAAAAAATCGTTTTCAAAAGGATACTCCTATTAATAAAATAATAATAACGATGCAGCAAACAGCCTATGACACACTCTTGTTTTATAAACGCCTACAGTCTCGTACGTATTTTTCTCTATACAGGACCTGCAGGAGAAGGGAGACAAGAGAGGAACCCATGAGAAGCTAGTTTTCCAACCACTGAGGAAATGGCTTCCTATCTTCCTCACCACAATGCATCCATTCCTCTTACTGGTTCTACCCTAGGAGTCTGACAATTCAGTTCTGTTTCTCAGGCAAAAGAGAACTTAACGCGACAGTCGCGTAGCCGGACAACATGGGGACGAAGGCCGTCTGAAGGCAATCACGTGTCCCCAGGCCGGGCGCGGGAACTGGCGTGCTCGCCGCCTTTTTCCTTCGCAAGATCATTCCCGGGAGCCGCGCGCGCCGCCAACTTTAATATGGTACTTTGCAGGAACCCCTCGCGCCAAAGCCAAACCTACCCCTTCCGAGAGTCTGCCTGTCTGTCTCCCCCTCCCTTTCCCTTTCTTCATTCCTTCCCCCTCCCTCTTCCTTTCTTTCCTCTCTCTCTCTTTCTCTCTCTCTCTTCTTTCCTTCCCCCCTCCCTCCTTCCCTCTTCCTTCCTTCCCCCTCCCTCCCTCCCTTCATCCTTCCCACTCTCTCTCCCTTTCTTTCTTTCTTTCTCTTCCTTCCCCCTCCCTCTCCCTTCCTTCCTTCCTTCCTTTCCAATTGCTCTCTCTTTCTTTCTCATTCTCTTCCTTCCTTCCCCCTCCCTCCCCCTTCCTTCCTTCCTTCCTTCCTTTGGGAAATGGCAGACTTTTTATTGTTATCTTTTTCAGAGGTGAGAAGGGGCATTCAGGGATGAGCTGGCATTTCACCCTCCCATTTCTCCTGCCTCAGAAGCTGTTCTTCTCCTTTGTTGATTTTCCATTTTTTTATTAGTTGATCAAATTATAAAATGCAGTAATGCAAAGAAAAAAGAAAACAATATGAAAGTAGGAGATGAGAAGGGGAAGAGGAAAAAGTGTAGGGTAAAAGGGAAAAGGTGATTCATTATTATTTATGAAACAAATTATAACAGCCCAACTCAAACATAGGTGACTGCAGGAGGAAGATTACAATTTTTAAAAAAAATCCACTATTTATTTATTTAGAAAATGTATATAGCTGCCCACTAGCTCAGAGCGACCATAGGTGGCTTACAAACAATAAAACACTGTATAGAATATATGTGTGTGTGTGTAAAACAATAAGCCCCATACAATATATAATAAAAACTCATTTAAGCCCACCTGCTATTTGTATTAACTTGACAAAGAATGATATAAAATTGATACTGATAGTACTAATATAAAATATAGCAAATTCCACAATCAGATTGCCCAGAGTTGGACTACAACTCCCATCTCCTTCAGATATCAAGCCAAGGAATGATGGCCTAGCAATCGTATACATTTGTAGGCCATCAGAATAAGACTATAAAGACAATTCCATCCATGAGGTGAATTTTTCATTCACTTCAATGCTTGTATACTTTGATGAGATGTATATATGTATCTTTATATTTCCAGCATTTGTTTTAAAGTCAACTTTAAAACAGTAAACAGTAAACTTTACTGTTTAACTTTTTTTTTTAAAAAAAGCACTGGAAATCACATTTGTTTTTTGTTTTTTTGAAATACCACCATATCTTCAGCAGTTCCAGGCAGTGCACATAATACTCTATTTTTTTCTGCACCACAACCTTCGGAGGGAGGTTGGGTTGAGAGTGAGTGAGTAGTCCAAAGGTACCCCATGAGCTTCAGTGGCATAATCAGGCCGGGCTCCTCGACCTTTATCTCACATATGCCAAATATCATTCATTTATATTTTAGTTGTCCCCTACTATTGGGCATTTGCGCAAAGTGCCTTCTTGGCATCGTGTCTATTCCACAAGCTGTCACTTAGGAAGCCATCGGTAGAGACACCAGAAAAAAGATTCCTTCAGTGGCTGCCAAAAACTTTCAACCATGAAGGTCTAGCAGCCAGGGGAAAAGTTCTGGTAAGAATTTTACAGTATCCAATTTTCTATGCCAATTAATTTCAGCTGTTAGATATCACTTTCTGAGAGCTTCCAGTCAGGTCAAGCAAGCACACATCCCAAAAGTTTCACAGCCATGGTTTTCCTTTAAATTACAGGCTGCCCATTTCCAAGGGTTGGTTACTGAACCTGCCCTAGCTCTTACTAGTCTATCCAAGATTTTTTCCAGTCCAAATTGAGGTTAATCAGTGTGCAATCCAGGCTTTTCCTTTCTTCTTTTTTTTAAATTACACACAATGAGCCCTGGGACTTACTCATGAGACCACCAGTGCAACATATCTTGCTTTACTGGGCAACTGGGCAGCATCATTTGTGAGTCATAGTCAGGGCTTGGGTTTTGGATATCACTTTCTGCTATCTCTTCAAGTGAGGAATTGCCTGAGGGGATGCCTCCCCATGGAATTAGCAGGAGATCTGACTCCTTGGGCTTTTAGTGCCACAGAGCAAAATCAACCTAAAAGTCTTGTGTGGAGGTAAGTGAAGGAATAGACTAATTCTGAATGGTGTGTCTCTCTGTGTGTGCCTGTGTATGCAGCTACTTTTACAATACAGGCAATACAAACATTTTGGACATATTTCCCTCCCACCAGACAAAAATCTAAGGTGTTCAGAACTTGCTGTGGTAGCCACTCAAATACAATCCTTACATGAGTACTTTAGACTGATTACAATGTAAATGAGACAAGAAAGAAAACCTTACAATGAATTTTCCACCTCCCCCGTAGTCTTTCCAGCTGTCTTCTGGGAATTGAAAAGAGTCTTTTAGTCTTTACTTGTACATCTCAGGGTCCTTTCTTTCATATCTTTTGGGTGGCATGCTTGTTGGTCAGTCAGGTTTGGAAAGGTCTGCTCCAATCTGGTTGCTGTGATGACTTTCAGTGGGGGCTGGATTCAAACTCAATTCCTGGCTCCAACAAATGGAAGGTCTCCTCTGGGGGCAGCATCTGGAACCATGTGCTCTGCTTCCACAGTTGCAGAGTCATCTTTTCAGGGCTGAAAGACATTAGAACAGGATCTCCTCCCCACTTTTGTGGGTAATCTTCTCAGGAAAGGCATTGTAACAGGATTAAAAAGTTGGGGGGGGGTAGATATCTTGCAGGCAGAGTTTGAAAAGAAACAACACATCAATATTGCAGTTACTAAAAGGTAATGCAGTTTCAACCAAATGGAGACACAACTGATGAGAAAGAAAAAACTGGATTCACATGCTTCAGGAGGGTGAACAGGTAAAATCATTTAAACACACAGTAAATGCAAGACTGAATTTTTTTTTTTTCTCTTGTAAGTGAACTTAAAACATTTCCTCATAAACTTATCTTGTAAGTGAACTTAAAATGTTTCCTTATAAACTTGAGTTGTTACTTTAAGATAAAGAGGAGGAGAAAAAAGCAGAAATGAAAAGTTCTGTGCCCTATTCCCGGTGGCCACACGAAAATAGGGCAAAGGCTTTCTTTCTTTTCTCTCTCTCTCTCTTTTCCCTATTTTATTGCTTCAACCTTTTGTTTTTCCCTAACAATTTAAAATTCTTGTCTCTAGAGATCAGATACATTTTACAGTTACAATTACTTCAAGGGCCCACAAAGAGACATACACACATAAAAACAAGGAGGACAGAGAGGAAAACAAAACTCTGAGATTTACACACACACTGATCATTCCCGCCATAAATCTCAGTTAAATTAGGGAAGGCACAAATCTTAACAGACAGACCACGTGGTTCAATAGAAGACAGAGAAAGAGACAGACAAACAAACAAAACAAAACCCAAACATTCCTATTTATATATTTCCTTTTCTTTTAAGTACCTTTATTTAGCCAAATTTGTTTCCTATTCTCATCTTTATTACACAATTTCCTCAATTTCTTTTTCCGCATACCAGGTAAAACTGGCAGCCTCCGGGCACTCAGGCCCCAGCAGGTTTTCAGGGATTTCCCTCCACCCTCGAGCTACTGCTTCCCATGTTTCCCTCTCCGATGTGAGGTTTTATTTTTCACTTTGGCCTAGCCGGGTGGATCCTCCTACAATTTTCAGAAAAAGTTCTGGGAAGGACTTGACTCCTTCTGTCAAGTATGGGCACCTTCCTGTTAAGGGAGCTTCCAGTTTGGATCAAAAAGGTGATCCCAGAGGACCTACTGCCCTGCCAGTAGGTACGAGCACCTCTTCAACACTGCTTCCTGCTTCCTTTTAGCATACCAGGCTATGCTTGTGTCACACCCAGGATCTTAATTCAGAGTGGTTAGAATGAATCCCAAACCTCCAATACCATTTTCACTTTTAAATCAAAATCGATATAATGCCCACAAGTTTACTGTCTAATAATGCACTGCCAACTTGTATCTAGGCAATGCCATCTGTTAAAAACACAGAAGTCTAACAGAAAATGTGGGAATAGAATAGAATAACAGAGTTGGAAGGGACTTCCTCCGACTTCTAGTCCAACTTCTGGTCAACCAGTCATCGTTATTTTACTCTGAATTAAACGAAGCAAACAAGCAATAACTTAAAAAAAATCGTTTTCAAAAGGATACTCCTATTAATAAAATAATAATAACGATGCAGCAAACAGCCTATGACACACTCTTGTTTTATAAACGCCTACAGTCTCGTACGTATTTTTCTCTATACAGGACCTGCAGGAGAAGGGAGACAAGAGAGGAACCCATGAGAAGCTAGTTTTCCAACCACTGAGGAAATGGCTTCCTATCTTCCTCACCACAATGCACCCATTACTCTTACTGGTTCTACCCTAGGAGTCTGACAATTCAGTTCTGTTTCTCAGGCAAAAGAGAACTTAACGCGACAGTCGCGTAGCCGGACAACATGGGGACGAAGGCCGTCTGAAGGCAATCACGTGTCCCCAGGCCGGGCGCGGGAACTGGCGTGCTCGCCGCCTTTTTCCTTCGCAAGATCATTCCCGGGAGCCGCGCGCGCCGCAAACTTTAATATGGTACTTTGCAGGAACCCCACGCGCCAAAGCCAAACCTACCCCTTCCGAGAGTCTGCCTGTCTGTCTCCCTTCCTTCCTTCCTTCCTTCCTTCCTTCCTTCCTCTTCCTTCCTCTCTCTCTTCTCTCTCTCTCTCTTCCTTCCCCTCCTTCCTTCCTCTTCCTTCCTTCCCCTCCCTCTCCCTTCCTTCCTTCCTCTCTCTCTTTCTTTCTTTCTTTCTTTCTCTTCCTTCCCCCTCCCTCTCCCTTCCTTCCTTCCTTCCTTCCTTCCTTCCTTTCCACTTGCTCTCTCTTTCTTTCTCATTCTCTTCCTTTCTTCCCCCTCCCTCCCCCTTCCTTCCTTCCTTCCTTCCTTTGGGAAATGGCAGACTTTTTATTGTTATCTTTTTCAGAGGTGAGAAGGGGTGTTCAGGGATGAGCTGGCATTTCACCCTCCCATTTCTCCTGCCTCAGAAGCTGTTCTTCTCCTTTGTTGATTTTCCATTTTTTTATTAGTTGATCAAATTATAAAATGCAGTAATGCAAAGAAAAAAGAAAACAATATGAAAGTAGGAGATGAGAAGGGGAAGAGGAAAAAGTGTAGGGTAAAAGGGAAAAGGTGATTCATTATTATTTATTAAACAAATTATAACAGCCCAACTCAAACATAGGTGACTGCAGGAGGAAGATTACAATTTTTTTAAAAAATCCACTATTTATTTATTTAGAAAATGTATATAGCTGCCCACTAGCTCAGAGCGACTATAGGTGGCTTACAAACAATAAAACACTGTATAGAATATATATGTGTGTGTGTAAAACAATAAGCCCCATACAATATATAATAAAAACTCATTTAAGCCCACCTGCTATTTGTATTAACTTGACAAAGAATGATATAAAATTGATACTGATAGTACTAGTATAAAATATAGCAAATTCCACAATCAGATTGCCCAGAGTTGGACTACAACTCCCATCTCCTTCAGATATCAAGCCAAGGAATGATGGCCTAGCAATGATATGCATTTGTAGGCCATCAGAATAAGACTATAAAGACAATTCCATCCATGAGGTGAATTTTTCATTCACTTCAATGCTTGTATACTTTGATGAAATGTATATATGTATCTTTATATTTCCAGCATTTGTTTTAAAGTCAACATACTGTTTAACTTTTTTTTTAAAAAAAGCACTGGAAATCACATTTGATTTTTATTTTTTTTTGAAATACCACCATATCTTCAGCAGTTCCAGGCAGTGCACATAATACTCTATTTTTTTCTGCACCACAACCTTCGGAGGGAGGTTGGGTTGAGAGTGAGTGAGTAGTCCAAAGGTACCCCATGAGCTTCAGTGGCATAATCAGGCCGGGCTCCTCGACCTTTATCTCACATATGCCAAATATCATTCATTTATATTTTAGTTGTCCCCTGCTATTGGGCATTTGCGCAAAGTGCCTTCTTGGCATCGTGTCTATTCCACAAGCTGTCACTTAGGAAGCCATTATTCTGCCTGCCCAGTATGTTTAGACAGAGCGAGTCAGCTCTGTATCCCTTCAGTTATATGTTTTCATCTTGTGGGATCAAGGAAGTGTGTCTTTTGTCTTGTTGCCTCTGCTTTCCAAAAGAATATCCCATTTTCCTGGGATCTCAAAAGGCACTTGATGGTGTCCCAAGCCTAGGACTACTGTCTTTGGTAATATATATTACCAAGCAAATATATTTGTGAGGTCCCTGTCATAACTGTACTGCTTATTTGTTCTGATTGCTTTATTCTGGTTGCTTGTTTGTGTTTTTTAAAACTGTTTTTAATACCTAGTTTCTTTTATTTTGTAAGCTGTCTAATGGACTGGGAGATCATAACATCAAACTGAATTGCATTGAATTGGATTGGATTCAGTTGAATTGAATTGTAATGGGCAGGACTCACACAAAGGACAAAGTCTATTAGGAGATAAGAAGAGACACTTGCCTTTGTTGCACTCAAAATGCATCAGCTGCTTATATAAATAAATCATTGCACTTTCCTTCATTAGACCATCCTGCAAGATTCATCTCTTATCTTGGCAGATGTATGCTGAATGTGATCCCTGCTTGGGTTTTATATATGCTGGAACTGTGATAGGATCTATCTACTATTGACCTCACCCCATTCCTAAGAGGTCTGTAAGGAGCGTGCATAAGAGCTCAAGCGTGCCTACCGTTCCTGTCCTAATATTCCCTTTCATTATATCCAATTAATATAGTTATTACATAATTATGTTTATATATATGCTTATATATCGTATAGTTATTTCATGCTTATGCTTATATATACTGTTGTGACAAATAAATAAATAAATAAAAAATAGGCTACAAAGTTATATCCGATTTGTCCGAAAGAGTGGTAGACAGAGTGCCATTTGGCATTTTCTATTCACTTCAGCAACAGTGTTTTAATATATGCCACATTTTAAAAGTAGAATGTGGGGGGGGGGGCGCGCGGGGGGGAGGATTCTTTAATGGAGCATAAAATCTTCATTTCTAGTTCCATTCAAACTTCACTCTATGTTTTTTCTTCCATTCACAATATACTATTTATAAGAATCAGAGAGGGAAAAATCTGCTGTAGTGTAGGCGCCATCAGTTAATTAATCAGTTCTACCAACAATGGACTAGCGCTCCATCACTGGAAATTTTCAAGTCAGGATTGGGCAGGACTCACACAAAGGACAAAGTCTATTAGGAGATAAGAAGAGACACTTGCCTTTGTTGCACTCAAGCATCAGCTGCTTATATAAATAAATCATTGCACTTTCCTTCATTAGACCATCCTGCAAGATTCATCTCTTATCTTGGCAGATGTATGCTGAATGTGGTCCCTGCTTGGGTTTTATATATGCTGGAACTGTGATAGGATCTATCTACTATTGACCTCACCCCATTCCTAAGAGGTCTGTAAGGGGCGTGCACAAGAGCTCAAGTGTGCCTACTGTTCCTGTCCTAATGTTCCCTTTCATTATATCCAATTAATATTACATAATTATGTTTATATATATGCTTATATATCATATAGTTATTTCATGCTTATGTTTATATATACTGTTGTGACAAATAAATAAATAAATAAATAAAAAATAGGCTAAAAAGTTATATCCGATTTGTCTGAAAGAGTGGTAGAGTGCCATTTGGCATTTTCTATTCACTTCAGCAACAGTGTTTTAATATATGCCACATTTTAAAAGTAGAATGGGGGGGGCGGGGAGGAGGATTCTTTAATGGAGCATAAAATCTTCATTTCTAGTTCCATTCAAACTTCACTCTATGTTTTTTCTTCCATTTACAATATACTATTTGTTATAAGAATCAGAGAGGGAAAAATCTGCTGTAGTGTAGGCGCCATCAGTTAATTAATCAGTTCTATCAACAATTAATCAATGGACCAGCTTGCCTCCAGGAGTGCTCCATCGCTGGAAATTTTCAAGTCAAGATTGGGCAGCCATTTGCTCAGAATGGTATAGGGCAGGGGTGTCAAACTCGATTTCATTGAGGGCTGCATTAGGGTTGTGTTTGACCTCGGGGGAGGGGGCTTGGGGCGTGGCCAGGGTGGGCGTGGCCAGCTCAACATCACTGGTGTTGGGAGTGCCTGTGGTGGCCCAAGCACTCTGCCAGCAAAAACGGGTTCCTGAGCTCCCTTTTCAGCTGCAACGGTCTCCTGCAACCTTCTGCCAGTGAAAACGGAGCTCAGGAGGGCTGCACATGGTCCTCCCTAACTCCGTTTTCGCTGGGAGAGGCACTGTGGGCTGGTCCTTTGCTGTTTCCAGGGCGGCCTCAGGGCCAGATCTAAGCACCCCACGGGCCAGATCCAGCCCCCGGGCCCTGAGTTTGACACCCCTGGTATAGGGTCTCCTGTTTGGGGTTGAACTAGACCTCTAAGATCTCTTCCAGCTGTTATTCTAAATTCTAAGCAAGTGTTGGTAAACCATCCTACGTTTTGGGGATTGGTTGAAAACAAGATCTTTCTGTTGATAAACCCTTTATTAACCTTCATTAAAGTGTAGGGATTTCCTGTTTGGTAGAATAAATTGGGGATAGGATTGCTTGACTGGATTCCTAATGAGTCATGACATTAATCCTAGCCCTCATACTTTTCATATAATGCTGTATAAAGTGCTTTGCAGCAGATCTTTTAACAATGGCAGAACAAAGACATTTAATTTAGGCAGCAGACAGCCCCTGATACTTCAAAAGGGCAGAAGCTTTGAGCTGGATTTTGATCCTGAAGACTTTCTATTGAAGAACTTTATACTTGCTATTTAATAACCTCAATTCATTCACCAGAGAACAAAATCAAGACAAAAAATATATCATTTCATTCAAGAGTTTAAAGGATTAAAAAAGGAAAATAGGTCCTATATTGACATACAGTATGACATTCATTCAATTACAAACCCGATTTCTATGTAAAAGTTATAAAATAGAGGAAACAATCTTTTCCCATAATGTATCAGAGAAGTTTAAAGTCATTAATTCTTACTGAAATTCCCCTGTGGACTTCTCCCAAACAATATCCATTCAGATACACACTATATAAGGAGTCCTTAGTTTTCCTTGTATAATTTCTTTTCACTTAGCGAAAAAAAGATAATTCTCAAAGTCAATTAAAAGTTATTATATGTAGTGCCTACATTTTATAAATGTGTGCTGCTTTACAGCTTGATTCAAAGATATAATAGCAATTCAATTTCCATAATTATGATAAAATGGCTTACTGGTATGTTTAGAATTGGAATTTTAGGATGTTTGATTACTATCACTTGCCATCTGTTGTTCATAACTTACTGGCTATTTTCTTTATCTTATGATAGATACTATAATATTTTGTATTTATCTCTTATCAGAAATGTTAGTATTTATAACATATGAATACTATGGGGATTTTACTTACGGACCAGTTATGAGTGGTGAATTTTTCCCATCATAACAGATAGGTAAATAATCCATGAGGGAAGATTTCAGCCTTGGTTATACAGATGTAATGACTTATTAACTATTAATTGTTTCAGTATCCTGCTAAAGAACTGAAAAAGCAGATAGAGGGAGTAATATCCTTTTTTTCTTCACAATTATAAATTTTATACGTCATCTTCTTTAAAACTTCGTAACTAACTCAACACTACACTTTTTGCATATTATTTCATGAACACTATATATAGCATAACCTGAACAGCATGCATTCCAATGGTGGGTTTCTGCTGGTAGTGGCAGCAACAGGAGGCTCCGCCCACCCACCTGGATGTCATCATGGATTCTCTGCACATCAGCAAAAGATTCTGCGCATGCACACAAGCGCTACACACAAGCAAAGCAAGTGCGCGTGCACACGCACTTACAGTTCCAAACCGGTAGTGAAGGTAAGTGGAACCCACTACTGGTGCATTCCCTTTATACTTTAGCAGTTTAATAATGTTTACATATTACACAAAAAAACCTGTTTTGTATATTAATTAGGCACAAAAGATAATTCTTTTTAGTGTACTACACCTTCTCCATACAAAAAGCTTTATACAGTGTTCCATTTTAAGCAATCTAAATACAAATTAATAATAATGATTTTGCTTCAGAGATTAGTCAGTCTGCATCTAGAAGTTCATTTCTATGTCTTAAATGCAAAAACTTATGTACTGAAATATTTAGGAACAAAAAATCAGAACTTTCATTCTTCTATAAATCTAGTTCACAAATAATATGACTTACTAAATTTAATTATGTGGCAATTGATATTAGAAAAAACTAATAATTATTTCAATCTCTCCTCCCAAATAGGGGCCGGATAGCTCAGGCTGGTACAGCCTGTTATTAAGAACACAAAGCCTGCAATTACTGCAGGTTCAAGCCCGGCCCAAGGTTGACTCAGCCTTCCATCCTTTATAAGGTAGGTAAAATGAGGACCCAGATTGTTGGGGGGGCAATAAGTTGACTTTGTAAAAATATACAAATAGAATGAGACTATTGCCTTATACACTGTAAGCCGCCCTGAGTCTTCGGAGAAGGGCGGGGTATAAATGTAAACAAAAAAAAATAATAATTAGAAAATATATTCCTGAAAGTGAAAGAAAATTCAGTTCAAACAAGGAAATTGTTTTTTCCCCCCTTCTATTTAATTGTGTCTCATTCCTAGAGACTGCTTGGACAAGTCCTTGCAATTTTCTTGGCAAGGTGTTTCAGAAGTGGTTTGCCATTGCCTCCTTCCTGGGGCTCAGAGAAAGTGACTAGCCCAAGATCACCCTGCTGGCTTTATGCCTAAGGTGGAACTGGAACTCACGGTCTCCTAGGCTGTATCCTGGTGCATTAAGCACTACATCAAACTAACAAGAAATGGTTTACATAGTAAAAAAAAGTTACAGATTAGAGTCACATACTTCATAGGCCAAAATCAAAGGAACCTTATTATGGCTTATTCCAATAAAGAAGTCAACCATTATGGTTTGTATATTAAAATGTTTGAACCCTAAAATATACCCAAATACATTCAAACACAAGCTATGTAAGAAAGACACTTGGGAGAGTAGTATCTTCTTGCCCCAGACCAATAATAACAATGCTGCAAAAATTGTTTTGGGGGTTTTGGCTTGCACATAATTAATTTTTTATTTGCACCTAAGAAAGCCAAAAATGACTATATTTTATAGAATTTAGATTCTCAATGTTTAAAATCTGCACAAGATGTCTGAATCATACTACTTTGTAGTGTGTAAGTACATAGTTTATGACTAAATTTATGCAATGCATAAAGCTATAATGTAGCAGTGGCTTTATATACAAAATTATACATGTAAACTCAAACACTGGTATAACATTATGTGTAAATTAGGCACTGTAATTTATTTAATGAATCATAATCTATGTGTGCATCCCACCTACACTGCATAAATGCTTTTTCTAACTTGTCTATTTCTATGGAAATTTTCTTTTTTGTTGTCATAATCTCCACAAAAATCCTACCAAGTACTTTGTGCTTTACAGTTTCAATTAAATTTGGCATTGGACTGTCTTGTCATTTTCTGCTATTATGCAGAAAATATCCAGCTTCAGATGATGTTGTGGAGATTGAACTTTCTTAAGATTGTAAGTTGTTTCTTTGGGATGCTGTAAAAGTTTGGTTTAAAGGGATTATTTACCAACATTAAAAATATTGAAGAAGAAAAAAGTCTCTATTGACATTTATGATTGTTAATGCATCATCACCGTCTCCTTTCTTTCTCCTCCAAAATTCAGAGCTTAGGGCTAGTGTCAGACACCGGCTGTGAAGTTCTTGAAGGTATAAAAATTTCATTAGAGACTACTTTCCTCTGAATTGTTTCCCCTCAGGGATCACCATAATGAGCATAGCTGTGGGATAGAAGATGTATTTCTAAAACTAAGGTGCTGCAGGAAGTTATAAAGATGTAAAATCAATTTATTTGAGTTAAATTAATGCATATAAAACTATGAGAAAAATCACTGAGCCAGTCCATCTCAAAACACTTGCGTGGCTCACTCAGCATGATTCTTCTAGCAAGAAGTGTTCCAATATCTCAGAGGTTGCCACAAAGAAGAGGGAGTCAAGCTATTTTCCAAAGCAGCTGAGATCAGGACACGAAGCAATGGATGGAAACTAATCAAGGAGAGAAGCAACCTAGAACTAAGAAGAAATTTTTTGGCAGTTAGAACAGTTAATCAGTGAAACAACCTGCCTCCAGAAGTTGTGAATGCGCCAACACTGGAAGTTTTTAAGAAGAGATTGGACAACCACTTGTCTAAAATGATATAGGGTTTCCTGCCTGAGTAGGGGATTGGACTAGAAGACCTTCAAGGTCTCTTCCAAGTCTTGTCTTGTCTTGTCCTGTCCTGTCCTGTCCTGAACATGGTTTCCTGAACTTGTTTAACATTCTTCAATTTTGTCCTTAAGCATGATTGTGACTTTGTTAGCCTTTGAGATTTCAGAACAACATTTTACTATGCATAATGCTACTGAACTTCACATCTTAGTAATAGATCAAAGCACAAATCTAAATTTATGAACATGTAAGTAATAAGTAGCCATTTCAATACATGCCTTTGAATGTGTTCATCTTTCAAAGTGAGATTGTACTTTTAAGCAAGTAGAAACATCAATATCAAGGCATAGCCAGAAAGATGAATACTTGACAAGGACATCCAGGTTCCTACCCTTAATAACTATAACAATTTAAGGACAGATGCATCCTGCTCCATTTTAATATTCCAAAAACACAGTAAGTATCATCTGTTAAATCTTAGCTCTCTATATTGTTTGTCAAAAGCAAATTTTACTGTAGAAATGGTCCTGGTTGCTCTTTTTTAAAAAAAGTAATTTGATTTACAGAAGGTAGATGCAGTCATTGATAAAGACTTCATGTCATCATAAATAAAACTTATGAAATAAAATTTTTATTAAATAAAACTCTGTTAAATCTGTAGGATTACATTCTTTCACATTCTTGGGAAAAATATGGAAATAGATTTTTTTGAAAATACCTTTATACCTGGTGTTTGATTTTAGATGTATTTATTAGAATATACATTTCTGTAAAGTTTTTCTTGGTTTTGCTCTTGAATTTTCCACTGCAAAGCAAATTATAAATATAAACAATTAAAATTTATCCTTATGAAACTTTTTCAGATTTGTCCCCTTTTTAAATGTCTATTATTACCGAGAAAATATCACTATAACTAAACTATAGATCAGGGTTGAAATGCTCCCGGTTTGGACCGGATCGGATGATCCGGTAGCGATGGCGGCGGGTGGTGCGGAGAATCAGTAGCAAAAATCCCTCCCACCCCCGCCCATGCCCAGCTGAGCCTCAGAGACTTTTTTTTTACTTTTAAATGCATTTTTTTACAACCTCTTCAGCCAAAGAGGTTGTAAAAAATGCTTTTAAAAGGCTCTGACGATCCCAGCTGAGCCGTGTGATCGTCAGAGGCTTTTTTTTTACTTTTAAAAGCATTTTTTTACAAGCTCTTTGACTGAATAGGTTGTAAAAAATGCTTTTAAAAGTAAAAAAAGAAAGTTCACGCACCATAGTGGATCACCCCCCCCCTGCAGTATTCTACTTACTGCATATCTCCTTTTGCCGTGCACTGCACGCACGCACCTTGCATTTGGTGCATGCACATGCGCAGCCAGTGAACCAGTAGTAAACCGGTTGAGATTTCACCACTGCTATAGACCCTACATGTGATTCTACCACCACACTCACACACCTGTGTGTGGACACACACACCTGTGGCAAGGAACTAGTAACTAACAAGTGTTTACATCCTGAGATAAGGTTCTTCCAGGATGAAAGAGCACTTGGGTACCACTAAATGTCTTGGCCTTGTTGGAACAATCTAACTGCTTTCCTCACAAAATGGTTGCTTAGCAACTGCATAAACACGGAGGGTTCTAGTCCCCATCACAGCCAGCTTCAGGTGACTGCTGTAAAAGCAGAAGGGACTGGCTGCTTTTAGGAGGCTCCCCTCAAACTGTGAGGGGATGCCAAGTCCTATTGTAGGGACATGGGTAAGCTCAACTGTTGTGATAAGTATGGTTTGTGGTTTTTCCAGAATGCCATCACTCTGCTTAACATCTAATTCCCACAAAACTATCAAATAATTTACTAAGACTGTATTACTATTATTCTTCTCTTCCTTACTAGTACCCATCTCTTCCCACCTATTACTATAACCATGTTGCTTGTATCTTTCAATTATATTGATTTTATTTGTTTCCTAGTATGATTTGATAACTTATTAGTAACCTTGACTATCACTAAGTGTTGTATCTTTTTATTCTTGATGAATATATTTTATTCTCCATATGTACCATGACAGCATATATACCTAAGACAAATTCCTTGTGTGTCCAATCACACTTGGCCAATAAAGACTTCTATTCTATTCTATTCTATTCTATTCTATTCTATTCTATTTCAAAGAGCAAAGAAGCATCTGCAAATATCCCCCTTTGATCTGGAATTAAAGGCTATGACTGGATCTGACCAGCCTCCGTTTCCAATCCTTAAGAGAATTGCAGTGTCCAAAATTCAACAGCCAATGGTTGATGCCTTCTTTTTCTGCCCATAGAGAAGGTAGCTCAGTAAGCGTATTAAGCTTCAGAGGGACTTGATTCATTGATTTGGTATATTTAAAAAAAATATGCTTAAAATTACAAACTTTGCCCTGCCTGCCATGATGATCGATGCTTAGGGGGGAAAAGTTGCTAAAGAGAATATTTCATACTTGTTATCGTTCCTTCAGTTGAGAATTGAATCTTGGCCTTCTGTATTACGGATAAAGCTTTGCACATTAGTGTCACTGAACCAGGGCACGAAAGTGCCTAAGGGATGACACGACTCGGCTGTTGAGGTTAATTTGGCCTTGCAACAAATCAGTCCAGTTCCGAATGGCAGAGATGGGGTCAGCTAGGTGACCCAATTTCACTTCTCTCCCCTGATAATTAAATGGTAGCCTTGTTTATATTGTGGGATGGTAAGAGATGATTTTAGGCTGGTGTTTCACTGTTGAAGAGGACAGAAATGATGAGGGTTAGTTTGATAGAAATCCTTACAATCATCTCTGTATTAGGTCAATCTGGAGATAGGATCCTATGCATTCACATCTCTTTTTCCCCTATTTCTGCTGCTGCCTCTCTCCCTACAGTCTCACTGCTGGGCCCCTCTCTGCTTTCCTCAAAAGAAAATGATTAGGGAATAAGCCCTGTTGTTGCCTGGCAACCACAGCATGTTCATCTCAGGCAGAAAACAGGGAGCCGACTTAGGCCAATGATAAAAATGACAATTGCCCTCCCCCATAACTGTACATGGTCTACTTGTCTTCATTAATATACAGTATGTTACTGTATTGCAAACTTCCACCAAACCTCACTCCTCCATTCTTTAAATTATAACAATTCTCCAGGCTGTTAATGGTGGACACTTCGGCAGATCAGACAGCCTGGAATTCTCATCTGACCGTTTAGAAGGCTACTAGCTATTTCTTTTTCTTGATTCTGATTTCTTAACCTTTATTTTCCATTAGAGCTGCCATTCTTTCCCCCCTTAAGATTTTGAGCAACTGAATACCACACCAAGTAAGTGCCATGCAGGAAGATTGCCACTGTAGTATAAAAACACTGTACTATAAAGACACAGCAAACAACCATACACTCCACTGAAACAAATTTAGAAGCATGTATACTAGCAGTGGCTCAAGGGCTAGGATGTTGAGCTTGTCGATGAAAGGTCGGCAGCTCGGCGGTTCGAATCCCTAGTGCTGCCGTGTAACGGGGAGAACTCCCGTTACTTGTCCCAGCTTCTGCCAACCTAGCAGTTTCGAAAGCACGTAAAAATGCAAGTAGAAAAAATAGGGACCACCTTTGGTGGGAAGGTAACAGCGTTCCATGCCCTTTGGCGTTGAGTCATGCCGGCCACATGACCACGGAGACGTCTTCGGACAGCACTGGCTCTTCGGCTTTGAAACGGAGATGAGCACCGCCCCCTAGAGTTGGCAACGACTAGCACGTATGTGCGAGGGGAACCTTTACCTTTACTTTTATACTAGCATGTTTAGAATCACATTTTATATATCTTGGGGAAAAAATTACAGCGCAGAGAAATGAAAACTCAACAGATCAAAATCCTGGCCCAATTCAACAAACATTACCTCAACCACAACCAAAAACACAAATATCTGCCAACCAACCAAACAACATCTCTATACTCATCAAAGATACCATTGAGCGAGAACAAAAACGTCAAAATGCTATCTTATTTGGATTGGATGACACACATGAACCTAATATTACAAAGGTTCGTAACATCATTAGCAGCCATAATACACCAACCATCTCTGACGAAATCATCAAAATCTCCAGAGGTGGACCTGAATACAAAAACAGAGATGGGTCAGTGGCCCCAAAATTGTGGGTAGAGTCAGCAAACGAAAGCTCATTTATACTATAAATTCAATTGCCAGATCCAACTCCAACTACAGCAAACTTTGATCACAGCCTGACCTATCCTTTCTACAATGGATACTCTCCCATGAACTCTGCACAGAACTCAAAAGACTCCAAGACCAAGGTGAATCTAACCTATACATCAACTACTGTGCTGACTGCATAAAAAGTAAAACCTACAATCAATCACCCAACATTCAACCCTCCATCACCCAAAACATCCAAACATCCATCATCCAGAACATCCAACCATCCTTCATCCAAAACTAGGTACGCACGCCCCTTACTTCCTCAATACTACTTACCTCAAATGCAAACTAATAAACGTAAGAAGCATCGTAAACAAAATGCTTGAACTCCTCCTCTTATTAAATACTGCTACATTTGACATTATATTTGTCTGTGAAACATGGCTAAACTCATCCCTTCCTGACTCCATTATCACAGTAAGAGAATATCACGTTTACTGGTTTGATCGTGAAACCCGCAGAGGTGGTGGAGTAGCTATCTTTTACAAAAAGTCATTAAACCTAAAAAATATTCAAGTTGCACCTGAACTCGCTCTTCCAGAAATTATTGTCTGCGAACTGTCCTTAAACATCACACTTCGCTTTTTACTATGTTACAGAGCCCCCGACTATAACATTGTACATGTGAACAAGTTATGCTACTAACATGGCATACCCTCTCATCTTTCTGGGTGACCTCAACCTACCTTTTATTAATTGGACAACAAACGAATGTACAATTGAACCCATCCATACAACCCTATATAATGCTGTTAGTAATCTAGGTCTAGATCAACTAGTAACTAGCAACACTAGACTCAACAACTGCCTTGATCTCATCTTCTGCAACAGCTTAAATTCAATTTATGAACTACAATTAAAAGAACCCTTTTCCAACAGTGACCACAGCATGGTTGACTTTTGTCTCAATATACGCCCTTACAAAAATCAGCATAATAATGGGATACTCAACTACAACTCAAAAAAGCCAACAATGATCTCATAGACACCGACCTCTCATCTCTTGATTGCCAAATTCTATTCTCTGACTGAAACACTGCCAAAGACCATTATAACATTTTCTTGCTCAAAGTCAATAGAGTTATTAAACTATATGTACCACTAATCACCACCAAAACCAAGAAAAACAAATTACCCATATCAATAAGAAAGCTCCAATAAAAAAAAAATCCCTCTGGCGAAAAAACAAAAATGGCTATGTAGCTAACTTTAAAAGGTGATACAAAAATATATGCCACCATATAAAGACTGAATGCACCAATTACCACATCAAACAAAAAGAAAACCTGCGCATGAAATCCAACTGTGCCTTCTATAATTTTGTAAATAACAAAGGCTCGGGGATCCATCCCACCCCGAAAAGGATGTAACGGTAACGAATGCAATGATGAAGCAGTTAAAGCAAACCTCTTTAATACATTCTTTGGCTCAGTCTTTGTAAACAGCAATGGCTTATGCCCAATATTCCCTAGTCGTACCACAAATAACTACAATGATCTAACACAAATAGATTTCACAGAAGGTAAAAAAAATTTTAATTGTCATTTTAACCTGTATTTATGTTTTTATTTGCCTGTGAACCGCCCTGAGTCCTTCGGGAGATAGGGCGGTATATAAATTTGATTAATAAATAAATAAATAAATAAAATTGAAAAGGCACTACATAGATTAATACCATCTCTCTCTATTGGACCTGATGGACCTGAATCTTCGGGGAAGGGCGGTATAAAAATGTAAATAATAAATAAATAAATGTGCATACTTCTTAAAAAAAGCTTTCCACTGCTATAGCAGAACTCCTAAGCATAACCTTTGAAAAATCTTTCAGGACCAGATCCCTACCCAACCTATGGTTACTAGCCACGGTCATCCCTATCTTCAAAAAGGGAGACCCCAGCCTAGTCAAAAATTACAGACCAATATCTTTATGCTATGTCACCTGCAAAGTCATGGAATCAATCATCAACCAATCCATTACCCTCCACCTAGAAACAAACAATCTACACTCTAATAAACAATTTGATTTCAGAAAAAAATTATCCTGTAATCTATAATTTCTACACTGCAAAAACATGGACTGCAAATCTTGATCAGGGCAAAGCAATAGATGCAATTTACATAGACTTCTGTAAAGCCTTTGATTCAGTGGTACATAACAAACTACTTCTAAAACTAAAATCCTATGGCATCTCTGGACCCCTCCATAATCGGATAACAGCGTTCCTGCAAACAGACAAGTGGCAAAATAGGGAGCGCCCTATCAAATCCTGCACCTGTTAATAGCGGTGTCCCCCAAGCAGCTTTCTAGGACCAACACTCTTCATACTATACATAAATGACCTTTGTGATCATATTATAAGTAACTGCATTCCCTTCGCCGATGATTTGTTGTTGTTGTTGTTTACATTTATACCCCGCCCTTCTCCGAAGACTCAGGGCGGCTTACAACGTATAAGGCAATAGTCTCATTCTATTTGTATATTTTTACAAAGTCAACTTATTGCCCCCCCAACAATCTGGGTCCTCATTTTACCTACCTTATAAAGGATGGAAGGCTGAGTCAACCTTGGGCCGGGCTCGAACCTGCAGTAATTGCAGGCTTTGTGTTCTTAATAACAGGCTTAATAACAGGCTTTACCAGCCTGCGCTATTCAACTATTTAACACCATCAACCCTTCAAAAAGACTTTGACTTTGTGTCAGAATGGTCAAAAAATTGGCAACTCCAAATCTCAACCAATAAATGCTCTGTCTTACATATTGGCAAAAGGAATCAGAACACAAAATACAAACTGGATGGACATGACCTTGTAGATGAACCTCACTCTGTGAAGGACCTTGGAGTACTTGTATCAAATGATCTAAATGCCAAAACCCACTATAACAACATCGCCAAAAAGGCATTAAGAGTTGTAAATCTAATCTTGCGTAGCTTCTTCTCTGGTAATATTACACTACTAACCAGAGCATACAAAACATTTGCTAGACTAATTCTCAAATACAGCTCGTCTGTCTGGAACCCGCACTGCATATCGGACATTAATACAATTGAAAGTGTCCAGAAATATTTCACAAGAAGAGTCCTCCACCTCTCCGCTCTCAACAAATACCTTATGCCACCAGACTTGAAATTTTGGGCTTAGAAAATTTAGAACTACACCGCCTTCGGTAAGACCTAAGCATAGCTCATAAAATCATCTGCTACAATGTCCTACCTGTCAATGACTACTTCAGCTTCAACCACAACAATACATGAGCACACAATAGATACAAACTTAAAGTGAACCGCTCCAAACTTGATTGCAGAAAATATGACTTCAGTAACAGAGTGTTCAATGTCTGGAATGCACTACCTGACTGTGGTTTCATCCCCAAACCCCCAAAATTTTAATCTTAGACTGGCTACTATTGATCTTTCCCAATTCCTTAGAGGTCTGTAAGGGGCGTGCATAAGACCACCAGCGTGCCTACCGTTCATGTCCTAGTATTTCTTTTAATTGTATTCATTTTATGTATTCAATTCATGCTTAAACTTATATATATTATCTAATATGTACTCGACAAATAAATAAATTAAAATAGTAGTATGTCCCAAGGAAGAAGTGAAAGATGAGTTACAGAACAGGCAAATATGGATCTTACGTAATTATTTTACCATACTAGCAACTTAGCCCTTAACTTTTAATTTTTGGAGTACTACTGAAGGAGGGTATGTTTCAGTTTAATAATAATTTTATTTAAAAAAATTATAATTACAAAATAAAAACTAATGAAACTAAAAAAGAAAAAAGAGAAAATTCTGAAAAAATAGACAGAAAAATGGAAAATGCTGAAAAAAGAATATAGAAAAGAAATACATAAATATACTTCCCCATTCTTTGTAATTACAAATAATTTTAGTAACTTATCACCTTCTTTTAACATACAACAAATGATTTCTTCTTCCCTTATCCCAACTCCTACCTATAAACAGATTCTTAAAGCCTCATCATTCAGTCCTGATCAGCAAAAGTTCATTAAGGGTTACCAAACATAACAGCATAAATCTATTAAAATATATCTATTTTAAGCTGGATCAGATAAACTAACTTTATATTCCTTACTTTTAACAATCTTGGTCACAAGTCCCTTCAAATAATGTCCTAGAACTTGATTTCTTTTATTTTTTTCTTTATTCCTTCTCACAAAATTCTTTAATGATTCAACAAAACTATTTTGGAAATCTAATATAGGAAAATTATCCAGGCCACTCTCTTGGTTTGTTATTTCTACACTATATTTGTTTTAATTATTAAGACATCAACTTGTTTCTTTTGCATATTCGAACTTTTCCCATGTCATTTCTTGTAGCCTGTTATTTTTAAATCTACTTTGAGATCAGCCTCAGTCTTGCCCTATAAAACTTTCATAATATCTTTTAAACACAGTCTTCAAACACAGTCTTTAGAGTACACTCTATAGCCTGTACACGCAATATAAAGACAAACGTCCTTAAAATTAACTTCCAGGTCCATAGTTGAAAAATATACTTTAGTGTGTCCAGTGTTCATTCTGTATTATAGAGAATCCTTGAATTAAGATCATTAAGAGCCTGGAATTTCCATTGTTAGTCATGATGGTTAAAAGTCAAAGCACCCATGTGACCCACCCCCGATTCACAACTTTTTTGTGATGGTCATTAAGTGAATACAATGGTCATTAAGTGAATGCAGCATTAGCTAAAAACACAGCAGTAGTTAAGTGAACACAGTGGTCATTAAGCAAATCCATTAATTCTTATGGGTGTTTTTGCCAAAAACTTACTAAAAGGCTAGAAACTGGCCAAAAATATAATAAATTGTAGTCACATTACTGTGGATCATGCAACTGGCCATAACAGTGAGCCAGTTGCCAAGTGTCCAAAATGCAGCCATGAGATAGTGGGGAGTTGCTTCAGTTAGAACTCAGGAACTGGATTCTAAGCAACCAGTTGTTAAACAAGAAGTACTGTTTAATCAAGTTAATTAGTCAAATTTCTCCTTTAATTGTAATCTTCAGTTCCTCTGGTTCCCTCTGGTAGCCAACCTTCAAAGTCTCATCCTGTTTTTTAAAGAGAATTCAAAAGAAAAATGTTTTCCCATGGGAAGGATTCTTATAACTAATTCCAAAATCTTATTTCAAATCCATCTCACCTCTTAATCTGTTTGTAACTTTCCAAAATCCAAGTTCTAATCACCCTTTCCCTGTTTATTTCAAAATAATGTTTTGTAGTCCTTAAACTTGTATTATTTTGCTAAAGTTTGAAGGAAACTTACCTAATATTGTGACACTTGTCTGTTCAAAGGTTTCTAAAATAATTGACAAGCAATTTTCAAGTAATTAGAAAGACCTTTCAAAGATGCCAACCATGGTTTGAGCAAGAAAGATGTAATGTTTCAGACTATGTGATGTTAGAAACAACTGGACAACCAGTGACCTGTTGGATCATAATTTCAGAGATATTTCCATATCTAAACAGAGAAATAGAACGATCGTGGGTGGGCAAAAATTTAATGGGAATATTTTTTGACTTCTTGTTGGCTTCCTCATTGAGTTTCCTTGCGGGAAGCTGCCAGTGAGCATCAGAAATATTTCTTTTTCCTCCAACTTCCTTTCTTTTTCCTTCCTTCCATCACTCTGTCCCCCTTCCCTCATTTCCTTCCATCCTCTCCCCTCCCTCCCTCCTTCCTGCTCTGCCCTGCCAGACTGCAGCTGACTGTTGCTGAAGCAGCAGTAGCTTGACAGCACTAAAGCAGCCACAATTTCCCCAAACTTCATTCCCTCAGGAGTCATAAATCCCACCATTCTATACCTTAGCCTATTTGAGCTATCTGTGTTGAAAATGTTTTGCATAATGATGCCCCGTTTGCCCAGTTAAGGGTTACAGATTCAAGAGTTTTAGTAGCATATAGATTATGTTATATTTGTGTTCCAAAGGTACATTTTTAAGTATAATGACAAGCTGACTAGTTGGTAGAAAGAACATGAATCATAAAATAAAATGCTGAGATTTGGAATTTGATAGCATTTTAAATAATACTATCTAGGCTCAAATATACAATAAGTGTTAACTTTTCCTCCATTGTGTTGTTGAGAGTCGAGCAGCTTGCAAGTTTCCTAATTAGTTGCAGTCAGTCAGATGTTTAGATTGGATTTAGCATTTTTATCCACCTATTAAATCCTTTCCAAGGAGCTGGTATAGGCAGATGTTGTTGTTTGATGGTGTTAATGTATCATCACAGGATGTAGCTGTTTCAAATAAAGCTGCCTTTTGCTATTGACTGATGGCGATTTTGTCAAGGCTGACGGTATTCAAGTGGTAGTCCAGATGTTTTGGAATTGCACCCAAGGGCACCTGAAACTCTTGGAACTATCTTTGCTTTCTTTTGCCACATATTATTATTATGGCTCATTGCATGTTCAGCCAGATGCTTAGACTGCATTTGACATTTTTATCCATCTATCAAGTCTTTCCCAGGGACCTGGGATAGACAGATGATGTTGCTTGATTATTATTACTTCTGAATTCCAGAAAAATATCCTTAAATCATAGCTATTCCACGTTGGGTCCAGATTCTGCCGTGAAGCAGCATGCTTATAAAAGACCCATACTATGATAGTTTGATCTATTCTAGCAAACCTTCAATGAAAGCAACCCATTTCCAAATTCTGCTCATCTGTAGAGAATTTTCCTAATGTTTTTCTGAAAATGTCCTTCACAATGCCTGATTTAGAAATACAGCTTAAGGAAACATTCAATTTATCCTCTTTCAACCCTTCCTTCCTTCCAAGAAAAGCTGAAGATGCATTGTAATCACAACCTACCTTGGGTGGCAGTTTGTATGATATAGACTGCCATATTAGATGAAATATGGAACTGTGTATTAGCAGTAGCCCTGAGAGCTGTCTATAAATGTCAAAAATGAGACTCAGAGAAAATGGTGCAGAGAAATCTTTTGTCTCCATCTTCCATTTCGTTCCATTCTTTTCCAGAAGCACAAATACAGAACTTTTGCTGTATGTTGCTATGTGACTATTCTAAAATCTCATGCATGAAAGAGGTGCAGAAGTCAACGTATCATGGCATTCACTTTAAAAAAAAATTTTTTTTAATCCAGTAAAGTCAGTAAAAATAAGTTGGAAAATCTAAGGGCAAGAATCTAAACATTGCTTTGGAATTCAGTGTCATGTCTGATAATCCAAGATCCTTTTTGGCCTATTATTCATAATTACAAGCATCTCGGTTCTCCTCTTTGCCAGAAATAGCTTCTATTTTCTAATTCTGATTGGCAGTAAATTGCTGTCCCGGCTTTTGTTCAGGGAATTGTGTTGCTAAGAGCTTGAGTTATTAGAGTTATTATTATTTGAGTAAAGGCAAGTTAAACTTCTATGTGGATGAATGTCACTTATCTACAATATAGATAATTACATCTGAAGAATCGCTTAAAGTTCATAAAATGCACAATCTGCCAGTTTACCCTCCAGATTATGTAGGGGTTATATTCTGAATAATTAATAGTACAAAATAGTTCTTGCAAGCACTTCTTTAAGAAAAATAGTTTCTCTTTTGCCTTTTAAATTAGTGTAGGAGAGACCATCACAGCATAAATTAATATAAAATAGGTGCAGGGCATTTTTTTAAGTGAAGAGCACACTTACCCCTACTTATACATTATGTCATACTTTCTATTATACTGGTCCATTTGCAGCTTCTAAGTCTTGCACTAGTGTTTGGAAACTGTGGCAATGTCTAGAGCAGGGCTCTCCAACCTTGGCAACTTTAAGACTTGTGGACTTCAACTCCCAGAATTCCTCAGCCAGCTCTGCTGGAAGGAATTCTGAGAGTTGAAGTCCACAGTCTTAAAGTTGCCAAGGTTGGAGAGCCCTGGTCTAGAGTCTAGACCAGGGGTAGTCAACCTTTTTATACCTACCGCCCACTTTTGTATCTCTGTAAGTAGTAAAATTTTCTAACCGCCCACCGGTTCCACGGTAATGCGCTGTGTATCGTCATCTGCGCATGCCTCTCGCGCATCGTGGATTGGGTTTGGGGGGGGACGCCAGCTACCAGCTCTGCTTGTCTGTTACAGCTGGGTGGTGTGGGAGGAGATGCGCGAGCTATTCTGGGACAAGGCTGTTTTTTTTGCGGTTGCACTGTAGCGTCATTTAATTTCACTTACGTAACGTGAACTAAACTTATGCGCAGGTGATACAAATAGTATATTTTCAGAAATTTAAATTGTCACGGGGAATTTTATCAAAACCTATTGAAAATGTTTTTAAATAATGCTATGAAATTTTTTTTTAAAGTCAATTAAATTAAAAAAAAGGACAAAACCCCTACCGCCCACCATGAAAGCCTAAACGCCCACTAGTGGGCGGTAGGGACCAGGTTGACTACCACTGGTTTAGACTGTAACCCTCTTTTCAACAAAAAAAATATTTGGGTGTTTTGCAATGGTTTAAAAGCTAAACAGATTTAATATGCACTTTAATCCATTTGATCAGATGTCTGTGGAAATTCATCCAGATCATAGTTGTCTCAAAGGTGCTTTTTCGGAAGGGAAAAGCACCTTTGAGGCATTTGATCAGATGCGCAGAGCATTATTCTGAGACAGAGAAGCACAGACCAGTGGTGGGTTGCCCCCAGTTCAGACTGGTTCTATAGAACCGGTAGTAAAACCGGCGGGAGGCTCCGCCCACTGACCTGAACATCATCAAAAGCGATCTGCATCATGCGAACCGGTAGTAAAGGTAAGTGGAACCCACCTCTGGTACAGACATGTTTAGAGTGGAGAAAAAGTAGTAGAATTAAATAGAAGAAGTACAGTGCCTGAATATTATGTTTATAATATCGTGCCTTGATCAATTAATATTTATAGTGTGACTTAAAATATTAAAAGTTCTGGCTCAGCGGCCTCATTATGAAATTAGTTTTTTTTAATTCTTTGCTCAATAATTTCCTGCTTGAGGCCTGTGACGGACTCTCCTAGGAACTGATTTTTGAATATGTAGGAAGTTAGCACCCACCCCTCTCCTAGGAAAATGAGATATTTTAGAAAATATTAAAAGGGCAGGATATTTCCCCTAAAAGGGAGGCAGAAACTCACCCCCCCCCACTTTGTCAATGGGCCAGTCTATTCTGCATAACAAAGATTTACCTCCTTCAGGCAGAGCCATAGTATGAATTGCCCAAAGCCCTTTCATTACATCATCACCAGTTGCTTTAACATCTGTAGTCATGAAAACCTTTGAAAGGCTAGTGCTTTCCTACCTGAAAACCATCACGGATCCGCTGTTAGACCCCTTGCAATTTGCATACCGAGCAAATAGATCAATAGATGATGCTGTTAATATGGCTCTGCACTACATCCTACAACATCTTGAGTCTCCAAAGACCTTATGCAAGGGTCCTTTTTGTAGACTTTAGTTCAGCATTCAATACCATCATTCCAGACATTCTCCTAACTAAGCTAAACCAGCTACAGGTACCGGAACAGGCTTGTAAGTGGATCACAAGCTTCCTAACAAACAGGAAGCAGCAGGTGAAGCTAAGCAAGATCACATCAAATACCTGTACAATTAGCACAGGGGCCCCCCAAGGCTGTGTGCTCTCCCCACTTCTCTTCTCTCTGTATACCAATGACTGCATCTCCAATGATCCATCTGTTAAGCTACTGAAGTTCGCAGATGACACAACAGTGATTGGTCTCATTCGAGACAATGACGAATCCGCATATAGACGAGAGGTCAAACGACTAGCCTTGTGGTGCAACCAAAACAATCTGGAACTGAACACACTCAAAACCGTAGAAATGGTGGTAGACTTTAGGAAAAACCCTTCCATACTTCCACCTCTCACAATACTTGACAACACAGTATCAACAGTAGAAACCTTCAAATTTCTGGGTTCTATCATATCGCAAGATCTCAAATGGACAGCTAACATCAAAAACATCATTAAAAAAGGACAACAAAGAATGTTCTTTCTGCGCCAACTCAGTAAGCTCAAACTGCCCAAGGAGCTGCTGATCCAATTCTACAGAGGAATTATTGAGTCTGTCATTTGCACCTCTATAACTGTCTGGTTCCCATCGCCAATCTCTTTCCACTTATGACTGTATGACTATAACTTGTTGCTGGCAATCCTTATGATTTATATTGATATTGATTTATATTGATATTGATCATCAATTGTGTTGTAAATGTTGTACCTTGATGAACGTATCTTTTCTTTTATGTACACTGAGAGCATATGCACCAAGACAAATTCCTTGTGTGTCCAATCACACTTGGCCAATAAAATTCTATTCTATTCTATTCTATTCTATTCTATTCTATTCTATTCTATTCTATTCTATTCTATTCTATTCTATTCTATCACCCAGCAAGATTCAACCAAACTTAACACAGAGACAATCTAAAAAGCTAGCTATGACCTCTGACAGCAACCAATCAGGATACTCTTCCTGTGCCCCAGGAAGTTCAAAGCCAGAGAGGGTATAAAACCCAGGGACTTTCTCCATCTCTTCTTTTTTTGCTCAGGACCTCAAACCATGTGGTCCTGTCCACCATTAAAAACCATCTTTCCAATCAGCCACCATGTTTCCAGTGTCTTTCTTCCCACTTGGAACTGAACCCAGATGGACATTTCTTCCAACAAATATAATCTTGTCATACTGCATTTTGTCTCTGTTCTTTTATGTAAGGATTAGCCAATTTATCCAATTTATAGTGTAATGCTAACAGAAGATTGCGCATGCCACATTCAAAAGCTTGCAGTTGTGTGATTTCACAGTGTTGTGGGACATGGTACTAAGTTTTTAGAACAGAGGAAGAATAGATATAGAGGTATGCAGATCTGCTGCCAAGCTTGGTTCCTGTACTGGAATACAGGGATATGGCCTGTTATTCTAACTAATAAATCTTTCAAATTTGGCACCTCCAATTAAAGTGCTGACCCTTGAGCCAAAAAATTACAAAGATTAACTCCACTGTGAAATAGCTGCGTTAAAATGTATTAAGAGATTCAACCACCGTGCTTCTTTGTAGCATATGCTATAACCAACCTTTGTTAAACCTTTCAACCAAGACATTATTGTGAACCAAGCAGCCATCAATGGAGAATAGTTAATATTCATGAGAGAATCCTAAACAGGGAGATTAAATTCAGGTTGAATTTAATGGCTTAATGGTTGGCTTGGGAATCTGCCTTTCTTCAAATACGGGTAATCCGTGAGCTATGATCATGATGAAGCCTGCCCATCATGTCATAACTGCCCGTTACCACGTGATGGTGGCAAAAATGTAGCAGTCATGTGATTAACCCTAATTTACGACTGTCTTTGTAGCGATCATTAAGTGAACACTGTGGTTATTAAGCATACCAATACTTCATGTGATTGTGGGATGCTTGGAAACAGCCATAAACGTGCTTGGCTGCCAAGCACCTGAAGTGCAGTCACGTGACCATGAGAGTGGGGTAGAGAGACCATTGGAACTTTGAATCTGGGTCATAAATATCCCACAGATGGGTTCACTGGAACTTCAAACAGTCACTAAGCCACTAGTCATAAGTCGAAGACCACCCGTAATATTTCTTCGCCTAGTTCTTTGGTTCTTCACTTGTAATTTTTTATTTTTGTTTACATTTATATCCCGCCCTTTTCCGAAGACTCAGGGCGGCTTACAGTGTATAAGGCAATAGTCTCATTCTATTTGTATATTTACAAAGTCAACTTATTGCCCTCCCAACAATCTGGGTCCTCATTTTACCTACCTTATAAAGGATGGAAGGCTGAGTCAACCTTGGGCCGGGCTTGAACCTGCAGTAATTGCAGGCTATTGTGTTCTAATAACAGGCTCCTAACAGCCTGAGCTATCCACGGCCCAGGTTTGTAATAACAAATCCTTTTAAGTTCTTTAAGTTCTTTCTCTCATTGTCAAAGACAAAACGTGATTTCCCCCTGTTTTATAGTATCAAGCTAACAAGAAAGTTTGGAGCATCCGTGAGATCCTGTTGACCAGTTACTAATTAGGGACTCCCTCTTGCTTATCTTTCTTTAGCACGCCAGTGGTTTCTATGGCAACCACAGAAGCAGATGCAGGAGTGACTTCAACCAGGAGTATCGTAAAGCAGCCCGTCCACAACCTCCTGATATCTTTCTGAAGAGGATGAAGGTGAGTGGCACCTGTCTGTCTTGCTGCTCTCTCACACAGCTGCCGGAGAAGGAGAGGGAAAGTTGCACAAAGGCTTCACCCTCGCCAGCACACCTTTCCGTCATTTAATAGATACAGGTAGTCCTCGACTTACAACAGTTCATTTAGTGACCGTCCGAAGTTACCATGGCACTGAATGACCGTTTTTCATACTTATGACCATTGCAGCATCCCCATGATCACGTGATTTACATTCAGATGCTTGACAGCTGGTTCATATTTGTGATGGTTGCGGAGTCTTGGGGTCATGTGATCCCCTTTTGCAACCTTCTGACAAGCAAAGGCAATGGGGAAGCCAGATTCATTTAACAACCCTGTTGTTAAACAGGCATGCGTGCGCCAACCAGCTGGTCTTTGGGTTTCCGGCACTCCAGGGTGTGCACATGCACGCACCTGCATGCGCATTCCAGTTTGGGCACTCAGTGCTGAAAAGGTTCACCACCACTGCCCTATACCATTTCAGACAAGTGACTGTCCAGCCTCTTCTTAAAAACCTCCAGTGATGAAGCCTCTATGACTTCTGAAGGCAAACAGTTCCATTGGTTGATTGTCGTCACTGTTAGGAAGTTTCTCCTCAACTCCAGGTTGCTTCTCTCCTTGATTAGTTTCCATCCACTGTTTCTTGTCCTGCCCTCTGGTGCTTTGGAAAATAAACTGACCCCCTCCTCTTTGTGGCAGCCTCTCAAATACTGGATTACTGCTATCGTATCCCCCCTGCTCCTTCTTTTCTCTAGACTAGCCAAACTCAAATCCTGCAAACATTCTTCATGTTTTAGTCTCCAGGCCTTTAATCATCTTAGTTGCTCTTCTTTGCACTTTTTCCAAAGTGCAAAGAGACAAGACAAAAGAGCTTTGTCTTGCTTTGCTCTTTGTCTTCACTATGTATGTACTCTTGTCAGTCAACATGGGATGAATTAGGAAGGAGTTATTGATAAATGCTGCAAGATGAAGTATTGACAGCAAGCAGCTGTGGATCTGGAAATAATCCAGAAGGTACCCCAAATAGTGTTGGCAGGAATTGAATGGCATTTCCTCAAATAATAAAACAGTGAGTACAGCCATGCAAAACTCCAAAGCAACATCAACACCAACAAATTAAAAACTTTAGGATGCAGGCCTTTGGGGCAGAATCAGATGCAAAGAGCTGCAGAATTTGGCTCTTTTCCCAATTTAAATTAATTGGAGTTCCTGTCTTTTTTTTAAAAAAGATGGTTCTACTACTCTTTCAAAAGACCACTGAACACATGCTTAAGAACATGTCTAGGATTCTTTCCGAAGAGTATTAAACCCATTTCTAAAAAGAATCTCCATAATATCCGGTCTCTCTGACAATCCATGCCAGTGATTGGAATGGCATATACCTATAGCACCACAAATAGCAGGTGGGAAGTAGGAGAGCCCCTGGGTAGTTTTTTCGGGAGCTTCTTTGGCAGCTGAGACCATGTTCCACCTTGAGGGTCTGGAGCCCAAGCTGGACCCGGAGGAGCTGAAGCGCAAAATGCGTGAGAACATTCTCTCTTCGGTCCGCAATTTCCTCATCTACGTAGCCGTGCTGCGCATCACTCCATTTGTTTTAAAGAAGCTGGACAGCATATGATAGTAAGAGCTTCAAGGATTGCCTACATGGAAGGCCAAGCTGGACTGAATGCTTTTCTAAGAACAGACTATAGAAAAGTGACTCCATATCCTAACAGATGGATCCTGAACATTTAACATAACATAACATAACATCAGAGTTGGAAGGGACCTTGGAGGCCTTCTAGTCCAACCCCCTGCCCAGGCAGGAAACCCTACACCATCTCAGTCAGATGGTTATCCAACATTTTCTTAAAAATTTCCAGTGTTGGAGCATTCACAACTTCTGCAGGCAAGTCGTTCCACTAATTAATTGTTCTAACTGTCAGGAAATTTCTCCTTAGTTCTAAGTTGCTTCTTTCCTTGATCAGTTTCCACCCATTGCTTCTTGTTCTACCCTCAGGTGCTCTGGAGAACAGCCCAACTCCCACTTCTCTGTGGCAGCCCCTGAGATATTGGAACACTGCTATCATGTCTCCCCTAGTCCTTCTTTTTGTTAAACTAGACATACCCAGTTCCTGCAACCGTTCTTCATATGTTTTATCCTCCAGTCCCCTAATCATCTTTGTTGCTCTTCTCTGCACTCTTTCTAGAGTCTCAACATCTTTTTACATCGTGGCGACCAAAACTGGATGCAATATTCCAAGTGTGGCCTTACCAAGGCATTATAAAGTGGTACTAGCACTTCACGTGATCTTGATTCTATCCTCTGTTTATGCAGCCCAGAACTGTGTTGGCTTTTTAACAGCTGCTGCACTGCTGGCTCATATCTAGATGGTTATCCACTAGGACTCCAAGATCCCTCTCACAGGTACTACTATTGAGCAAGGTACCACATATACGGTACTGGTGCATTTTGTTTTTGGCCTAAATGTAGAACCTTACTTTTTCACTGTTGAATTTCATTTTGTTAGATAGCCCAATGTTCAAGTCTGTCAAGATCTTTCTGTAACTTGAGCCTATCTTCTGGAGTGTTGGCTATTCCTGCCAGCTTGGTGTCATCTGCAAATTTGATGAGTTCCCCATCTATCCCTCGTCCAAGTCATTGATGAAGATGTTGAAGAGTACTGGGCCTAAAACAGAGCCTTGGGGTACTCCACTGCATACTTCCTCCATGTGGATGTAGTTCCGTTGAGGACTACACGTTGAGTGCGGTTGGTCAGCCAGTTACGAATCCATCTGGTGGTGGTGCTGTCTAACCCACATTTTTCTACTTTATCTAGTAGTAGGTTATGGTCTACTTTATCAAATGCTTTACTGAAGTCCAAGTAAATTATATCAACAGCATTCCTCTGGTCTACTAATTTTGTCATTTTGTCAAAGAATGCGATAAGATTAGTCTGGCATGATCTGTTTTGACAAACCCATGTTGGCTTTTGGTTATTACTTTGTTTGCTTCTAGGTGTTCGGTGATTCGTTGCTTGATTATCTTTTCCAGAATCTTCCCGGTATTGAGGTCAGACTGATAGGTCTGTAGTTTCCTGGATCTGTTTTTTCCTTTTTGAAGATGGGAACTACATCAGCTCTTTTCCAGTCCTCTGGCAGCTCCCTGTGCTCCAGGATCTTTGAAAGATATAGTTCAGTGGTTCTGAGATCACGTCTGCCAGTTCCTTCAGAACCTTGGGGTGTAATCCATCCGGTCCTGGTGATTTGAACTCGTCTAGGGTAGACAGGTGTTCACTTACCATTTTCTTCCCTATTTTAACTTGTGTTTCTAATCTGTTTTTGTAGTGCTGTTTTTGATAGGTTGGATTGTTTTTCCTTTTGTGTAAAGACAGATGCAAAATATGAGTTAAGTAGATCTGCTTTCTCCTGTTGCTTGTCATCTTCTTGCCACTTTCTCCCAGCAATGGGCCAATTGTTTCCTTGACTTTTTCTTGTTTTTAACATGTTGGAAGAAGCTTTTTATTATTTTTACTTTTGTCGCTAGCCTTTGTTCATTGTGAGCCTTAGCTTTCCTCACTTCATCTTTACAGGCTCGGGCTGTTGCTGATATTCTGCCTTAGTTATTTGCCCTCTTTCCACTTTTTATATTTGTCCTTTTGTCTTTCAATTTGTCAGATAGTTCTTTATGCATCCATGCTGGTTTCTTTTGTGATCTACTATTTTCTTCTTCATTGGTATTGTGTTAGACTGTGCTTTTATAATCTCACTTTTCAAAATTTCCCAAGCTTCTTGAGTTGTTTTCCCCCTGAGGATTCTCATCCATTGAATCCTTCTCAAGATCTCTCTAAGTTTATTGAAATTAGCTCTCTTAAAGTCCAAGACTCTAGTTTGACTTTGTTCTACTACTTGTATTTGCTTAATGTTGAATTCCAATATTGCGTGGTCACTTGCCCCAAGGTTCCTGTAGCTTCAACACCTTCTATCATTTCATCTCTGTTAGTGAGAATTAAGTCCAATATGGCTGATCCTTGTCGCCTTCTCTATTTTTGGGAAACAAAGTTGTCTGCTAGGTTTGTTAGGAACCTGTTGGATCTTCCACTTGGTGCAGAGTTTGTTTCCCAGTTGATGTCAGGGTAGTTAAAATCCCCATTACTACTGTGATGTGCTTCCTACATACCTTAGTTAGCTGACTAGCAAAAGTTCATCTACTTCCTCTGTTTGGTTGGGTGGCCTATAGTATAGACCTATGGCAATATCGTTTTCACCCTTTTATATTGACCCAAATACATTCAAGATGATTTTCATCATTGTTGTGCTCTATTTCTGTAGAGATGTAGTTATTTCTTATATATAGTGCAACTCCACCTCCTCTTTTATTTGGTCTATTTCTTTTAAATAATTTATATCCTCTAGCTGTATGTTCCATTTGTCAGTTTCATCCCACCAAGTTTCCGTAATGGCAACAATATCATATCTACCCTCATTTACTTGGATTTCTAATTCACCCTGTTTATTCCTCATACTCTGTGCATTGGTGTATAGACATTTGAGTCCATTTGGATTGATCTTGTGTTTACTGTCTACATAACCTGTGTTGACTGCCCCTACTTTCATGCCACCTGTTGGTTTAGTGCACATGGTATGGCATTCACTGTTAAATGCTTGGTTTTGCTTGATAGCATGGTTGATAGTCTTACCCATACAGACATCTATGTTACATGCACTGATAACCCTTTTAGTTTTCGATTGCTGGGGACAGAAATTTTCTATATCAGTTAAAAATTTCTGTCCCCAGCAATCGAAAATGATTTCCATATGAAGACTGTTGAGCAGCTGAAAAAGTAAAATATTTTTGTCACTTTTCTTTCCGTGTTCCAGACTTGTGTTCTTGCCTTCATGTTGGTGCAATCTTTTTCTTATTCCGAGCTTTTAATCAGGCCTGATTTTGGAAAGCTGCTAAATATGCATTGGAATATAATTATATCTGAAGTGTTAATAGTGATATTGTTGTCACTATACAGTCTCTCTTGTAAAACCTTATGGATATATCCTGAAAGGTTAAAATAAATGGAGTATAATTTAAAATAAAAAATAGCAGGCAGGAAGTAGACAAATACCAGCCCCTGACAATGCCAGGGTGCCATGGGAAGGAAGAAAGGCTGCTTTAAAACAGTAAAAGGTTGAATTTGGAGGAGGCTGGGAATAAGATAAAGGTGATGTCATCAGACTGTGTCCTCCTGTAATAACAGTTAGTAACAGATTCTTGTGCCATGGTTAGCAAGACATGAAGATGAGCCAGATGATTTTTATAGTGTGCAAGAATTTTAAGGAAATATATATACGTTTTTAATGGCCATGTGTTAGATAGGTAGGAATAGCATGAATGACTGAATTGAGATAGTAGTACTTTTTGTATTTGGTTTATCTATCTATCTATTCTCTCTCTCATCTATCTACCCATGTTTCCCCAAAAATAAGACCCTGTCTTATATTTTTTTGAACCCCAAAATAAGTGCTTTGCCTTGTTTTCGGGGATGTGTTATTACTTTGGGACGCGTGGAACAAGATGGGGCTCCTCTTGCCGTCTTACTGGATTTCCAGCTCTGTCTCTCTAACCCTAACCAGAGGAAATGGCAGGGACCGGCTGTGCATGCGGTTAAATATTTTCGGGGGGGAATTATTTTGGGGAAGGACTTATTTTGAGGAGGGGGATTTAGCGCATGCGCTCAAAAGCCTGATTGCACTTATTATCAGGGGATGTCTTATTTTAGGAGAAACAGGGTATCTATCTATCTATCTATCTATCTATCTATCTATCTATCTATCTATCTATCTATCTATCTATCCATCCATCCATCCATCCATCCATCCATCCATCCATCCATCCATCCATTATCTATCTATCTATCTATCTATCTATCTATCTATCTATCTATCTATCTATCTATCTATCTATCCGTTGTGGTCCGCCAGTAGCCTGCAGACCTAGCAACAGAGTCAGACAGTGAGGAGGCTGCAGAGGACAATGGGCCAGTCCTGGAGTCAGGGGAAGGCCCGGACGAGGGCTCTGCATCAGAGGCAGAAATGGAGCCATGGCCATCTGGGAGCAATGCATGGACTCTGGAGCCTCCAGAGGCAGACAGCAGAGAGGCAGAGGAACAGGAGGAGCCTGTTCCTAGTGCACACATGCGAAGAGCTGCCAGAAGGCAAGAGCAGCTGAAGAAAAAAGGAGAACTTGGGAGTAAGGCCAGAAGATGATTGGCCCCTCCCATAAGGCTTAAAAGAGCAGCAACGAGCTATTGGGTTCTTTGTAGGAAAACAACGTTGATTTCCGTGCTTCTTATCAGCGTCTCTTGAACTTTGTGGGTTTTTTGCCAAGAAAAGCCTTTGGCATGTTGCCAAAAACATCAAATGTTGATGATAAGGCAGATGGATTGGTTATTAAGAATTTTGTTTTGGACTAAGCTGAGAATGAATTAATTCTCAGCTGTTTTAATAAAATAAGTTGTTGAGGACTGAATTGTGTTTAGTAATCACTACTTGGGCCTTGGTAATAAAACTATCTATCTATCTATCTATCTATCTATCTATCTATCTATCTATCTTTCAAGGTGTTGGTAACCACCTTTAGAGTGCTCCATGGCACGGGACCAGGTTATTTATAGGACCGCCTTCTGCCACCGATAGCCTCCCACACACCTGTGCGCTCCCACAGAGAGGGCCTCCTCAGGGTGCCGTCAGCCAAACAATGTCGGCTGGTGACCCCCAGGGGGAGAGCCTTCTCTGTGGGGGCACCCACCCTCTGGAATGAGCTTCCTCCGGGGTTACGATTACTCCCCGACCTCCGGACCTTCCGCCGCGAGCTCAAGACTTTTTTATTCCACCGTGCAGGGTTGGCCTACGTTACTATTGTTTTAAATGGGGTTTTATTATTGTTTTTAGCATAATTTTTAATTGATATTAGCCAAATAGAATTAGATTTTTATACTGTATTTTAAGTCTGTTTATAAATTATGTTTTACTGGCTGTAAACCGCCCTGAGTCCTTCGGGAGAAGGGCGGTATAGAAATTTAATAAATGAAATGAAATGAAATCTATCTATCTATCTATCTATCTATCTATCTATCTATCTATCTATCTATCTATCTATCTATCTATCTATCATCATCTACCTACCTACTTATCTACCTATCAAGCAATGTGTGTGTATAAACTGCAAAAACTGCATCTCTGCCATTTGGCAATTTGACTTGCAATTTCAGCAATACAATTTTCCATGATGATGAAGACTGTAAAAAGACATTCAGAAATATAAATGCAGGCCATAATTTGTCCATCTATGGTTTGGGAAAGCAACAAGGTTCTATGCCCTTAACAATCTAAGCCCTTTGCAGTCAATTCTGGAACATGTAAAATAATTGAAATATATTTTTTATAAAGTTCTATTGTGATTCTAATTCTATTCTTCCCTCATAAATGACAGCATAACTGACTGGAAGAATTGGATCCCTGCCAGCACTATGATTGCCACAGCTGAGGCATCTGGTGGAAATCATAATGACATTACATACATCACAAGATCATCGTGCAAATAAAACAAATTATTTGCACCAGTTGTTTTATGATACAAATGATGCAGTACGTAAACTGTATCATTTGCACAACGTTGTCATGTCTGGCAAAGTGTTACTCTCCAACTCCACTCCTTAGAAATCCAGAAAGGATGGAAAGTTTGGCAAGAAAGTACTTAATATTTATTTATTTATTTATTTATATTATTTGTTTGTTTGTTTATATATAGGCTCAAGCTCAATCCCTCCAAGACGGAGTGGCTGTGGATGCCGGCACCCCGATACAGTCAGCTGCAGCCGCAGCTGGCTGTTGGGGGCGAGTTATTGGCCCCAAGGGAAAGGGTGCGCAACTTGGGTGTTCTCCTGGATGCATGGCTGTCGTTTGAAGATCATCTGGCGGCCATCTCCAGGAGAGCCTTTCACCAGGTTCGCCTGGTTCGCCAGTTGCGCCCCTTCCTTGATCGGGATGCCTTATGCACGGTCACTCATGCTCTCGTTACCTCTCGCCTGGATTATTGCAATGCTCTCTACATGGGGCTCCCCTTGAGATGCACTTGGAGGCTTCAGTTGGTCCAGAACGCAGCTGCGCGGGTGATAGAGGGAGTTCCACGTAACTCCCATGTAACACCTCTCCTGCGCAGACTGCACTAGCTACCGCCTTTCGGGTGCATTTCAAGGTTTTGGTTACCACCTTCAAAGCGCTCCATGGCTTGGGACCATGGCTTGGGTACTTACGGGACCGCCTGCTGTTACCTCATGCCTCCCACTGTCCCGTACGCTCTCACAGACAAACAATGTCGGCTGGCGGCCCCCAGGGGAAGATCCTTCTCTGTGGGGGCTCCTACTCTTTGGAATGAACTTCCCCCTGGATTACGCCAAATACCTGACCTTCGGACCTTTCGCCGCGAATTGAAAACATATTTGTTTATTCGCGCGGGGCTAGCTTAAACGTTTTTAAACTGTTTAGTTTTAAATTTTAAATTCTATTATATTTTAAATTGGGGTTTTTTAGATTTTAATTATTTTAATTTTTCGGCCAAATTGTGTAATAAGTGTCTTAATTTAGCTTTTAATATTGTATATTGTGTATGTTTTTAGCCTGGCTGTACACCGCCCTGAGTCCTTCGGGAGAAGGGCGGTCTAGAAATTCAATAAATAATCATAATCATAATCATAATCATAATCATAATCATAATCATAATCATAATCATCATAAATATATATATATATATATATATATATATATATATATATATATATATATATATATATATATACATATATATATATATATATATGTTTTCTGAGGTTTTCACGGGTGTTTGTATGTAGGTCTTTGGTTGTTCGGGTTTTCTCCCGTGTAAAATTAGAAGTGTCTTGGCGATATATATAGGGCCGCGGTGTGGCTCAGGCTGTAAGAAGCCTGTTATTAAACACAGCTGCTTGCAATTACTGCAGGTTCTAGTCCCACCAGGCCCAAGGTTGACTCAGCCTTCCATCCTTTATAAGGTAGGTAAAATGAGGACCCAGATTGTTGGGGGGGCAATAAGTTGACTTTGTATATAATATACAAATGGATGAAGACTATTGCTTAACACATTGTAAGCCGCCCTGAGTCTTCGGAGAAGGGTGGGATAAAAATTCAAATTTTTTAAAAAAATTATTTGTTCATTAAACTTATTTGTTGCCCATTTTGCTACAAGACAACTTTTGAATGCATTACATGAGTGCCAGGGAGTGGGGTGGGGGGAGAGGAATTATATTTGTATACTCCAGGATAAATTCATTACTTGTCAAAATCTAATGTATAAACCAGGGATGAGCAGATAATTTCCCCAAGGGGCCACGTCAGAACCTGGAATTATCGTGGAGGGCTGACCCAGTATGGCTGCGAAGGTAGCTAGTCATGCACGCATGCACTTATGTAAAGTGGAAAAAAAAGCAGTCACCTTTAAAATAAAAGCAATCCGTATGGGCTGGACAAGGACAGCCAAAGGACCAGATGTGGCCCAAGGGCTGTAAAATGCCCAGGTATGCTATAAACTGAAATAATTATTGTATATCGCTGCATATGTTAAAACTTAAAGCGAGTTTCTGATGAGAAAAAGCTTGTTAGAAAGTAACATTTTGTTAATTGTTTTCCTACTGTTGCTACTTTAAGGGCTTCTATACTGAAAAGAAGAGTTTAAATATAACCTTAAATATATTATGGAAATAACTTCTCTTGCAGACCTTTCATTACCCAAACTAGGTAACATCATCAGATCAGTGCTATTTTCTCCTCTATCAATTACCAAATATTCCTCTATCAAATATTCTCTTCTATCAAAATCAAATTCTAAAGGCATTAAGTTAAGATCGGTGGGAATTCTCCTTCTTGCTGTTATCTGCTCATGGAAGACATTGAATCAATTGCAGGCAGCTCATTTCAACTTCAGGAAAAACCTGATAAAAAAAATTATCTTCTTGCTTATATGAATTCTACCTGCTGGGATTTGAGATAGCAGTTAAGCTGTATTTAATTGCCTGGGCCATAGCCTTACCTTGGATATTGTGGGTTAGATTCTTGCCATTACATTTGAGCAATGATAGCATTTGTCCCCAGTACAGGTAGTGCTTCACTTATGACCACAATAGAGCCAAAAATTTCTATTGCTAAGTGAGACAGTTGTTAAGGGAGTTTTGCCCCATTTTACGATCTTTCTTGCCACTGTCATTAAGTGAATCACTGCCCTTGTTAAATTAATAACCTGGTTGTTAAGTAAATCTGGCTTCCCCATTAACTTTGCTTGTCACCTTTGTGATAATCTTTGTGCAAAAGGTGATCACATGACCCCCAGGATACTACAACCAACTTAAATATGAGTCAGTTCCCAAGCATCTGAATTTTGATCACATGACCATGGGGATTATGCAAGGTTGTAAGTACAAAAACGGTCATAAATCACCTTTTTCAGTGATGTTGTAACTTTGAACGGTCTCTAAATGAACTGTTGTAAGTTGAGGACTACCTGTACCAGATAATGGCAGCTGCTTCCTAATTCTATTTTTAGAGCCACAGAAATTTTGACAAAAGGTAAAATCTGTTGAAGGGGACGCGGTGGCTCAGGGGCTAGGACGTTGAGCTTGTCGATCGAAAGGTCGGCAGCTCAGCGGTTCAAATCCCTAGTGCTGCCGTGTAACGGGGTGAGCTCCTGTTACTTGTCCCAGCTTCTGCCAACCTAGCAGTTTCGAAAGCACGTAAAAATGCAAGTAGAAAAAATAGGGACCAGCTTTGGTGGGAAGGTAACAGCGTTCCATGCGCCTTTAGCATTGAGTCATGCCGGCCACATGACCACGGAGACGTCTTCGGACAGCGCTGGCTCTTTGGCTTTGAAACGGAGATGAGCAGCGCCCCCTAGAGTCGGCAATGACTAGCATGTATGTGCAAGGGGAACCTTTACCTTTACCTTAAAATCTGTTGGGTGCATCTCTCTCCCCGTGCCTGGATTTCTGTCATCTTGTTGCAGAAGTGGGAAATAGAGCATCAGTATACAACAAGTTTATAGCACCATAAACTTAGGTAGCAGCAAAGAGATAATGTTTTCTGTATCTCTTTGCAACCAACCCAGTTGTGTTCTGGATTTTTGTGGTTCAGGTCCGGTAAGTTTAATTGAACATTATATTGTGATAGCAGATTTAGCTCACGAGACTCTCCATCTGCCTTGGGTAGATAATCTCTGATCCTTTCAGTTTGCTAGAGAGATCTCACATTGTTGATTTTCTCATCGAAATGTTAGTTCTCATTTATTTCATGCAAGGGAAAAAAATGGTAAAGCCTGATAGGTACCAGTGGGGTTCTAATGTAATTCTGGAGCTGAGGTCAGATGCTACAGATAGGGATTCCAGACACTTAGTATTCACGTTTATTGAAAGTAGATGATTCTGTTCTTATTCCTACAGCAATTCAGCATGACAATTTGCATGTGCTGAAAATTCCTGCTTTTAATAGAAGAGAATATTTGTAGTTCTGGATTGAACTGTGGAGCCCTTGGTGCTGAGGTTGTTTGTTTGCTTGCAGGCATTTCATTGCCTGACTAGGTAACATTATCAGTACTAGTGAGTGTGGGCTTTGCTTTGTATTTATAAACAATAGCTTGCCCTACCAGTGTTGATAGGGAAGTGGTTTTCTCCTTGCTAATTCCTTGATGGTCTGTTATTGTTTTCTGTTTGATTGTTTGTCTGTGTTAATCCCTGTTTATCTGGGCATAGGCTGTTAGAGAGGCAGTATTCTGGTGTTTTTGTTTCCTTCCTAACTTTTACATCGTCTCGTGTGTGTGTGTAAATGTGATTTATCTCTATGTCTCTGGTTGATAGCTGATTTCTCTGAATGCCAAGCATCCAGGAATTCCCGAGTGCTTTTGGATTTAGCTTGGTCTAGGATGTTCATTGTTTCCTAGCTGAAATTATGGTTCAGTCTGTCCATGTGCTGTGAGATGAAGGAGTTTTCATCACATCTTCTATTAGTTGATGTTCATGAATGCACTCTCTAGTTTTCTGCTTGTCTGTCCTACATAGTGAGCGTTATAGTCTTTTACACTATAGTTGACTCCTGGTTTAGCTTCTTGGGCTACTGGGTCTTTTGGTTTAGGATGCTTTGGAGGGCTTTAGTTGATTTGTGTGCTGTGGTGATGTTGTTGTAATAGTTTGTTGGTTGCTTCTGTCTTTGATGCATGGCACTGTTGTCCTTTTCATTGTCTGTGTTGGTTGTGCTACAGTGGGTTGAGGGGGGTCAGGTACTTTTTTATAAAATGTGGGTATCAATTTTGTTGGAAGATGTTATATAGATGGGCTGTTTCCCTCTTCTGGTGTTCCAGATTGCTACAGTGCATTTATACTTAGCTGAATAATATTCTCACGCTAATGAGAGGGGCAGCATATAGATTAAATAAAAATATAGTGTGCTGAGGATGTTGTTAATAATTTCATGTGTCTTCTCTACTTGTTCCTTCTTCTTATGGCAAAGTTATTATCTACATACCAAATCCATAATTTAAGTTGTATGTGTGGGAGTACTATAGTTTCTAGATGCTGCCTTATGGTCTCTTCTATGAGTCCCAAGAATGGTGATTCTCTGGTGTTCCTCTGATTTGTCCATCAAACTAAAAGTTGGTGGTGAAGCAGAGGTTGAGGAGGTCCAAAAATACCCCAGTGGATATTTTTGGATAGAGATCCTAGTTCTGGATCTATGGATATAAAAAGTGCAGTGACATCATATAAAACCATAATTTCATCTTCTTCTATTTTTAAATTTTTGGGAGGCACTGTAGTGGGGAATTGATAGAATATTCACTACCCTCTGTTCTCTTGTATGTTGTATATTGGAATCCCTGATAGTGATACAATTAGAGAAAGAGAAAGAGATATGATGGGTTTGTGTGTTTTGGATGTCCATAGACGGAGAGGAGGATGGGGCCACTGCTTTTCATCTGCCATTGTTCTTCTTTTGTGATTTGACCTTAGTTACTTATGGAGTTTTATTTTATTTTACTTTTATTTGTCACAACTTATAAGCATAAGCATGAAAATAACTATATAATATATAATGTAGGTTTCTTCGTCCTCCAGTAATTTGGCTTTTTTGCATGCATTAGGTTCTATAATAACTGTGGTTCTTCCTTTGCTGAAAAAATAGTGATAGTTTGGTCCTTCTTTAGGTTTTTGAGGACTGTTCTGTCCTCTGTTTTGAATAGGTTTCTGATTCTGTGTTCTTCTGGTCTTTGGTATGATTGTCTGCCTTACGTTTTCTATATATATAAATTGGGAATATATATAAACAGAGCTCAAAGTCTCTAGCAATGATGATGTTCCCTAGTTGGGAAATGAAGCATCTGCAAGCAAACCAACTCAAACTTAAACTCAAACTCACAGAGACTCCACAATTCCTGCTTTGACAGGAATTTTTCTAAAAATCACATACTGTACAAATATAATTTGACAGTATAGGAACAGAGGTACTGTTAAGTTGTAACGCCTAAAGCATTACATTACTTGGTAGCAATCCTGTTAGACATTAAGGAGGCGACGGTAGCACCATCTACTTCCCTGAGGGGATTCGGACTATGGAACAGAGCAGTCATGCTTTGGTCCGGGTTGGGTTAAGACGGTTTACGATCTTTTGTCTGTTAATCCACCAGGATAGCAATGGATTTTACATCTATCTAATGGATTTTACATCTATCCAGGACAGACTGCCTGTTTTCTTTTTCCATCTGATACCGGACCCCGGAAAAACATCTCAGTATAACATCTCAGCTGCTAAAGGGGACATAGTCAGCTGTCGACTGATTCCATGCGTTATTCGCCACATGAACTCTTGCGCCTGCGAGGTGCCCCCGCCTCGCAGGAATGGCCTGCCACATTACCTAGGGCCGGCCTCAATGACGGGTCTTGGGACCCACAGAGGTGGCATGCGTCAAGGAAGAGTCTTTGGGGATTTGTCAGGCTACCTCCGACTATAATTAGGAAAGAATTCACCTTGACTTCATTTGGAATAAAGAAAAGTACTTTTACTATTTACAGTCTTGATAGCAGCTAGTAATGTTGGATCTGAGACAAAATATGGCTAACATATCATATCCCCCCAATTGTCCCTCCTCCTCCAGGAGGTCAGGCTGGTCTGGTCCAATGCCAGCTCCTTCTCGGCCCCTCGTGGTAATCTTCTTCCACAGGTCTCTAGTTGTCAGTCATCTTAAGAATGCAGTGTCTGTTAGAAAAGCCCGCGCTGATAACACTCAGTCGTTAATCCCCCCTCCCACACTGTTATGTCAGCCGACACTCTTAATAGGCTCCTTTCCCTTACCCCGTACGGTGGTATGATACATCTCATTTCCTTAATAGTTTTATAATACAGAAATAAACATTTCACATTCTATCTACTGATATAATCATTCAAAAGTATACGAAGATTGGAGTGGAGGCTGACAGGATTTTTAAATAGGGAATTTTTAAAGGGGGGGAGGGTAAGGTCGGGTGTTGGGGGAAACCCGTCGGGGAGGGTATGTCCAGTCCCAGTGCACGCTCACGACATTATTACAGCCGGTCCGAAGACAGGGGGGGAGGGGTATGTGCAGAGCAGAGAGTATTATTCCATCTGTACGGTAAGTGGGAGAGGCAGATATGGCGGAGGCGGGGGGTCGTATCGTTCTTCGGGAGCACGTGTTCGATGTTTAAAAGCGATCACGTGCTCCGGCCCCTCAGTCCTCACTCATTCCCCGGAAGGTCAAGACCCTCAGAGCTTGGGTCTTCGGCTGATGCTTTGCAATGCCCGGTCCGTGGTCAATAAGGCTCCCCTGATTTGTGATCTGATTCAGAGGGAGTCCGCGGACTTCATGGGCATTACGGAGACCTGGTTGGGCACAGAAGGGGGTGTACCCCCGGTTGAACTGTGCCCTCCGGGTTTCCGTGCATTCCCGTGGCTCCCGTTTCTCGTGGCTCCCACGTGACATCGCTGCTCCGTAGCTTGCACTGGCTTCCTGTGGTCTTTCGGGTGCGCTTCAAGATTTTGGTAACTATCTTTAAAGCGCTCCATGGCTTAGGACCCGGGTACTTACGAGACCGCCTGCTGTTACCCTTTGCTTCCCACCGACCCGTACGCTCTCACAGAGTGGGTCTTCTCAGGGTGCCGTCCGCCAAACAGTGTCGGCTGGCGGCCCCCAGGAGTAGGGCCTTCTCTGTGGGGGCAGTGACGCTCTGGAACGAACTTCCCCCTGGCCTGCGTCAAGTGCCTGATCTTCGGACCTTCCGTCGTGAGCTCAAAACATATCTATTTATTAAAGCGGGACTGGCATAATTTGTGTTGAATTTTAAATTGGGTATTCTTAATATTTTTAAATTTTTAAATCTAAATTTTAATAATCAGCCTTTAAAATTTGCTCTTTTTAAATGTTGTTTTAAATTGTTTATATTTTGTTTTTATTCTGGCTGTACACCGCCCTGAGTCCTTCGGGAGAAGGGCGGTATAAAAATTTAATAAAATAAATAAATAAATAAATAATGCTGTTTAATACTGTAGAGTGCTTGTTAACATACAAAACATTCTTATTTCAAAACTCTTTAAGAAAATATTCCATGACTCCCTGGATTTTGCAGCCCATAGTACCTAAAATATTTAGAAGTTTACATCATTCGAATCTACTTTGAATCAGAAATACCAGAATTCTCACTTAAGAGAACAGAGAGAAAGGCCTATATTTTTGTAATACTATAAAACTTAGAAACTTTGTAGATTTTCCCTATATGGATTTTGAGTGTTTACCAATTTTGCAAATACTTTTTTTTTTTTTGCAAAAGAAAGCAAGACTGTATGTCTCAAACTTATTGTTATAATGTGTCTAATAAAAAAACCAGGGAAATTTCCATTTGGAAAGAAGGGCTGAGCAATAAAAGAGACTGTTCTTCTTCTGGTATAATTCATATTAGTTGCAAATAGATTCCCCTATGACACATGAAGGATTGTATGAATTGCTGGAATTATAGTGAGATTGATACACAAAATGCAGATAAAACAACATAAGAGAAGAATTCAGTCTGAACTTGCAAACAAAAACATTTTCAATAGTCCTACCACCACATTTTCTACTAAGTCAAGATTGGTCTCCTTTTCAGATGGCAAACAGGCTTCAGGAACTTGCACAATTATAAAGGCACTAAAATACTTTAAAAAACATTTTAATGGCTGACATTTCCTGAGAAGTTTTGGGGGAGGGAAGTTAACAGTGTTGTCAGTGCCTTTTAAAAGCATTATTTTGCTAATTCCTACCCTGAATCATAATATAGCTTACTTAGCTTTTCTTACTGTCAGGTGTGATCCCAGCCAGGGTAAATGTTGACTGACAGAAAGGATGGAGATCTCGAAGGCTTTGCATTTAAAGTATTTGATTTTTTTTTTTTTGCAAAAGAAAGCAAGACTGTATGTCTCAAACTTATTGTTATAATGTGTCTAATAAAAAAACCAGGGAAATTTCCATTTGGAAAGAAGGGCTGAGCAATAAAAGAGACTGTTCTTCTTCTGGTATAATTCATATTAGTTGCAAATAGATTCCCCTATGACACATGAAGGATTGTATGAATTGCTGGAATTATAGTGAGATTGATACACAAAATGCAGATAAAACAACATAAGAGAAGAATTCAGTCTGAACTTGCAAACAAAAACATTTTCAATAGTCCTACCACCACATTTTCTACTAAGTCAAGATTGGTCTCCTTTTCAGATGGCAAACAGGCTTCAGGAACTTGCACAATTATAAAGGCACTAAAATACTTTAAAAAACATTTTAATGGCTGACATTTCCTGAGAAGTTTTGGGGGAGGGAAGTTAACAGTGTTGTCAGTGCCTTTTAAAAGCATTATTTTGCTAATTCCTACCCTGAATCATAATATAGCTTACTTAGCTTTTCTTACTGTCAGGTGTGATCCCAGCCAGGGTAAATGTTGACTGACAGAAAGGATGGAGATCTCGAAGGCTTTGCATTTAAAGTATTTGATTTTTTTTTTCAATTGTAATATAATCTCTAAAATTGGCTTAACATTTTTTGAGCTTTCCAAAAATTAAGTAAGTATGCCTGCAATCATTCGAAAGTTGCACACCTGGGCTTTCTATGGCTCATTCAACAAATCATATTTAATTGGAATTATATCTATACATGACAAGTGAACACCGTTTTGCTCAAAAACAGAATGGTTTGACGGTACCCACTATATGTAGGAATGGTCACTGAAGATGATGGAACATGCAGAGGCGGATAAATTAACTTCTTTCATTCGAGAAAAAACAATGTCTATATTTATGGCTGACTAGACACCCTTTACTGATTTTTTTGCATACAACTGAACAAATTGCATTTATGATTTATGGTTAGGAAAAAAAACCCCTGGCTAATAGAAAAGCCTGCTTTTTTGTAATCACAGTAAGAAATAACTTTGATGTTTTGGTCACCACAATATAAAAAAGATGTTGAGACTATGGAAAGAATGAAGAGAAGAGTAACAAAGATGATTAGGGGACTGGAGGCTAAATGATGAAGAATGGTTGCAGGAATTGGGTATGTCAAATCTAGCGAAAAGAAGGACTGGGGTGACATGATAGCAGTGTTCTGATATCTGAAGGGCTGCCACAAAGAGGGAATTGTCCTATTTTCCAAAGCACCTGAAGGCAAAACAAGAAGCAATGGATAAAAGGAGAGATGCAACCTAAAACTAAGGAGAAATATTTTACAAGAAGAGTTCTCCATTCCTCTGAAAACAATAAAATACCTTATCCCACCAGACTTGAAATCCTAGGCTTAGAAAACTTGGAACTCCGTCGCCTTCGACAAGACCTAAGTTTAACTCACAGAATCATCTATTGTAATGTCCTTCCTGTCAAAGACTACTTCAGCTTTAATTGCAATAATACTAGAGCAACTAATAGATTTAAACTTAATGTCAACCGCTTTAATCTAGATTGCAGAAAATATGACTTCTGTAACAGAATCATCAGTGCTTGAAATTTCCTGACAATTAACCAGAGGGACTGCTTGTCTTTAGTAATTATGGGAGCTTCATCACTGGAGGCTTTCAAGAAGAGACTGGACAGCCATTTGTCCGAAATTCTGTAGAGCCTTCTGCTTGAGCAGAGGGCTGGATTAGAAGACCTCCAAGGTTCCTTCCAATTCTTTTATTTTGTATTCTATCCTTATATTTGCTGCAAAGGAAATCTGAAGCTTCTTCTATTTTTTTTATTCTTTCTTTTTCTTTCCCTCTTTTACTTTCATTCCTTATTAGTTTTAGTACAGTAGTTAGTTTAGTGTACGGTCTTCATGAAGAATTAAAGACATTACGCAGACATTTTTAACAACTACAACTCCCTACCAAAACATTTATTTAATTGAAGCCAACAGAGAAGCCACTGCTTATGTTCCACCTTGTTGAACCTACTGCCTCCTCAACTCTGACTGATGTGCTGAAGAAACTGAAGTTTGCAGATGGCAGCCTTTGCCTAGTGTGGGAGTACACCTTGCAACAGAAAAAGCAACTCCAGTAGAATATAAATCTGACTTTTAGTTGTCAGTTGCAAGTGCTTTCCAGCATCAATCACAATAAATACTGCCATTGAATAATCATTCCTGGCGCAGGTTGATTAAATTCATCAGCTAACAGAGGATCCCGTGAAAGTGACAGCTCACCCGTGAACACCGGGGTGTATTATTCAGGAGCTGATTAACTCTGATCAGTTCCTGGAAGAGGAGAGAGTCTCAGCTCAGTACTCGGCAGAATACGGGTAGTTCTTAATTTATGACCATAATGGAATTTCCGTCAGAAGTCATAACGACCCAAGTTTATGACTTTTGTTTTGGTAGCAGCCATTAAACAAATGGTGGTCATTTAGCGAATCTATTTATTCCTATGGGCTTTTCTTTGCTGAAAACTAAGTGAAAAGGATGGAAACTGTCAAAAAAATATTGTAAATTGCAGTCATGTGGTTCCAGAAGGCTACAACAGGCCAATAAGGTGAACCGGTTGCCAAGTACCTGAAATATGGTCATGTGGGCTGTATGATGTGTGCGCACGCGCAATCATTGGAACTAGAGAGCCAAATTGTAAGTAGCTTTTGAAAGGTCTATTCAGTGGTGGGATTCAAGTAATTTAACAACCGGTTCTCTACCCTAATGATTTCTTCCAACAACCAGTTCACCAAACTGCTCAGAAAGTTAACAGGGCCTCTGTGGCTCAGACTGCTAAGACAGTCTGTTATTAACAGCAGCTGCCTGCAATTACTGCAGGTTCAAGCCCCACCAGGCCCAAGGTTGACTCAGCCTTCCATCCTTTATAAGGTAGGTAAAATGAGGACCCAGATTCTTGGGAGCAATAAGTTGACTTTGTATATAATATACAAATGGATGAAGACTATTGCTTGACATAGTGTAAGCCGCCTTGAGTCTTCGGAGAAGAGCGGGATATAAATGCAAATAAAATTAAAAAACAACAACAACCGGTTCTCCTGAAGTGGTGCGAACTGGCTGAATCCCACCACTGGGTCTATCATAACTTTGAAGTCATTAAGTGACTGGTCTTTAAACGAGGACTACCTGTAATATTTATTAGAGCAGTGGCCTCCAACCTTTTGGGCATCAGTTCTGTGGAGAGAGGGGTTTTTTGTGGACTGGAGGAGTGTGTGATTTCGCGTGCTACCTGCATCCCACGGATGGGGCTTTGGTGGTTTGTGCAGTCTGGTTCCTGGCATGCCATGGACCGGTGCCGGTCCACAGACTGGGGGTTGGGGACCCTTGCATTAACAAAATGCACTGATAATAATAATTGAGAATAGATTTATTGTTTTACTTTCTCTTTCTCCCTCTATATACTAATTTTATTTTAAAACTAGATCAAACATTGCAAATAAATTGCTAATGTTAAAAAGGGGAAAATGAAAATTCATTAGTAAAGGCTGTTTGTATGTCATGATGAGATTTATGTGCATAATTAGAATGAAATAACCATAGGGAAAGTTCACTTGACACTTTTAAGAGAATTTGGATTTATAAGTTAATTTATAACATAACTTATCCATATCATAATGAATTAAATCATGTTCCTTTCTTGATACATGCTAAAAAATCATGGGAAAAAACTTGCACATTTGGTTCCTTTCCCGAATCATGATTTACAATATATTTTGCATTTAAAAAAAAATTGTATTAGAACAAAATTTGAAACAAAAAAGCATGCCACAAGTAACAGTTTTGTCACAATATTAGCAATTTCAGGGCACAAGACTGTAATGCTTCCTTTACTTCAGTGGTGGAATTCAGATTTTTTTACTACCGGTTCTGTGGGGGTGGCTTGTTAGGCATGGTGTGGCTTGTTGGGCGTGACTTGTTGGGCATGGCAGGGGAAGGACCTGCAAAATCTCCATTCCCTCCCCACTCCTGGGGGGAAGGATATTGCAAAATCTCCATTCCCACCCCACTTTGGGGCCAGCCAGAGGTATTTGCCAGTTCTCCAAACTACTCAACATTTCTGCTGCCGGTTCTCCAGAACCTGTCAGAACCTGCTGGATTATATATATATATATATGCTTCTTCCAAGATAGAAACATAGAAAATTGACAGCTGAAAAAGACCTAGTGGCCCATTGAGTCTGCCCTTTGAATTTGTGTTTTTGTCTTTAGTTAATCAATTAGTTTGTTTACTTAATATTTTTATATTTTATTTATTTTTATTTTATTTTTTATTTTTTTGTCAGCTGATAAGATATCCCAGGCATATTTAAACTCAGATACTGAGTTTACTGACTGACCCCCTCCTGCCTTTGCTGGAAGTTAGTTTCAAGCTTCCACTATTTTTTCTGTGAAGTAATACTTTCTAACATTATTTCTGAACTTCCCTCCTGTCAGAGGTTTCAAAAGAGCATAGATATTTCACAATTTTTGGCTCACAGATCCTCTTAAGCTATAATGTAGTTTTGAATTAGTGTAATGTGTGAACCTAGGCAACTGTGAAATAGTCAGCAAACCTATGGTTTAAAATATTGTAATGTTTTGTAATGAAATGTGCAAATCCAGTCTGGAAGATATTTAATAGTTGTTTGAAAACTAGCAACCTTGCTAATGATTTTAAATCTGAATCTAAATCTCCATAATCTGGTTTGTATCATTTATACTGCCCTGTCACTCAGTAGAAAATATTGCAACCTTTCATTGTGTCGTAATGATCGTTAGGAAAAGAAACCGAAATTTGTATCCATACGGTATCTGTCTTCAAACCAAGCACTTGGAAATGTTTGTGTAGAATTGGATTTAACTAACTTTAGATGGTCCGATCATCTTTCAAAGATAACTGGGATATCAAAGTCTGATACTTTTTCTTCTCCTGTTTATCTACATAAACAACTGTGTGAGCTCTCCTCCAGTTCAGGATTTGATAGCATCAGTTATGCGGATGATGCCAAGCGTTACCTCTCTATCCAGGCTGCACAAATGAAGCTGTCAAGTTGCTGATATAGTATCTGGAGGCTATTTGGGTCTGGAATGGGAAAGAACGGATTGTGGCTCTATCCTGACACAACTGAGTAGCTGTGGCTGTTTGGCCCTGTAGATCAGGGATATTTCCAGTGTTTTGTGTACCCTGGGGGGTCCACCTGGATTCCCTGCTACTGCTTGGAGAGCAGGTGGCAGCTGGGGCCAGGAGGGCCTTTGCATAGTTACTGTACGTCTCATGCACCAGTATGTTCACTTATTTATAGATTTAATTTATATGACCAATCAATTCATATTACTATAAGCAGCCAGCATCACATTACACAACAATCGTGGGAGGGAGGGAGGGAGAGAGAGAGAGAGAGAGAATAAATGAATGAGAGAGAGAGAGAGAGAGAGAGAGAGATGATAGACAGATGATAGTTAGATAGATAGATAGATAGATAGATAGATAGATAGATAGGTAGGTAGGTAGGTAGATAGAACAACTGAGGACAGTCAAATAATCTGTTTCCTGCAGAGCTTTCTCAGATTGGCCAACAACCTTCTTAACAAACTTCTTAAAAATGGAAGGTTGCAGACAGGACAAAAATGATTTGATTTGATCCTTGTAAGCTTCTCCTTAAATGATTTAAATACTCTTGAAAGGAAACAATGTCATCATTTTTTTTCACATTTTGGAGCATCATTATCATCATCATCACAACAACAACAGAGTTGGAAGGGACCTTGGAGGTCTTCTAGTTCAACCCCCTGCCCAGGCAGGAAACCCTACACCACTTCAGACAAATGGTTATCCAAGATTTTCTTAAAAATTTCCAGTGTTGGAACATTTACAACTTCTGCAGGCAAGTTGTTCCACTGATTAATTGTTCTAACTGAAAGGAAATTTCTCCTTAGTTCTAAGTTGCTTCTCTCCTTGGTTAGTTTCCATCCATTGCTTCTTGTTTTACCCTCAGGTGCTTTGGAAAATAGTTGGTTTTTTTTAATACAAAATTTTATTAGATTTAAAAACAAATAAAAACAATGGACATTGCTTCACGTTTCTAACATTTACGTCAAATTCAAATTACTATATCATATATTCCTCCGTCTATATACAAATTTACATATCTCTAATTCCTTATATATCAAGTATATACTATATTACTACTACTCCTTCAACTCTATACATATTTAATAAGTCTTTTATACCCTTACAAGTACAATATACATTGATATATACATTTCCAGGCACTCATTATCTCTTGTTTTTGGCATTTTTCCTCCTCTCCAGCCAGTCATAGAATTTACTGCTTTGGAGAATAGTTTGACTCCCTCTTCTTTGTGGTAATCCCTGAGATATTGGAACACTGCTATCATGTCTCCCCTAGTTCTTCTTTTCATTAAACTAGACATACCCAGTTCCTGCAACTTTTAACATAAAAGTTAATTGCCTTGGAAAAAAATAAACTTCACTATGGATTTACAGTCAGCTAATCAAAAGTTTGCCCATCAGATCAATTCCATGCCTGCAGTTTGATGCAAATGTAGGAATTGGTCAAGTATTAATTGCAATAATACAAGGGCAACCAATAGATTTAAACTTAATGTCAACCGCTTTAATCTAGATTGCAGAAAATATGACTTCTGTAACAGAATCATCAGTGCTTGGAATACTTTACCTGACTCTGTGGTCTCTTCCCATAATCCTAAAAGCTTTAACCAAAAACTTTCTACTATGGACCTCACCCCATTCCTAAGAGGACCATAAGGGGCGTGCATAAGCGCACAAACGTGCCTACCGTTCCTGTCCTATTGTTTTTCTTTTCTTCTTCCTATATATATATATGCTTATACCTCCTAACATTTACTCATATATATGTTTATATACTATATAATCTTTTTGTATGATGTTGTGACAAAATAAATAAATAAATAAATAAATAAATAAATTAATTAATCATTGATGGTGTCTATGAGCTTGTCTATGAGCTTGTTAAGCAGAATTTCATGTCAATGTGCTTGTGTGATCTTGTTACCAACAGATATGTATCATGTATAATAGGAAGGTGTTGATTTAAAACATTCCAATGTGTTGCAGTTGCTTAGGGAATAACACACGTGGCACTTGTAAACTCCTTTCTGTTTTTTGCTTCTCTTAAGCACTTGTAAAATAAATAGCTCAGGATAAAAGTACTATAAATATCTAGTAGATTTTCCAAAAGGAAGACTACTCTGAGGAAAGTTTTAATTTTACACAGGTAGTCCTCAATTTACGACCACAATTGATCCCAAAATTGATGTTGCTAAATGACAAATTTGTTGAGTTTTTGCCCCATTTTACAACCTTCCTTGCCACAGTGGTTAAGTGAATCACTGCAGTTGTCGAATTAGTAACATGGATGTTAAGTGAATCTGGTTTCCCCATTGACTTTGCTTGACAGAGGGTCGCAAAAGGGAATCACGTGACTCCGGGAGACCGCAACTGTCCTAAATGACTCCTTAGGATGCCGTCAGCCAAGCAATGTCGACTGGCGGCCCCCAGGGGGAGGGCCTTCTCTGTGGGGGCTCCTACCCTGTGGAACGAACTTCCCCCTGGACTTCGACAATTACCTGACCTCCGCACCTTTCGCCGCGAACTTAAAACTTATTTATTTCGTCTTGCTGGACTGGCTTGAATTTTTAAAATTTTTTAATTGATTTTATGGGTTTTAAATTTTATTAGTTTTATAGGGTTGATATTGTATTTTAAATTGGGCCAATTGAATAAGTTTTTTAATGTTTGTTTTTAGCATTGTATGTGTTGTTTTTGTATTTTACTGTTGGCTGTAAACCGCCCTGAGTCCTTCGGGAGAAGGGCGGTATACAAATTAAAATATTATTATTATTATTATTATAAATGTGAGTCAATTGGCTAGCATCCGAATGTAAATCACTTGCCCATGGGGATGCTGCAATGGTCAGAAGTGTGAAAAATGCTCAGAAGTCATTATTTTCAGTGTCGTTGTAACTTCGGTCACTAAGTGAACTGTTGTAAGGTGAGGACTGCCTGTATACACCATATCACAACTCCAATTCTGGTAGACCCTCAACTCACAACCATTCATTTAGCAACCGTTTGAAGTTACAACAACACTGAAAAAGGTCATGGCTGGTTCATGAATGTATGGCCGTTTCAGGACCACCATTGCCATGTGATCAAAATTCAGTTGCTTGGCAACCATTTATTTATTAAAGCTGCAGCATCTGAGGGTCATGTGTCATGCCCCTGTCGGAATCTGAATCTGAGATGGAAGACGAACAGCTGACAGAAAGTGAGAGAGTGGATCCGTTGGCTGTGAAGGAAACTGAGGAAGGGCAAAGTCAGGCTGGGGAGAGCAGGGGAGAGGTAGAACAAGGGAGAGGGGGTTCAGATGAAGACCAAGGTCCACCCCCCTCCTCATCCTATGGCGCTCAGAGAAGAACGCAGAAGAGAGCAACATGGGTTGCATGGCTTACGAGGAAGGAGAGGGCCCCAATTCCCTTCACAAGGCACACCTGGGGATGGAGTTTAAAGGAGAGCCAGTTGGGAGGGGCGTTTGTCGGGAACGAATGCTGAATTCATCTAGTGTTCAGAGTTGTGGCCTGCATTCCTGGCATTCCTCCTGACTATTTGAACTAGTGCCGTGCTTCTGTGTGCTTATCTTGTCTTGCTGGAATTATTGCCATGATTCTTTGCTTCTGGGACTCATTATCTTGCCCTGCTGTAGTGATTGATTGCAGTCATTCTGCTTACAGCTTTTGGACTGGAATATCTGCAGCCAGAAGCTGCTGCAGGTTTGTGAGAGTGTTTTTCTCCAGGCCGGAGAGTAAACAGGATGTTGGGGGCAAAGTTGGTGCCAATAAGGGGACTCATACCAGTTCTCTGGCTGTGTTACCTTCATGCCATGCCCCAGGTCATCACAGTCATGTGATCACCATTTGCGACCTTCCCAGCTGGCTTCTGATAAGCAAAGTCAATGAGGGGAAGCCGAAATTTGCTTAACAACTGTGGGATTCACTTAACAACTGCAGTGATTCGCTTAACTTCACAAAAAAAACCTGTCCTAAAATTGGATGTGTCTCCCTTAACCACAACCTTGCTTAGTAATAGAAATTTTAGAATAGAATAGAATAGAATAGAATTTTATTGGCCAAGTGTGATTGGACACACAAGGAATTTGTCTTGGTGCATATGCTCTGGTCCCTATTGTGCTCATAATGTGAGGACTAACTCTAACCTAATAGCATTGTACAGGTAGTCCTCAACTTACGACCACAATTGAACCCAACATTTCTGTTGTTAAACGAGACATTTGTTAAGTGAGTTTCGCCCCATTTTATGACTTTTCTTCCCACAACTGTTAACTGAACCACTGCAGTTGATAAATTGGCAACCCGGTTGTTAAGTGAATTTGACTTCCCCCATTGACATTGCTTGGTGTCAGAAGGTCGCAAAAGAGGATCATGTGACCCGTCATAAATGGTCAGTTGCCAAGCATCTGAATTTTGATCACAGGGTCATGGGAATGCTGTAAAGGTCTTAACTGTGAAAAATGGTCACAAGTCACTTTTTTTTCAGTTCCGTCGTAATTTTGATTGGTCACTAAACGAACTGTTCGTAAGTCAAGGACCACCTGTATTATGCAGATGGAGAATGGAGATGTAAGATGTCGGAGGCTACCTGTATTTTGCGCAGCCCAAACGAATACATGGCAGCTTCTTGGTTGCTAACCTGAATGTCTAATTTTTGCAGGTTGCAGCAGAATTCTATCCCTGACCAAATATTGTCGGGTGTGTATTTGGCAGAAGACTAATATCATGTCAGGGATGTAGTGGCTCAGTGGTTAAGACTCTGAGCTTGTCAATCAGAAGGTCGGCAGTTCAGCGGTTCGAATCCCTAGTGCCATGTAACGGGATGAGCCCCCATTACTTGTCCCAGCTTCTGCCAACCTAGCAGTTCGAAAGCACATAAAATGCAAGTAGAAAAATAGGGACCACCTTTGGTGGGAAGGTAACAGCATTCCGTGCACCTTTGGTGTTTAATCATGCCAGCCACATGACAACAGAGACGTCTTCAGACAGCACTGGCTCCTCGGCTTAGAAACAGAGATGAGCAGCGCCTCCTAGAGTTGGGAATGACTTTACCTTAATATCATGTCTTCTTTTTTTTTTTTAAGGAAACTCCTACAATGCACATATTCTCCAAGCATGACAACCGACAAGCCTTCCCAGGAACAGCTACGTATTTTGAGCATGTGAGTATATTTACAGGGAGGGACAAGGAGAAGAGTCCAAATCTCATGTTTCTCTCCTCTTATTGTAGCAACAGAAAGCAATAAATTTAATGCTTGGCTATTTCTTGAAAAATTCTCGGGTCACTAACCTTTCTTCAGCAGCTTCTAGGATTCTCCCAGGAACTGCTATCACCGGTTGGATGTCCTTGTAAAAGCAGTAGCCGAGCCATGTAGCTAAGCCTCTTAATTACTTACAGCTTCAAACTCTCCCCCATTGGGGGCAGAAATCAGTCGTTTTGGGGGCTGTGATGCTAATGGAATCCACTCTGTGTGTTTTCTGAGATCACAGATACTCCTTGACTTATGACCACAATGAAGCCCAACATTTCTGTTACTAAATGAGTTTTGCCCATTTTACATCTTGCCACAGTTGTTCAGTGAATCTGGCTTCTCTTTTGATTTTGCTTGGGAGAAAGGTGCTTTTTCACAAGGCAACTGGACTCTCTGGTTTTTCTTTGAAGAGGTTTTCCTTCTCATCCGAGAAGCTTTGAGGAAGACCTTTCACTTCCCATCAAAGAAGCTTCTTCATCTCAGAGGACGAGCTGCCCTGAGCTGAAGAAGCTTCTTGGAGGAGAAGTGAAACGTCTTCAAAGAAAAACCAGAAAGTCTGGTTGCCTCATGAAAATTCACCTTTGGAACAACCATGACCTGGATGACTGAGAATCTCCATAGACACTGGGAGGTCGCAAAAGGTGATCATATGACCCCCAGGGGCACTGAGACAGTTGCCCAAGCATCCGAATTTTGATCACGTGACCACGAGGATGCTGCAGCTGTTGTGTGAAAAACGGTCAAGAGCCACTTTTTTCGGTGCCTTTGTAACCTGGGTCACTAAATGAACTGTTGTAAGTCGAGGACTACCTGTAGTTGATCAGCCCTGTTGCAGAGGCTCTTTTCAATGGCCTCCACAACTTGCTTGATCTTCATCTTTGCTAACTAGTATCCTTTTTTTATGTTTGGATTAAACCTGGCTTGTTTCAGCAGCGCAAATCTGAACAGATTCTCCTTGTTTTCTGGCAGGGCTTAGGGAGAAGGAGAATAGAAGGGAGTCTTCGAAATACCCGGAACTTGATTGACTGGGTCCCCTTGAAGGAGGAATTAGAACGTGATAGGCCCCTTCATTCGAGTTATCAGTACGATTTCCACTCCAGAGGGAAGATTCCCCAGATCTTAATCCAACACCACTTTCAAAGGCAATCCCTCCAACGCATACCAAGCACCACCTACCAACACACCTACCACAGCTACTGTTTGCCTCAACCCAACCCAAGCATCCTCCAAGAGGCTCCCAAACCGAAAGATCCCGAATCTACTGTTCCTGCCTCCAGTGAGCCTAGCACTCTTGCGTCCAATGATCCTCCAGCTCCTGCCTCCAGCGAGGCCACGACAACAGACCACACGACAGCTGCAGAAGGTGTCGGTCCGGCACCTGTTCCTAAGCGTTCTGTGTTTCTTCTTCCACCCCGACTGACAGTTTCCGACTGTTTGCACTGGCATAATTGTTGATCGCACATCCGAAAGTTTCTGTTCATTTGACTGAGGAAAATGAAATGCTCTTTTGTAAATGCTAAAAAGTGAGAGAAAAATAATTAAAATCTTGCTGGACTGCCGAGTTTTTGTCACAGTGAAGAATATTTTGTAGCTCACAGCCAAGTTCTGCCAAGGTAGAATATTTGCTATGAATGGCAACAGGAAGGATCCTGTCAGTTGTATGTGTCATGTTTATGTGCTATGTTTTCAAGCACACTTCCTTGGACAATTTTTCTAACAAAGGAAGTGCCATTTACCGTGTTTATTTTTTATTTATTTTTTTTGAAGAAAATCTTTTCGTTAAGTTTGTTCAGCTTGTTGAAGTTTATTTGTAGCATTTAATGTCATCACCTTGTATTTCAAGATAAGTAACTGAAAAGAAGTTGTTAGGGCAGGAGAACTGGGTAAGAAGGAAAGCATTCAGGAAAGGTAGCAGGCATCAAAGTTTGTGAAAGTTTCTTTCTTCTAGATCTACCATTAGTGACTTCAAAAATGATTTGCTTCTAGATCTGCCATTAGTAACCTTTAACTTTTCATATGACAACTGAATAGATGGATAACAATCACATTTGTTAGATTGGATTTTAACTCAGCTGGGTCTTGGTTGGAAAATGTCACAGGTCACATGTCACATACACCTTTGGTATGCATTAAACTTTTGTAGCCACCATTATTTTGAGTTATTGGATTATTCTCACTTTAACATCGTTTGAAATTGGAAATTAAGGAAGTATTAATAGCAAAATTTTGTAATCCATGCTTGTGCCATGACAGAAATACACCCAGTCCCAAGATCCACCTTTATGAGGTATTATTAACAGATGATATGATCTAATATGTTCGATCATTATATCTAAGGTCTAATGATTGCTGGTAATAAGTTCATATGAATTGTGTATAGCCGAAATTGTACTGTATTTTGAGTGTAGTGTTTGGGGTCCAAATCCAAATATCCTTAAAGAAGTAAAAACCAAAACGTGTAGCCATCAATTTCAAGGTTGGCTTCAAGCTTAAGATGGACCTTAGCCTGCTTTCTAATTTATTTATTTATTAAATTATATGCCATCCATCTCAGTCCCAAAGGTGCTTTTTCAAGGAGCAACTGGACTTTCTGGTTTTTCTATGAAGGCATTTCGCTTCTCATCCAAGAAGCTTCTTCAGCTTCTTGGATGAGAAGCGAAACGTCTTCAAAGAAAAACCAGACGGTCCAGTTGCCTCTTTGAAAAAGCACCTTTGGGACAACCATGATCTAGATCAGTCCCCAACCTTGGCAACTTTAAACCTGAGGACTTAACTCCCAGAATTCCCCAGCCAGCTTTGCTGGCTGGGGAATTCTGGGAGTTGAAGTCCACCAGGTTTAAAGTTGTCAAGGTTGGAGATTTCTAATTTAGATGACTGAGAATCTCCATAGACACCCATCTCAGTGTTGCAGTGATTTTAAAGCTTCCTGGTGGCCACATTTTCATTCTCAGTCATAGGTTTCCTAAAATGCAGTTTTAGTAAATTGCTACTTAATCTGCACATCTTAGCTCTTTCAGTATGATTTTAAAGGCCTTTGTCGTCTTGGACCTAGATACAATACAAACATATCTCAATGACATTTCTTTTCTACTGCGTGCCTGTGATACTGCCTTTATTTTATTCCCAGCCTCTATACTGTATGTGAAAAAAAGCTTTAGGTTGACCTTATCCTTACATCCTCTAAAGGGCAGCCTCAAAATTGGGTTGAAGCCAACGGATTGCAGTTAACTTGGCACTGTTATATAGCAGCTGGGAAGAGAGGCAAGATTAGTATTGGCAATAGGGATAGCTAATTTCACAGTCACAGTTTTCTGCTTACTCAAGACTGGCCATCTCAGTTTAGGGGAGTACCATGAATTTAACACATTTAGGAGCCTCTCTGCAATTTGGAGTTGTGGAAATACGGGGTTTTAGAACGGGAGATTGAGTCATTTGAACATCCTTCTCCAGTAACTGGGGCCCATCTCTGATTTTACTTGAATGCTCCAAAGTCAGAACTAGAGAAAGAACGCACTGAGATGGGATCTGTGTAGATCGTCCATCTTTACAATTACATAAAAGGTAAAAGTTTCCCTTGTCCAGTGGTGCCCAACTCTAAGAGGCAGTGCTATTTATCTACTCGCATTTTTCATGCTTTCGAACTCTAGGTGAGCAGGAACTGGGGCAAGTAACGGGAGCTCATACCATTGGCATGATGGCTCACTGGTTAAAAAGACTGAGCTTGTCCGCTTTCCAGCCGCCAAACAATCTAGCCTGCCAAACAGGCATGGCTACAGTGTGGATGATCACAAACCGGTGTTTGTGACCGGAGCGTTACAATCACATACATATGTTCATCTGAACGCTTCAATAGATTTTCAACGAATTGCTTCATTTTTTGATGAGAATAGGTTAATTTTTTGGATAAAGATGAGAATAAACCTCAGCTGCAGGACAACTTGGACAATTAAAAAGTTATCATGGGAGCTGCAATCCACCGCCTAAAGGTCATAAATTGTCCCCTTCTGGTCTAGAGCAGGGGTCTCCAACCTTGGCAACTTTTAAGCCTGGAGGACTTCAACTCTGGGAGTTGAAGTTAAAGTTACCAAGGTTGCGGACCCCTGGTCTAGAGAATGCAGTTGAGCATTTAATAATGATAAAAACCGACAGCTTGTAACACTGTAAAGACACTACAGTGGTAATGTTTAATCCAACATTGAATGAGGATATCACCCGACACTGAATGAGACAGAACGCCAGAGGGGGAAAAAAATCCAGATTTTATTGGCGTGAGGTGCTACACCACCTCCTAGGCACTGAACTAGAGGGCACCTTATGTGCTACATGAGACACAGAGAGAGCTAGGAACATACCATGTGGGGTGCAATGGCTACACCCAGAGTCCTAGAGTCAACTCAGCTATGCAGCAAGACAGGCATCAGCACAAGGATAGCAATCACAACTTGAAGCAAAAATACTGGAGTACCTGCTCCAAGGGGACAGCACTTCCGGTTACTCTTCCCCCAGACCCAGCTGAAGGAACGTTGCTGTCTTTCATAAGTAAGAGACAATCTAGGCTGCCAAACAGGCTTGGCTAGAAGGCGGGTGAAGCTGTGTCCCGAGCTTTGTGCTGACTTCTTTGCAAATGGATCTCCCAAACTCCAATCAACTCTTACCCTCTTTTTTCTTGGACGACTAATAGTGGGATGCTATATATGAGTCTTACTAATGCGGCAATGACAATCTGCAGAGTAGCTGAGCCACAGAAAGGGGAGGGAAGATCTTCAAGCTAGAGAGCTTCAACAAAGCCAAAAATAAATAAATTAAAATGACAGTATTGTGGTGGTGTATTGGCTTTATATTCTATTGCAGTGGAATATAAGTAAATAACCAAAAGGAAGAGAGTAGAATTGGAGAGTTTTGCTTATGAGGAGGGAATCACACAGCTGCTTCAATCAGAGTTCACCCAGACCAAGCCCAAATTCCCAATCTTGTTCCTTTGGAAAGCTATACGAAGACATCCGCAGCTGCACATCAAAAGAACCAGCCGTGTCAAACCTACTTTGTCCTCCAGCAGTTAAGCCGCTAAACTGCTTGACCCCTTGCCTCGCCTACAGAACAGACTGCTCTGGTCTCTGAGCTACTTGATGAAATGAGTTATTTGCAGAATGGCAAAAGGAAAAGTCACTGCAGCAGGTTTCCACGTTGACCATAAAGCTCTTCTCGCTGCTCCCTCCTCCTCGTACGCTAATGCTGTCGTCAACAGGCACTTTTGAGTCCTTCTTGGTGCTGGCAGGGGTGGGGTGGGGACCTTTTCATAATAATGTTCACTCAGACCTCTTCCTGTAAGCTCAGGGCCTCCACTGCACCGCTGGGGCCTTGAGCCACCCCTCCAATCACAAACAGCAGGTTGGGTGCTTCCAAACTAGCACAAGAACAGCGCCCGGTAGGCATGGAGGGCAAAGGCTCCCATTTCTTCTTAGCCAGATTAAATCCTTCCGCAGATCCCAGAGGGCTTGATTGGTTCCCTAGAAGAAGGAGAGAGAAAGCTGGGTGAACTGAACGGCACTTGCTTTACCCAACAGAGACTCGGCTGGCATGTGTCTCCGACTGCAGTGCCACATACTGAAGGCCTCAAAATTGCACACTCTGTTAATTAAAAGAGAACTGTGCAATTGAATTCTACTAAGCCAAATATCTCCCAGGATCTACTACCAGGCATGTCTTGCTGCTGAAGCAACTGATTTGACAGGAGGCGTGGTGTTTTTGAACGCGAGAGATTTCTGCAAGCCTGGAGCCAAAATTAAAGCTGGAAACGGGGCCGAGCGATCTGGGCTCACTTTCTCACAGTAGATCACGTTGCCAATGCCACCGGCACTGCCTGCTGTAATTTCTCCGTGAAAGCCAGCGAGACAGTGCCAAGGGATTCAGGTGGCATATTTTCTCTCTTCTGTTTCAAATTGGATCTTTTTGGATTTATTTATTTATTTCATATAGGGAGTGCTTATATTTTATCTTTAGATGTTAAGTTGTGTAACATTGTTTTTTTTTAAGGTCAAGAAAGCCGGAGAAAAAAATATACTATTTGGTATATAAGTCACCCACAGCACCTCTACTATGATGGTAAGTCTCCACAGTTTATAGGAGATATTTTCATTGTGGAAATGAAGAACAAAACTTATCTATATTTCCTTCAATCTACATAAGAAAAAAAAAAGGAGGGTATTGCAAGAGGCGATTGGGACAGGAAATGAGCTACAGGTTCAGGGCCAAAGGAAGATCCAGGACTATTCATCACACAATACCCAGATGAAGTGTCATTGCCAAACTGTACAACGGAACATGAGACTAACTAGTCTAACAAAGGTGCAGAAGGAACTCAGTTACATAAGGGTGGAAGTGTAAAGAGGGGAGCAGATGTGACAAGTAGAGTAGAAGCATTGTCCATTTCAGAGGAAAGACAGAATATAACTAATTGTTGCTTGGGCTCCTCATAAGATCTGTTCACACAAAGTATTATTAAATGCTTTTCTCCCTGCCTTTCTCTCCAAACAGGATAGATGATACCACAGAAGATGGTAAAAAGACACAAAATAATCTGTACCACCACTTTGATCCTTTTCTGTTCAAAAGAGAGGAAAGTGGAATAACAGAAAATCATCGCTTTGACTTAGTATAAGTGGAAATTAAGTTGCATTCAATTTTAGAGACTGTCCTGGTTATCAGTTACTGAGTTGAAATATGTCTTATTGTTTGAATATATGCCTTCCCGTGTCAAGTGTGACCTTCAACCAGAAAAAAACCTGCTCCTACCCCACCCCAAATAAAGTAGATAAATCTTTAAGAAGTCAAGGGAAATCATTTTCAATACAATTGGTTTTACCCTTTTGCAAGAGGTATAAGCACACACAGCATACCTCTGAAAATATTCCCAACATTAGATTCCTCCTCCTATAAATCCATCAAAAAAACCCAAAAAACAAATGCCACAAGGCATACTCACAAAGTTTGTAGGAGGAAGATGATATTTACCTTACTAATTCTATTTATTACCTGAAAAGTTGAGTAGTGTGTAGCAAAACACAGACTCTACACTTATTTTTTTATTCTAGTCCTGAAATAGTATATATGACCTCATGTTTTTATGTTCCTTATGAATGGTTCTGGAGAACTCCCAGAAGTTATACAAGGAGTTGGCTCTACTACTCCTATTGCCTACTGATCTTTTTTTTTTGTATGAAAAAGTTTTATTATTACATTTGTATCCAATAATATTCAATGTACAGTCTCATATAATCAATCGGGTCTGCCCGGCCACCACCCCCTTCCTTTAACTCTCTTCCCCTCTCTACCTTCTTCTACTTTCCACAACCTTCCTCACCTTCTCTTATCTACATCCTCTCCTCCCTCCCCCCTACTCCTTTCTTCTCCCTCTTCTATCTCTCTTTCTTCCTTTCTCTTTCCCCTTCCTCCTCCTTATCCTCTCTTCCTCCTCTTCTCTTTCCTCCTGTTCCTTATGAATGGTTCTGGAGAACTCCCATAAGTTATACAAGGAGTTGGCTCTACTACTCCTGTTGCCTACTGTTCTGACAGCATCCTTGGACTAGCTGTAGCCCAGATGCTTGAACTCAATTCATTGGATGTGCCAGAATTTAAACTGGAATGTTTTGGCTGCACAACATATCTCTTACCAAGCAACATTCAGAACGGCACATATTCCAAATCTGCTTTTCCTCACTGTTTAAGTAATTCGGAAAAATGCTGCTGGCACAACCGCCAGCAGAGACAAGACCTTTTGACTTGTGTTGAAGGCAGAAAGGTTAATGGATGCTGAGGAACAGGACTAAAATGGAATAGCTAGGCCTTCCCTGCATCATATCGTTGTAATGGTTGGCGTTAGCAGAGGAAAAATAATGGTCTTACTCATAATCCGTTTGTTTTTCCCCCGAAGCCATCTACTGCCTCTGCCCATTCCTAGCTTTTGTCCAACCAATTTCTTAATAATTTTCCCCAAGGGAAAAAAAGTTGTTAGGAAGAATGGATTGCAGGAGTGACACATAGGAGAAGGATGGGAGCATCTGTTCCTGGTACTCCGAGGCCTGGTCTTACGTTCACTTTGAGTAACAGCATCCTTTCTTGTCCTTCCAAATGAGTTTGCATCCAGCGATTTTTGTACCATATTTGCCGAGTGACCTAGTTTTCACCTAACTGTTTCTGGCAAGATGTATGCTGATCCAGCTGAAAACATGTCCTCCCCCCACTCCACCCCCACTTTGAATCTACATAAACCACTCAGCCAAGCCATTTCAGGACAACTATTTATACAATTCTCTTGATTACCGGAGAAGAGTATTTGCAAAACCTCTCAACATTAAAGAAACTGTGTGAGCAAAACTGCATTAGCCTCTGTGTTCACCCAGGTGTGTTAGTCCTCTGATTTTTAAGCAACAGGGCCAATACCAGAATCCACTCTCAGTTATCACTTTGATTGACAAGCCCAGCCCTTTTCCTCTTTTCTAGAACATGTCTCCAAACAAAGAAATCCATCAGAAACAAAATTTGCACCACTGCACATCCAAGAATGACTTGAAGAATGACCTATTAGTCAACCTCAACTTCATGTTAACTGTATGCAGTTATTCCCCAACTTACAACCACAATTGGGAACAGAATTTTCATTGCTAAGCAAGGCAGTTGTTAAATATTGCATTCGATGTCATGACCATTTTTCCCCACAGTTATTAAACATTCAATTGTTAACCGAATGACACGGTAGCGAAGCAAATATGGCTTTTCCCACTAACTTTGTGTCAGCCCTGAAATTTTGGGACTTCAGCAGTGACACACTGGAGAAGAGGGCGAGGGAAGGGGGAATAGAGATAGTTGGGGTGTTGTAGCCAAAACAAAATGCTTTCTCGTGGGAACCAAGGACATTCCTACAGGTGCTCGGAAGGATGGACTGGAGTCACCTAGCAACTGGGCAGTATCCTGATTAGGACCTTGTGACTGATTGTTCTGAGTAAGTGACAAACTTTCACTTTTAATGAGGTGAAAACTCTGGGAATATTCAGAGTCGGTTTTCACCAGCCTTTGTCAATATGACATATCCAATAAACCTATTCTTTGAGGAATTTGCCTGCCTCAGAGTTTTGTTTGCTACGGGTATATTACTTGGAACCCTGACACTTTGCTTGTTGGAAGTTGGCTCGGAAGGTTGCAAAGGGCGATCACATGACCCCAGGATGCTACAACTGTCAAATACATGCTGGTTGCCAAGAACTCAAATTTTGATCATGTGACCATGGGGATGCTTCAATGGTTGTTAAGTGTGAGGAGGACCAGCTGTAAGTCAGTTTTTTCAGTGCCGCTGAAACAGTCACTAAACCAATGTTGTAAGTTGTAGATGACCTGTACAGGAATCAACCAGAAAATACATGGGTTACATCCAAACATTCTTCTTGCTTGGTGTAAGAGCGACCCTCTTACCATTTGGACAAGAAGACCTCTAAGGTCCCTTCCAACTCTGTTATACTGTTACTATTAAGCATTTATTTACAGCACTGATGATGTTACCTAGTTGGGTAATGAAACGTCTACACAAAAACATCCAAGCTCAAAGAGCACCAAGGGCTCCTCGCCATCAGTATTTCCAGAATATGAGTCTTCACGCCATGTCCTTTATGTCAAGGACAGCCCAAAGTTCAGGCAGCCCAAATATGTCTTCCAGTTTTCCCTCCTGGGAGAATTTTCTCTCTTATTTAGGCTCAAGTTGCTTCAGACAAGCAACATCAGACACATTGCCCTACATCGGGTGTCAGCAACCTGCAGCTCTGGAGCCGTATGTGGCTCTTTGGGCCCTCTGCTGTGGCTCCCTGTCAGGTGATCCCACCGCTGGCGGGCCCTGCCCCTCGCCCTCCCCTCCAGTCACTCCTCACCTGGCCTGAGAAGGTAAGGGTGATGGTGGGGGATGGAAAAGCAACCGGGGCAGAGACAGAGATATACAGATAGAGGGGGAGAGAGAGAGACAGAAAGAGATACAGAGAGGCAGAGAGAGAGAGGGAGGGGAAGGAGGGAGAGAGAAAGAGAGATGTCAAAAGGGTTTTGTGGTTTCCGGTGTTTTTTAACAACCGGTTCTCTGCCTTAATGACTGGCTGGGTAGGTGTGGCTAGGGGGTCATGTGACCGTTGGAAGTGAGTGACATCACTGGGAACCACACCCATCCAGATTTTGTGGCTCTCTGGGATTTCTTTTCTGTGGGAAATGGGCCCAAATGGCTCTTCGAATGTTTAAGGTTGCAGACCCCTGCCCTACATCATTCCAGTATTGATCATTTAGTCTGAATTTTACCCTTAGGGCATTATCTAACTATTCCTATTGAAATACATTTGCTTACAAAAATCTTCATTTCTCCTTGGTGAAATGGTGGGCAGAACTAGCCTGCAATACTGCCATGGTGGCACAGTGGTTAGAATGAAGTATTGAAGGCTAATTCTGCCCACAGTCGAGTTTGATCCTGACCAGCTCAAGGTTGACTCAGCCTTTCATCTTTCCAAGGTTGGTAAAATGAGGATCCAGCTAGTTGGGGGCAATATGCTGACATTTTAAACCATCCAGAGAGTGCTGTAAAGCTCTATGAAGTGGTATATAAGTCCAAATGCTATTGCTAAGTACTATTGCTGTTTCTCCAAGGAATTAACTAAGAGTCAAGATTATGGATTTTCTACACTATGCAGTCCAAAGGTTTTCCCCTTTGCAAGCTCCTTTGATAAGATAATGATTCTTTTAGTTGGATTTCTAAGTCTATAGAAACTCAACTAAAAGGATGGTATGTCCTTATAGTATATCAGGAATAGCCAACACTCCAGAAGTTAGGTTTAAGATACTAAAGAATCTTGACAGACTTGAACACTGGGCACTATCTAACAAAACAAAATTCAATGGTGAAAAAAGTAAGGCCCCGCATTTAGGCAAGAAAAATAAAATCCACAGGTACAGCATAGGTGGTACCTTGCTCAATAGTGGTGACCGTGGGAGGGATCTTGGAATCCTAGTGGACAATCATTTCAATATGAGCCAGCATATGGTGCAGCTACCAAAAAAGCCAATACAGTCCTAGGCTGCATAAACAGAGGGATAGAATCAAGATCACATGAAGTGTTAATACCACTTTATAATGCCTTGGTAAAGCCACACTTGAAATACTGTATCCAGCTTTGGCCGCTAAGATGTGAAAAAGATGTTGAGACTCTAGAAAGAGTGCAGAGAAGAGCAACAAAGAGGATTAGGGGACTGGAGGCTAAAATATATAAAGAACGGTAGCTGGAATTAGGTACATCTAGTCTGATGAAAAGAAGGACTAGGGGAGACATGATAGCAGTGTTCCAATATCTCAGGGGTTGCTACAAAGAAGAGGGAGTCAAACTATTCTCCAAAGCACCTGAGGGCAGGACAAGAAGCAATGGGTGGAAACTAATCAAGGAGAGAAGCAACTTAGAACTAAGGAGAAATTTCATAACTGTTAGAACAATTAATCAGTAGAACGACTTGCCTGCAAAAGTTGTGAATGCTCCAACACTGGAAGTTTTCAAGAAGAGATTGGACAAACATTTGTCTGAAATGGTGTAGGGTTTCCTGCCTAAGCAGGGGGTTGGACTAGAAGACCTCCATGGTCCCTTCCAAATCTGTTCTATTCTATTCTATGTACAACAAATTTAGATCATTACTATCCCAAGGCATCTCAACTCTTAAAAGATTTGGCTCCTGTTAAATTTCAGCCAAGTCTTTATTTTTAGAAGCAACATTCTCAAATACCTTCTGCACGATTCCTTGATAAATATGCTCAGTTGGAAACCGGAGCTGATTTTATCCTTCTGCCTAGCTGGAGTCAGCGTTATTCGTGTGCGCAATAATTGGAAATTTTCCGAGATTCGAAGGAGACTTGGAAAGAGATATATCCTTTCCCGCACACATGAATCAAACTGGATTCCTACACAAGTAAGCCAGCAATTATTGTCCTTACTGATATTATGATCACTGTTTGTGGAGGTAAATATATAAAATGCATAACAGACAGTGTATGGCAAGGTTTTAGAAGCAGATGCTCATTGTCACAGCTTCATTTCTTTCTTTGGGAAGATAAGAATGATGAAATACTAAAAATCAGTTCTTCCAAAATACATCAAAGGTGAAAAATACAGCTGTGATTGTCGCCAATTGTCTCATCAAGCCTTCTGTTCTCTTTACCTAATTGGGCTCCGGTTCTTGTAAGTCTTTCCAGCAAATTCCCCCGAGACCCTTGAAACAGAGATGTCAAATGCTAAAACAGGGCGTAAGACTATAAAGCCTCTGTTAGGCCACTAAAATGGCACTTTCGTGTTTGTTTTTTTTAACTTGCTGCAGAGTAAACATTCGCTGTGCCTAAGCTGTTATTAACACACTCTGCATAATAGCGTAGAAAAATTAAGAGACGTTGTGGTGGCTAGAATATAAAATTAGACAGAGAAAAACTGGTGGAATATCAAAGTCGTTTTTTTAAAAAAATAAAAAAATAAAGGTTTTCAAATGAGTAAGAATCTCTTAGATAAACAGGAAGCGAGTGAGATATTTGAAAGAGATAAAAAGGTAAAGGTTCCCCTCGCACATATGTGCTAGTCGTTCCCAACCTAGGGGGCACTGGTCATCTCCATTTCAAAGCCGAAGAGCCAGCACTGTCCAAAGATGTTTCCGTAGTCATGTTGTTCTGTCCTCCTTTGCCTCCATCCAAGTGATGGCTTAAATAGCCAGCACTATCAGCTCTGGCAGCAGAATAGCGAGCGTCTGCCAGATGAGTCACTCAGGAACAAACTTCAGCTCTTAGTTAATCAGTTGATTTGCCTGCTACGAAGAGGCACAGCAGTTCTCACTGCCTTTATATCCTGTGGGGTGTGGCTCCATGACTCAGCACTTCCTAGGCCTGCCCCACCCCTGCTTCTGTTGTTCCCTCCTTTCCTGCCTACGAAACCTAGGGTCCAACCAAGCCTGATTGCCATCAGCTGGGTCTGAAGGCGTGGCCTGGGGGGGAAGAGTCAGGGGACGGAGGCCTCGTTATCTCTTCTACCTGGCCTGTTTCTGGCTCCTGGAGCTGAGCCAGGGAAGCCGGTGCTCCCGAGGTAAGTCCTGACGGCCCTTCCCCCTCACTGTCCAAGTCACTTTCTGGCAGGAGGTCCGGCTCGGGGAGCGCAGACACAACACATGTGGCTGGCATGACTTAAATGCCAAAGGCACACAGAACACTGTTACCTTCCCACTAAAGGTGGTCCCTATTTTTCTACATGCTTTCAAACTGCTAGGTTGGCAGAAGCTGGGACAAGTAACGGGAGCTCACCCCATTATGCGGCACTAGGGATTCGAACCACTGAACTGCCGACCTTTTGATTGACAAGCTCAGAGTCTTAGCCACTGAGCCACTGCGTCCCTCTATGAGATAGGCTGAATGAAATAGGTAGGGTTTATTTATTTTAAGGAACTAAAATATTCCCCAGCTCGGAAGAGCAATGGAAACCATCTCATGTGTTGACCCAAGATTCCCAGATCAGCAACACTCACCAAGACCACCAGCTACTACCACACGTCCACCAAAGTGCCCAGCTACGAAGTCAGCCCTTTTGTCTCTCATGCGGATGGCCCGGCTCAGCCGACTCCAAGACCCTAATTGGAAAATTGGAGAGAGAAAGAATTTAGCTTCCTCTAAAGCAGGGGTGTCAAACTCAAGGCCTGCGGGCCACATCTAACCCATGGGGTGTTTAAAACTGGCCCGCAAGGCTGGCCTGGAAGTAGCAAAGGACCAGCCCACAGTGCCTCTGGCAGCCAAAACAGGGTTCAGGGGGCCACGTGCAGTTCCCCATGCCCCGTTTTCAGCCTGGATGGCCTTCTGCAGCACTTTGCTGGACAAAATGGGACACGGGCAGGGGTAAAATGCTCCTGGTTCGGACCGGATCACCTGATCTGGCAGAAAAAATGCTTTTAAAAGTAAAAAAAAAAACCTCTGATGATCGCGCGGCTCAGCTGGGATCATCAGAACCCTTTAAAAGCATTTTTTCTACAACCTCTTCAGCCGAGGAGGTTGTAAAAAACAAAAAGCTTTTAAAAGGCTCCTCTGGCAATCCCAGCTGAGTTGCGTGATCGCCAGAACCTTTTAAAAGCATTTTTTTACAAGCTCTTCGGCCAAAGAGGCTGTGGAAAAAGTGCTTTTAAAAGTAAAAAAAAAAACCTCTGATGATCGCGCGGCTCAGCTGGGATCATCAGAACCCTTTAAAAGCATTTTTTCTACAACCTCTTCAGCCGAGGAGGTTGTAAAAAACAAAAAGCTTTTAAAAGGCTCCTCTGGCAATCCCAGCTGAGTTGCGTGATCGCCAGAACCTTTTAAAAGCATTTTTTTACAAGCTCTTCGGCCAAAGAGGCTGTGGAAAAAGTGCTTTTAAAAGTAAAAAAAAAAAATAAGTTGGCCATGCCCACCCAGTCACATTACCCCACCCTCCACCAAGCCACACCCACAGAACTGGTAGTAACAAATTTTACATTTCACCCCTGGGCACGGGGTATGTGTGCACCCTGTTTTGAATGGCAAAGTGCTGTAGGAGGCATCCGTCCCATCTCCCCCCGCCTCCAGCCAGTCCACGAAAGAGAACTACAATGCTGCTCCAGCCCTTAAAGAAATCCAGTTTGACATCCCTGATCTATACAGGTAGCCCTTGACTTATTCATATAATTCATTTAATGATGGTTTGAAGTTACAATGACCTTGTAAAAAGTGAGTTACAACCTGTCCTTGAAGCCACGACCATCATACACACATACACATAGTCATGGGTGTTTGGCAACCAGCTCCTATTTACGATGGTTGCAAATCATGTGACCCTGATCTGTAATCTTCCAGTCAGTTTCTGACAAACCAAGTCAATTAGGGAAGCTGGATTTGCTTAACGACTAAGATTCACTTATCAACCACATGATTCAATTAACGGCAGTGAGCCACTTAACGACCATGGTAAAAATGGTTGTACTGTACAGTGGTGTGATGACTTGATTAATGACTGTGTTGCTTAGCGACCAAAATTCCAATCCCAATTGGGATTGCAAATGAAAACTATCTGTAGTTAGCTCTGACAAATATAAGCACCAAGAACTTCTATTTCTGAGTCTGGAAGCTAAGCAGGAGTGGATCTGGTTAATTCTTGAATGGGTAACCACCGCAGTGTCAATGGTAAGCTACTCGCAGGTTTGCCAATAAAATCTCCCGATTGTATCAACAAAGTCACCAAGAACGGAACTTGACTTGGAGACAACTTAAGAGCCATGGTGGCGCAGTGGTTAGAATGCAGTACTGCAGGCTGCTTCTGCTGACTGCTGTTTGGCAGTTCGATTCTCTTCAGCTCAGCCTTCCATCCTTCCGAGGTCAGTAAAATGAGGAGCCAGATTGTTGTGGGCAAGATGCTGACTCTGTAAACTGCTTAGAGAGGGCTGTAAAGCACTATGAAGCGGTATATAAGTCTAAGGGCTATTGCAACTGTTATTAAATTATTAAGAAGCCTGAATTCAAAGATGGAATTTGACAGGATGGTGACTGCATGTTCTAATCTGGGTGTGAAAACTATGGATTACAGATAGTCCACAACTTACAATCATTTGTTTAGTGATTGTTTGAAGTTACTATGACACTGAAAAAGAGGGCTTTTGACCATTTTCCAACTTAGAACCAGGGGTAGGTTCTACTTCCGTTTACTACTGGTTCGCAGAGGGATTGCACATGCGCGCTTCCTGATGATGTCAGGAACGGTGGGCGGAGCTTACCCACGGTTTTACTACCGGTTCGCAAGATCCGGTCTGAACCAGGGGCAACCCACCACTGCTTAGAATCTTTGCAGCATCCCCATGCTCACACGATCAAAATTTGGACACTTGGCAATTGGCCCATATTTATGACAGTTGCCGTGTCTCAGGGTTATGTGATCACTTTTTGCGACCTTCTGATAAGCAAAGTCAATGGGGAAGCCAGATTCATTTAACCGTATTAGTAAATTAATAAATTAACAACTGCAGTGATTTAACACCTATGGCAAGAAAAGTCTTAAAATAAAGCAAACTCACTTAATAACTGCCTTGCTTAGCCATAGATATTTTGGCTCAACAGTGGTCATAAGTTGAGGAATATCTGTACTCAGTCATTATACCTTTATTCTACCCTTCAAAGAGACATAATAATCATTTTAGGATTCACAATTCTTCCACTTAATTTACACACCTACATTTTTAGTTTACCTTCCTCTAAGTCAAACATCTCCACAGTGTTGACAAAGTGGGGCCGGGAATAGAAGTTATGGGGGCCGGGCTGCTGCAGTCCTCCCAAGCTGAAGAAGCAACCCTCAGCCATGGCACAGCTGGCAAAGGCACGCCGACTGGGCACGCTGGGGTAGCGTGTCCAGCTTCTCACTTCCAGATCAAATGCTTCAAAGGCTGTGACGGGCAGCTTGCCTTGTCTTCCTCCTATGGAAATCAGAGACACCATGACTTCAAATCCCTCATGAAGTATAGCAAAGTGTAGCAAAACTAAAGACATAGACAACTATTTCTACTGAATTCCAAAGCCAGATGGCAGAGTCCCAGAGGCAGCCAAGTTAAGATCTTGTGAAAACAAGACAAAAGCCACCAACCTAAATTCAGCTTCAAAATGTTTGCCATGATCAAAAACAGAATTAACAGAAGAACAGAGTTGGAAGGAACCTTGGAGATCTTCTAATCCCACCCAGGGGTGAAATCCAGCAGTGGATTTCACCCCTGGGTGAAAGAACCAGTAGCGGAAATTTTGAGTAGTTCAGAGAACTGGCAAATACCACCTCTGGCTGGCCCCAGAGTGGGGTGGGGATGGAGATTTTGCAATATCCTTCCCCCAGGAGTGGGGAGGGAATGGTGGTTTTGCAGTATCCTTCCCCCAGGAGTAAGGAAGGAATGATGGTTTTGCAGTATCCTTCCCCCAGGAGTAAGGAAGGAATGATGGTTTTGCAGTATCCTTCCCCTGCCACGTCCACCAAGCCACACCTACCAAGCCACACCACACCCACCAAGGCACGCCCACAGAACCGGTAGTAAAAAAATTTGAATTTCACCACTGATCCCACCCTCTGCTCAAGCAGGAGACCCTGTATACCAGTGATGGCTAATCTTTTTGCCATCGCGTGCCAGGAAGAGGGGGCAGGAGGGTTGCGCATGTGCCCACACACATAATGCTATGCGACCCTCCCTCGGTCCCCCTACTCCTGACATGAGATGGCCTGATAGGCTTGTTTCTCTCTCTCACCTGGCTCCAGAGCCTTTCTAGGAGTCGGGGGCGGGGACGGCCTTCCCCAACCCCCAGAGGTCCTCCAGAGGCCAAAAGCGACCCGTTTGCCAACTTCCAAGTGGGACCGGAAGGCCTGTTTTTTGCTGTCCCCAGCCTCCACTGCCTCTCTAGGAGGGCAAAAACGGCCTTCCCCACACCCCTGGAGGTCCTCCAGAGGCTGAAAACGGCCCATTTGCCAACTTCCTGTGGGACCGGAAGTTGGCAAACGGGCCGTTTTCAGCCTACAGAAGATCTCCGGGGGTGGGGGGTGGGGGGTGGGGGTGGGAGGCTGTTTTCACCCTCCCCAGACTCGTAGAGAGGCTCTGGAGCCAGGTGTGAGAGAAAAACAGGCCGCCCACTCCAAGGCCCTCCGGAGGCAGGAAACAGCTTGTATTCGTACTTCTGGTGGGCCCAGAAGGCCCAAAAATCAAGTGGTGGCGCGTGCATGCGCGCCGGAATCTGAGCTCACGTGTCCACTGATATGGCTATGCGTGCCACCTGTGGCCATAGGTTCGCCATCATGGCTGTAAACCATTTCATTCCAGTCTCCTTTTAAAAGCCTCCAGTGATAAAGCATCCACAACTTTTGAAGGCAAGCAGTCAATTGTTCTCACTGTCAGGAAATTTCTCCTTAGTTTTAGGTTGGTTCTGTCTTCGATTAGTTTTAGATTAGATTTGATTAGGTTTTAGAGTAGTGTTTTTAGATTTTTTTAGATTAGATTAGTTTTAGATTAGATCTGCCAGGCAGCCTACCCCACAATTAATGAGTAGGTGAATAGTTCCAAAACTGTCATCTGTAATGGGACCCTTTTTCATTCCGTAAAGAACCCCAATGCATATGAATGACCCAAGATCAGAGATGAGTTTCCCATAATTTTACCACCGGTTCGCTATGCACCGGAAATGTGTGTGCGCATCTTCCGTGCATGTTTGCGGCCTTCCGCGCATGCGCTTTGCTCACGTATGCAGCTTGCATGCATGCACACGGCTTAGAAAATGTGGCTAAATAAGGTGGCCTAGTGCCAAGGCAGGTGGGTAGGCGGGCCCACACGCAGGTCATCATTACCGGTTCGCGCGAACCGGTCCTAACCGGCTGAATACCACCACTGCCCAAGATCAAGCCACAAAGCAGGTATAAAACGTTAGGTAGTGATTCCTGGCTGAAAGATAATATGACCCATTAACCGATTAAGCACAATGACAGCCACGTTGGTTCCTGAAGGAAAGAAACGTTGCAATTAAAATAATACAAAAATGTCCACAAGGTTGTGAGATCTCTCCAGATATCTTTCCTCGGGCCTGATGTTCCAAAAAGTAGAAGATAGGAAAGAAGCCAGGAAGTCTAGCTTTTTTCTCCCCACTCTCCTGTTAATTCATAATACTTTGTGCTCGAAGAATTCCGGAGAATTTGAAAGCCTGCACTCTTCTTTGTGTCTCTTTGGTAAGCCTCAATAAAGGCTTGGCCTCATTATGGGTGCTGGATTTCTATCTCAGGGTAACGAACTCTGGATCAAGCATTTATAAAATGATATTTGAGCATTTCTTGACATTTAAAAGGGGGACGCGGTGTCTCAGTGGCTAAGATGCTGAGCTTGTCAATCAAAAGGTTGGGAGTTCAGCGGTTTGAATCCCTAGTGCCACAAAATGGAGTGAGCTCCCGCTACTTGCCCCAGCTTTTGCCAACCTAGCAATTCGAAAGCACGTAAAAAATGCAAGTAGAAAAATAGGGACCAACTTTGATGGGAAGGTAACAGCGTTGCGTGTGCCTTTGGCGTTTAGTCATGCCAGCCACATGACCACGGAGACGTCTTCGGACAGTGCTGGCTCTTTGGCTTTGAAACGGAGATGAGCACCGTCCCCTAAAGTCAGGAACGACTAGCACATATGTGCGAGGGGAACCTTTACCTTTACCTTGACATTTACAAGTCCTTGACTTAAGACCAGAATTGGGACCAGAATTTCTGTTGCTGAGTAAGTTGTTACGTGATTTCGTGATCCTTTTTTTGCCACGGTTGCTAAGTGAATCACCGCAGTGAAGTGAATCGTGTGGTCATTAAGCAAATCTGGCCTCTTTCAATGACTTTGTTTGTGGAAAACTAGCTTGGAAGCTCATCCATGGCATTCGCATGATCCTGGGACACTGCAATCATCCTAAATACATGCCCGTTGCCATGTGCCCGAATTTCTATCACATGACCTTGGGGAATGCTGCGACAATTCCAAGTGTGAGGATCAGTTGTAAGTCATTTTTTTTTCAGTGCTAATGTAACTTTGAGCTGTCTCTAAACAAACCATTGTAAGCCAAGGACCACCTGTAATTGGAATGTGGAGATTGATGTCTCCACCTTACCTGTGGCTGGGAAGCTTCAGTGACCAGAGTTTGCGGTTAAGTATAATCCAACTCATCTACAGCCAGGCTCTGTTGCCTGAATCCTTACCCATCACGTAGATCTTGTTCCCATGCAAGAAAGTAGAAGCCCCGTAGCAAGGTGTCGGCATGGACGGTAAAGACTGCCAATGATCCTTAGCTGGTTCATACATTCGCAGGAGAGCTTGTGGAGATGTGTCTGCACCCATTCCACCTAAAGCATAAACCACTCCATCTAAGAAAAGGAGAAATGGGTCCATGTAAAAGGGACAAGTGATGGAAATAATAATAATAAAAAAGCATCTTGTAATTTTACCTTATGGTGCCAGGGTTTTTGCTTTTATTGTTTTATGGGTTTTGGTTTCGTACCACTGTTGTGAGAATCATGACTCTTAACACTGATGTCCCTGTTAGCCTTTCAATCAAATAATCAACAACCAACCAACCAACCAACCAACCAACTTGGCAGAGGTTTTCTTACCAGCTGGTAAACCCTGAAGTGAACCTGGCTGAGGCCATCTTGGAGGCTTCAGGGTTGCCACAAGGAAGAAGAAGGGATAGGGAGGGAGGATGGGAAATAGCTAGCAGGGGGGTTGTAGTCAAAACAAGGAAGTTTTCCTGTGGGAACCAAGCACATTCCAACAGGTGGCTGGGGAGAGGAGGAGTGGAGTAACCAAGACACCAGCCAGCATCTCGATTGGACAATGTGACTCATAACTTGGGGAAAAGGGGGAACTTTTACTTTTTAATAAGGTGAAAACCATGGGGACCTTCAGAGTCGGTTTTCACCAGTTGTGTCAATATGAAGTATCCAATAAATCGTTCCTTGAGGAATATATCTGCCTTGGAGTTCTGCTTTCTTTGGGTACATTACTTGGAACGCTGACAGTTTGCTTGGATAGGAGAAAACAAAACCAATCCCTTTAATCCCATATTTAACACGTCTTAACATCACCATCCAGTATTTTCCCTGTGGCGGGACACGTTGCCAGTAAACGTTGTATCATAGAGTTTTCCGCCAGTTAAAAGACTGGGGGTGAAGCAGTTTAACTCAGCCGTGAGTAGAATTCTAAATAATAATCTATACCGCAGTGGTGAAATCCAAAGGTTTTTACAACAGTTCTGTGGGTGTGGCTTGGTGGGCATGGTGTTGCTTGGTGGGCGTGGCTTGGTGGGCGTGGCAGGGGAAGGATACTGCAAAATCCCCATTCCCTCCCCACTCCTGGGGGAAGGATATTGCAAAATCTCCATTCCCACCCCACTGTGGGGCCAGCCAGAGATGGTATTTGCCGGTTCTCCGAACTACTCAAATTTTCCACTACCGGTTCTCCAGAACCTGTCAGAACCTGCTAGATTTCACCCCTGCTATACCGGTGTTGAGACCTTGGCAGCTTTAAGATATTTGGATTTCGGCTCCCAGAATTCTCCAGCCAGCCATGCTGATCCAAAGAGATACAGGTAGTCCTCGACTTACAACCACAATTGGGGTCAGAATTTTTTTTTAAAAATAATTTTTATTAAGCTTTAAATCTTTAAAAACAAAACAAAGAAAAGAAATATACAACAACAACAAAAACAAAAAACACATTAAAAACACATAACAGACACAATATAACATATTTTACAGCTGGCCGTATCAGCAATGATATATATTCTCTGTTCTTATTTATTTGTTTCTCTACATACTTATATTTACATTGGTTTCTATTTACCGATCCATCCTTATCCAGTTGACACATTTACACTTCCTAATTTTAACTTTAAAAAAGGTTAACATTCCAATTTATAATTTTGATTTCTTTTTTCTAACCAATCGTAAAATTTATATGGATCAAGGATCGCTGTTGCATATGGATGGAAACAAAATAATGTTCCAGGAGAGGAAATAATAAGAAAAATCTTACAGTGTGCAGAAATGGACAAGATGACGCTAGAAATTAAGGAAAGGGAAGAGTCGGTATACTACAAAGTGTGGAATAAATTATATATGGGGCCAGAATTTCTATTGCTAAGCAAGGTGGTTGTTAAATGAGCAACAACCAATTTTATGACTTTTTTTTGCCAAAGTTGTTAGTGAATCGTTGCAGTTAAATGAACTGTGCAGTCATTAAGCGAATCTAGCTTCTCCCTTCGACTTTGCTTGTCAGAGGCTGGCTGGGAAGATTTGCAAATGGCAATCATAGGAACCCAGGATGCTGCAACTGTTGTAAATAGACACTTGGTTACCAAGTGTCTGAATTTTAATTACGTGGCTATGGATAGTGTGACAGTCGTAAGTGTGAGTATCGTGATACGTAACTTTTTTCAATAACTCTGAATGGTCGCTGAATGGTTGTTAAGTCTACAATTGCCTATACCTGGCACTCTAATCCCTAGGCTAGGACAAGAAGATTATAAAATCTATTCTTCTGACTGCTGTCAATTTGAAACACAATGTCACTGGAATAGTTGCACTATATTCTGCGTGGGTCAGACTCCACAAAATAATCTTAATTTCACACAAAATGATGATCTTAAATAAAAAAGTTGGAAGATTCTTGTTGAATGTTGAGAAAACTTCTCTAATGGTTATGGCAATTAAATATGGATGCTGGCTGAGGAATTCTAGGAATTCGAGTCGGACATCTTAAAGCTGCCGAGGTTGAGAAACACTGATCTGCACAAAAATCTAAACAATTTGAAACTGTGGGAAGCTCCCACCCCCACACCAGAAGAATGAAATATTTTGGGAAATATTAAAAAGGCAGAATATTATATTTCCCTAAAGGAGAAATGGAGAAACATGTTTTTAGAGGCAGGAAGCAGCCCCCACGTCTTTCTTAATAGTCCACAGCAGATGCCAGCACTTAAGAGATAAAGAGCTTATTGAAAGAGGAAGACAACTATCCAAATCAGGGGTCTTCAACCTGGGCAACTTTAAGACTTGTGGACTTCAGCTCCCAGAATTCCTCAGCCAGCTTTGCCACCTGAGGAATTCTGGGAGTTAAAGTCCACAAGTCTTAAAATTGCCCAGGTTGGAGACCCCCTGATCTAGATAGCTCTATTCATAAGCAAACCAAATACTGCAGGCAGAAATCCATTCAAGACAGGATATTTTGAAACTGCTTGCGGTAAAGTTCGACAGCTAACAAAAGCAGAGTGATAGGATTAGAAGCACCTCCTCACCCAAGATCCAACACGAAAGCCATTAGCCACAATAGGAATTGCCCAACACCCTTTTAGAACAAAAGCCCCTTCATTGCACCACCCGCAGAACAGCTCAAACTTCAAAGTCACAGAAACCTATAAAGATCCATCCATTTATTCAACCATTTGCTCAGCTGACCCAGAGCTGCAAACTGTCTTTGTGGTTCTGTTCAATAAACCAACTTTCCAATCAGCCTCTATGTTGTTCCCAGCTTCTTTCTCCCAGCTTAAAATTGAACCAGATGGATTTTTCTTCCAACAAAACCAAGGTATTTAAAATAGTAGCTATTTTCGTACTAGCTTGCCTTTGCTGTGAGATCTAGAGGGAGAACTGTCTTGTGGTCTCACAAACAGATAAAGAAAGTTAAGAGGCGACATGAGGTCGTAGCTTTCTGAAGCATTGCCCTTGCTAAGAAAAAGGCACTTGGGTAAAACTGATTGACAAGCTGGCATGTCAAATCCATTGAATAACTCTAGTGGGAATGGGATCCATCCTTTTGTTTTTATCCTTTTATTTTATACTTACCGAAGTTCTTATGGATGTTATCTGCTCTGAAGTAGTTCTTTGCAAAGGGCAAGATGCACATTTTTAAAAAAAAATCCAAATAAATAAAATGAACAAAATAATAATTAACGCTACACAATGGAAAGATTCAAGGGTCTTTTAGGCTTAATGCAAGCTATGGGCTCACAGAAGTTACTGAAGAAATTCAGAGCAGAGAAAGTGACAAGAGACGTTAACCCTTTACAACTATCGGCAAATGCTACAGGAAGGCAATGCAGCAAGTTTACATAAACACTTTTTCTCATATATTTATTTATTTATTTATTTATTTATTTATTTATTTATTTATTTATTTATTTATTTATTTATTTATTTATTTTATCACATTTATATACCGCCCTATCTCCCTAGGGACTCAGGGCGGTTCACAGGCAAGTAAAAAAGTACATATAAATACAGACTAAAATAACAGTTAAAAAACTTATTCTACATGGCCGAATTATTAAAACAATATAAATAATAAAACCCATTAAAACCAGTATAAATTTAAAATCTAATCCAGTCCTGCGCAGATGAATAAATGTGTTTTAAGCTCGCGATGGAAGGTTCGGAGGTCCGGAAGTTGACGAAGTCCTGGGGGGAGTTCGTTCCAGAGGGTGGGAGCCCCCACAGAGAAGGCCCTTCCCCTGGGTGTCGCCAGACGGCACTGCCTAACTGACGGCACCCTGAGGAGTCCCTCTCTGTGAGAGCGCACGGGTCGGTGAGAGGTATTCGGTAGCAGTAGGCGGTCCCGTAAGTAGCCCGGCCCTATGCCATGGAGCGCTTTAAAGATGGTTACCAAAACCTTGAAGCGCATCCGGAAGGCCACAGGTAGCCAGTGCAGTCTGCGCAGGATAGGTGTCACACGGGAGCCACGAGGGGCTCCCTCTATCACCCTCTGCCCCCCTGTCAACACCGTCTGTGACCGATCGGAGAGATAGGAGGAGAACCACCGATAAACGGTGCCTCCCACTCCCAATCCCTCAAACCGGCGCAGCAGGATACCATGGTCAATGGTATCAAAAGCCGCTGAGAGGTCTAATAGGACCAGGGCAGAGGAACAACCCCTATCCCTGGCCCTCCAGAGATCATCCACTAACGCGACCAAAGCCGTCTCAGTGCTGTAACCGGGCCGGAAACTGGACTGGAACGGGTCTAGATATATATAGGCTGATGCTACAGCATGCCATCACCCTTCTGATTCTTCCACTGTAGGCCTCAAAATTTAAGCTTTCTCATCCCTGCTCAACTGGACCAACACTCATGGCCACCACAGCCAAGGAGTTGAAAATCTGCGTGTGATTGATCAAAATGACTGGTGTGGATCTGAATTCTGGATCTTTTGGAGATTTTGGAGGAGGGATTAAAATCTTTATACGTAGAATTGCAGGTGCTAAGCCAGGGATGGCGAACCTTTTTTTCCTCAGGTGCCGAAAGCGCACGCACGCGAGTGACAGCGCACACATATGTGCCGACACCCATAATGCAATGCCTCCCCCACAGGCCCTGCCCCCCCCCATGCATTCACACGTGACACCACCACCCTGCATTCCCCCGCCACCTGCATATGTGCATGTGACCCATTTGGGTGCTAGCAGGCCTCCCTAAAGCCTCCCGGGACCAAATACATGCCGGAGGGGGGGCCCTGCCGCACCCCCCCCCCACATACACACACCCTGTTTTTGGTTCCAGGAGGCTTCAGGGAGGCCTGCTAGCACAAAAACGGTGGGTAGGGGGCGCCACACATTCCCACCCTCCGTGCATGCACATGCGCATGCAACCCCACCACTCACACACATGCACATGAATCTCCCGGCAGAGACCCAAAAATCAGCTGGCCAGGGGGAGGCACACAGGCATGTGCGGTGGAGCTGACCTGGGCGTCGGCTTGCGCGCGCGCAGAAATGGCTCCACGTGGCATCTGTGACACATGTGCCATAGGTTCGCCATCACGATGCTAGGCTATGGATCATCAGAATGAGCCCCTTCAGATGTTTCTCTAGCATTCAAAGGGCAGTTTCTATTAATAAGTAACTAGTAGAAAAACTTGAGTTCTTTCCTGTGCATGAATTAGAATACTAATTGCTAGAATTAAATATTACCTTCTTGTTCTCACTGGCTTGGATGCCTGCATAATTAAAAGCCCATGTGGGCCTTTCAATGCACAAGGTGCACAGTTCATTGCAGCAATTTAATGGGGAAGTCAAGAAATATCATCCTTCAGTCATCAGCCCAAATTTTATCTTCTATCAAACTAAAGCATGATTTGCCTTTCGTATAGTCTAAACTGCTCTAGGACAGCAATGATAGCTCTTGCACCTCCTCAATCTATGTTGTTTTTATTAAGACAATTCATATTTTAGAGCCCTTCATAGGAAAACTATTTCAATTTCTTGACTTGCTGTTTTGCTTTTTCTGATTCACACCCCCATCATTAACCCCAAAATGGAGATGTACTGAAATATTATTTTTATTACTCAGAAAATACAATGGCTGTGCTACCTTAAGATGATAAAACCTTTTAGTCCAACACATCTGGAAACAACAAGCTGGAGATCCCAAAGCTTCTTTTCCAAAAGGCAATGGGACTTTCTTGGTTTTATTTTATTTATTTCTTCAGTAAGAACTGAAGAAGCTTCTTGGATAAGAAGCAAAACATCTTCAAGGGAAAAAACCCAAGAAAGTCCAGTTGCCTTTTGGAAAAGAACCTTTGGGACAACCATGACCTGGATGATTAAGAATCTTAATAGACAACAAGCTGGAGAAGATTGCTCTGAGTGCATTTTACTCTCTTTAGGTTGGATACCTGGAAAACTGCAGATAAATTTGGATTCCAAGTGTATCAGACCCAGCCAGACTGTCATTCATTGGCAATGTTGACCAAAATCAACAGGGCTACAAATTACATGCAGTTGCAGAACATGTTCATCTTCCACTCTTGTAGAACATGATTTGGCTGCCCTAATTCCATAATCTAAATAATCATGAAAAGAATGCTATCCTCTTCCTTTCTTTATCAACAATCAATCCTCCAAAATGATCTGATGAGTCAGTATCTGAAAACAACATCCTCCAGATCTTTGGGACTCCAATTCCCACCAGTCCCTAGCTAAATATCAGAACTGATAGCAGAAGTAGCCCAATACAACTGAAGATGGCCAGGTTGATATACTGAAGCAGTATCTTAACCAATGATTTGAGGTGGATTTGGTTCTAGCAGTAAATCTGGGAAAATCAATAGGCAACTAACTTTCTTTTCTTTTTCTTTCTCTCTCTCTCTCCTTCTTTCCTTCCTCTCTTTCTTTCTTTCTTTCTCTCTCTCTCCTTCCTTCCTTCCTTCTTCTTCCTTCCTCTCTCTTTTTCTTTCTTTCGGTCCTTCCTTCCTTCCTTCCTTCCTTCCTTCCTTCCTTCCTTCCTTCCTTCCTTCCTTCCTTCCTTCCTTCCTTCCTTCCTTCCTTCCTTCCCTCCCACATTTTGGAAAAAAACTCATCTTCTACACAGAGGAACTGTTATTTCTTAGCAATGGAAGAAACATTAGATTCTTTCTGAAAACATTCAAGGACCATATCTCTCATAACTAACTGTGCCCCTTTGTTGCTGTTGTTCAGTTGGCAAGTCATGTCCAACTCTTCACAACCCCATGGACCACACCATGGGCCAGTGGTGAAATCCAAACATTTTTACTACCAGTTCTGTGGCTGTAGCGCTGTAGGGCGTGGTATGGCTTGGTGGGTGTGGCAGGGGAAGGATACTGTAAAATCTCCATTTCAACCCTGCTCCAGGGGAAGGATACTGCAAAATCCATATTCCCTCCCCACTCTTGGGTGAAGGATATTGCAAAATCTCCATTCCCACCCCACTCTGGGGCCAGCCAGAGGTGGTATTTGCCGGTTGTCTGAACAACTAAAAATTTCTGGTTCCCCAGAACCTGTCAGAACCTGCTGGATTTCACCCCTGCACCGGGCTCTCCTGAACTCTACTCTTTCAGAGTTTGCCCAAATTCATGTTCATGGTGCCAATGACACTATCTAACCAAACCCTGCCCATACTCCCTAAAAAAATTTCCTCAGACTTCTTCCATGAGTGGCATAATCTGGGCCCGGCAGTCTTGTCTTTCCAGAAGACAACCTGTTGAGGAAGGCTTGCTTTGTGCTCTGTACGACATGGCATCCTACCCTACTCTACTCACAATTGCTCCCAAGCTAGCTGTGCTCTGGTAGAGCCTAGCAACTGCCTCACGTGGGTACCTGCTCCTTCTAACAAATATAACACATGAACAAGACTAGGATATCAGGCTATCACAACTAATTATATTCCCCATGTAGTATCCCTAGAGACACCATGGCAACCCAACCATGCTGCCAAATTCTGCTTCCAGCACAGCCTCCCCACCACTCTGCACATAGTAAGGGAGGGTGGGAATACAAGAGAAGGTTTCTACTCCCAATCTGAGAAGAGGGATGCAAAATTATTAGCTAACCATGTCCAGAATTTCTTGCAGATCTTAATTGATTTGTATCTGTTGTTAATCTCCTTTTTATTAAGTCAGGTTGCCAAATATGACATCAAGAAGATACAACAGGCTTCCTTGTCTGAACAGTCACCTCTAACTCCAGGTCCGGATGGAAACCTACAATTGTGATTTCCGACAATGGCTCACAAGCTCCTTTTTGTTCCAAAACAGCAGAGGCATATTGAGAAAGGCAGAATCCCTCAGGCACCGGCTGGAAGAAAATTCTCTATTTCTTGACGAGATTAAAAAATCAGATAATGATAGAGAGGCATAAGCAGCCAATCTTATTTTAGAGAGTTATGACAAGAGATGTTTAAAAAGATAAAATGCCCTGAGAGAAATCACTGCAGACAAACTTCTGGAACCGATATGCGGTAATTAAATCCTGCATAATTAAATCAAACAGATGAAATGAATCAGTTATATAACCGCTCCTTTGAACCAGCCATTCAGGCAGCTCCATTCTTTTCCTGGCTCAAGGCATGACAACAGGATGCATTGATACACATGATCAGGGCGTAATATTAAAAAATGACTGAATGGGGTGAAGAAAATTGGTGATTCTGACCAACTAGGACTGACACAAATCAGAGGCAGAGGACCGGCTTGGCAGGAAGATTTATTTATATGTTTGTTTATATGTTTGTTTGTTTGTATGGAAGGTTTTTTTATTTATTTATTTTGGGAGAGGACCCGCTTGGCAGGAAGATTTATTTATTTATTTGTACATTTATTCATTCATTCATTCATTTATTTATTTGATATTTCTGCCCATCTCAACAGTAGTGACCCTCCCAGGGAGATGCACAGAGAATTAAAACTTCATGCAACCAAGAGAACTTAGTATAAATACTTATAATATATAATATGCACTGGACCTGAACAATCCAGTATTAATATGTAAAGACCAATGAAAGAAATCCACCAAAAGGGCTAATTTAACCACCTGGTCCCAATGCCAGGGTAAACATCCAGATCTATAATGCCAACAGAAGGATCAGGGTTTTCCAGTTTTCGGAGTGCGGTGGGATGGAGAGAATACTTTTTCATGGGGCAGACACAGCAACACAGACGTCATAGATCCTTGGTCCCACGAGAAGACATTTTCTAGTGGAAGGGATTCAGAAGATGCCAACCCTGATGGATGAGCAGAACCAGCTGGATGGTTTTATAAGGATATTGGTTTTATGTCCATAGAGCAGAATGGGCATGCTGTGGATCCTGTCAGCCAAAGTGTGTCGGCTGGCGGGACCCAGAAGATGAGCTTTTTCTGCCATGGCCCCTGATCTATGGAACGTTCTCCCTTTGGAGACCAGAATGGCTCCAACCCTCATAGGGTCCTAAAAACTTGGCTATGTTCGTGGGGCACTGAATGTGTTAAGAGCCCTGTTTCCTGGCTATATTGCTAATTGGCCGGGTATCTTGCTTTGATGCTTATATTTTTTACTGTTTTTATTGTTTTAAAATGTTTTTAGTACTTTTAATTGTAATATATTTTTTGAATTGTAAGCCACACAGAGTCATTAACTGAGATGGGTAGTTATAGAAATTGAATGAATGAATCAATCAATCAATCAATGTAGGGTTTTTTGTGATAACCAGCATCTTGAATTGCAGCTGGAAGCCCATTGGAAGCAAAGACTGTGAATTAACTTATTCAAAGTTGCTTAGAGAGATAGGCTAAAATCAGCTAAAGTCATCCCTGTCTTCAAAAAAGGAGACCCCAGCCTAGTTGAAAATTACAGACCAATTTCTTTAAGCTGCCTCACCTGCAAAGTAATGGAATCAATCATCAACCAATCCATCACCCTCCACCTAGAAACAAACAACCTACTCTCTAATAAACAATTTGGTTTCAGAAAAAAATTATCCTGTAATTTACAACTTCTGCACTGCAAAAACATATGGACTACAAATCTTGATCAATGCAAAGCAATAGATGCAATTTACATAGACTTCTGTAAAGCTTTCGACTCAGTGGTACATGACAAACTTCTTCTAAAACTAAAATCCTACGGCATCTCTGGTCCCCTCCATAATTGGATAACAGCGTTCCTGTCAAACAGACAACAAGTGGTCCAAATAGGCAGTGCCCTATCAAATCCTGCTCCTGTCAATAGCGGTGTCCCCCAAGGCAGTGTTCTAGGACCAACACTCTTCATATTGTACATTAACGACCTCCGTGACCATATTATAAGTAATTGTGCTCTCTTCGCCGATGATGTTAAACTATTTAACACTACCAACAATACGGCTACCCTTCAAAAAGACCTTGACATTGTGTCGGAATGGTCAAAAATATGGCAATTCCAAATCTCAACCACAAATGCTCTGTCTTACACATTGGAAAAAAGAATCAGAACACTAAATACAAGCTTGATGGACATTACCTTGTAGATGACCCTCACCCTGTTAAAGACCTTGTAGTTTTCATATCAAATGATCTAAGTGCCAAAGCCCACTGCAACTACATTGCCAAAAAGACTCTAAGAGTTGTAAACTTAATCTTGCGTAGCTTCTTCTCCAGAAACACTACACTACTAACCAGAACATACAAAACATTTGCAAGACCAATTCTTGAATATAGCTCACCTGCCTGAAACACACACCTCATTTCGGACATTAATACAATTGAGCGTGTCCAGAAATATTTTACAAGAAGAGTTCTCCACTCCTCTGAATGCAACAAAATACCTTATGCCACCAGACTTGAAATCCTGGGCTTAGAAAATTTAGAACTCCGCTGCCTTCGGCATGACCTGAGCTTAACTCATAGAATCATCTGTTACAATGTCCTTCCTGTTGAAGACTACTTCAGCTTCAATCGCAACAATACACAAGCACACAATAGATTTAAGCTTAATGTGAACCGCTCCAATCTTGATTGCAGAAAATATGACTTCAGTAACAAGAGTTGTTAATGCCTGGAATGCACTACCTGACTCTGTGGTCTCTTCCCAAAATCCCCAAAGCTTTAACCAAAAACTATCTACTATTGACCTCACCCCATTCCTAAGAGGTCTGTAAGGGGCGTGCATAAGAGCACCAGCGTGCCTACCATTCCTGTCCTATTATTTCCTTTGATTATATCCAATTCGTATAGTTACTTCATGCTTATGCTTATAGATATGCTTATATATCATATAGTTATTTCTTGCTTATGCTTATATATACTGTTGTGACAAATAAATAAATAAAAATAAAACAAAAAGCTTAGTTCCCCCGTCAAAGAAACAAAAACTGATTTCATGATGAATATTGACCCTTTGTTGTATGTGGGATTTTGTTTTTTGTTTGCTTTATCCACACTATTTACGGACAACAAGCTTAGAACAAAGCTAACAGCTGAAAATCATTCTATAGTGATATTTGTAAACAGATTTAGACATAGGCTGGTTATTGAACTATCTCATTGTGTGTCTCTTAACAACACAACTGCACCAAAGAGGACATATCTGTGATATGAGAGACGATCCAGCTGGACTAGCCTTTCCAAAGATAAAAAGGTAAAGGTTCCCTCACACATGCGTGCTAGTCGTTTCTCTGCTCTAGGGGGACAGTGCTCATTTCTGTTTCTAAGCTGAAGAGCCAGCGCTGTCCGAAGACGTCTCCGTGATCATGTGGCCGGCATGACTAAATGTCAAAGGCGCACAGAACACTGTTACCTTCCCACCACAGGTGGTCCCTATTTTTCTACTTGCATTGTTTACGTGCTTTCGAACTGCTAGGTTGGCAGAAGCTGGGACAAGTAACGGGAGCTCACTCTGTTACGTGGCGCTAGAGATAGTGCTATATAAAAATATTGTACTATCATCTACATCTTATCTGCTAAAAAGATAAAGATTTCTCTATCAGCCATATCCGACTCTAGAGCACAATGTTCATCTCCGTTTCTTGGCCGAGGGAGTTAATGCTGTCTGAAGATAATTTCCATGGGTCATTGGCCAGCATGGCTATATGCCAAATGCACAAGGAACACCCGCCAAAGTGGTACCTATTTTATCTACTCACATATGCATGTTTTTGAACTGCTAGGTGGGCAGGAGCTGGGGAAAGTAATAGTAGCTCATCCGATTGTGCAGAGTTCCAGTCTTGAACCTGGGCTGTCAGTTCCCCAACTGACAAGCTCAGCGTCTTTAACCACTGGGCCATCGTGCCCCTCTACTATAAACAGAATAATGTTGTCTTAATCTATGACTACTTCAGCTTCAACCACAACAATACATGAGTACACAATAGATACAAACTTAAGGTAAACTGCTCTAAACTCGATTGCAGAAAATACAACTTCAGCAACAGAGAGGTCGATGCCAGGAATACATTACCTGACTCTGTGGTTTCTTCCTCAAACCACCAAAACTTTAACCTTAGACTGTCTACTGTCGACCTCACCCCGTTCCTAAGAGGTCTGTAAGGGGCATGCATAAGCGCACCAACATGCCTACCGTGTTTCCCTGAAAATAAGACCCTGTCTTATATTTTTTTGAACCCCGAAATAAGCGCTTGGCCTTATTTTTGGGGAGGTATTATTATTCTGGGGCACGTGGAGCAAGATGGGGCTCCTCTTGCCATCTTACCTGATTTCCAGCTCTGCCTTTAAATATTTTTTGGAACGGCTTATTTTCAGGGGGGAGGCTTATTTTAGCGCATGCGCTCAAAAGTCCAATTGGGCTTATTATCAGAGGATGTCTTATTTTCGGGGAAACAGAGTACCATCCGTGTTCTAATGTCCCTTTTTATTTGTATCCATTTCATGTATTCATAATTCATGTTTATACTTTTCTTATTTTATATATGCTTGAAAAATAAATAAAATAAAATAAAATAAATTAATTAATAGAATAGAATAGAATAGAATAGAATAGAATAGAATAGAATAGAATAGAATTTTATTGGCCAAGTGTGATTGGACACACAAGGAATTTGTCTTGGTGCATATGCGCTCAGTGTACATAAAAGAAAAGATACGTTCATCAAGGTACAACATTTACAACACAATTGATGATCAATATATCAATATAAATTATAAGGATTGCCAGCAACAAGTTATAGTCATACAGTCATAAGTGGAAAGAGATTGGTGATGGGAACTATGAAACGATTAATAGTAGTGCAGATTCAGTAAATAGTCTGACAGTGTTGAGGGAATTATTTGTTTAGCAGAGTGATGGCCTTCGGGAAAAAACTGTTCTTGTGTCTAGTTGTTCTGGTGTGCAGTGCTCTATAGCTGCTTTGAGGGTAGGAGTTGAAACAGTTTATGTCCAGGATGCGAGGGATCTGCAAATATTTTCACGGCCCTCTTCTTGATTCGTGCAGTATACAGGTCCTCAATGGAAGGCAAGTTGGTAGCAATTATTTTTCTGCAGTTCTAATTATCCTCTGAAGTCTGTGTTTTCTTGTTGGGTTGCAGAACCGAACCAGACAGTTATAGAGGTGCAAATGACAGACTCAATAATTCCTCTGTAGAATTGGATCAGCAGCTCCTTGGGCAGTTTGAGCTTACTGAGTTGGCGCAGAAAGAACATTCTTTGTTGTCCTTTTTAATGATGTTTTGATGTTAGCTGTCCATTTGAGATCTTGCGATATGATAGAACCCAGAAATTTGAAGGTTTCTACTGTTGATACTGTGTTGTCAAGTATTGTGAGAGGTGGAAGTATGGAAGGGTTTTTCCTAAAGTCTACCACCATTTCTACGGTTTTGAGTGTGTTCAGTTCCAGATTGTTTTGGTTGCACCACAAGGCTAGTCGTTCGACCTCTCGTCTATATGCGGATTCGTCATTGTCTCGAATGAGACCAATCACTGTTGTGTCATCTGCGAACTTCAGTAGCTTAACAAATGGATCATTGGAGATGCAGTCATTAGTATACAGAGAGAAGAGAAGTGGGGAGAGCACACAGCCTTGGGGGGCCCCTGTGCTAATTGTACAGGTATTTGATGTGATCTTGCTTAGCTTCACCTGCTGCTTCTGTTTGTTAGGAAGCTTGTGATCCACTTACAAGCTGTTCCGGTACCTGTAGCTGGTTTAGCTTAGTTAGAAGAATGTCTGGAATGATGGTATTGAATGCTGAACTAAAGTCTACAAAAAGGACCCTTGCATAGGTCTTTGGAGACTCAAGATGTTGTAGGATGTAGTGCAGAGCCATATTAACAGCATCATCTGTTGATCTATTTGCTCGGTATGCAAATTGCAAGGGGTCTAAGAGCGGATTCGTGATGGTTTTCAGGTAGGAAAGCACTAGCCTTTCAAAGGTTTTCATGACTACAGATGTTAGAGCAACTGGTCTGTAGTCATTCAGTTCCTTGATGGTGGGCTTCTTCGGCACTGGGATGATGGTAGAGCGTTTGAAGCAAGAAGGAACATAGCACATCTCTAGTGATTTATTGAAAATATGGGTGAAGATGGGGCCAATTGGTCAGCACAGACTTTTAAGCAAGAAGGAGTTATCTTGTCTGGGCCTGGAGCTTTTCCTGGCTTTTGTCTGTGAAATAGGTCCTGCACTTCCTTTTCTGTGATCACTAGGGGTTGTGAACCCAATGAAATGGGGTCAGTTGTAGGAGGCTTGGCTGTTGTTGGTGTGTCTGAGATGGGGGTTGTGGAGATAGGTGGCTGTAGTTTCCTTTCAAACCTGCAGTAAAACTCATTCAGGTCATCTGCCAGTTGTTGATTACCTTCAGCCTGGGAAGGAGGTTTGCCATAGCCGGTGATATTTTTAAGAGTTTTCCACATGTTTGCTGGTTCATTTGCTGAAAATGATTCTTTAGCTTTTCAGAGTAGCTTCTTTTTGCTGCTCTTATCTCCCTTGTTAGTGCATTTCTGGCCTGATTGTACAGCATTTTATCACCTTTAAATAATAAATTTTATCACCTTTAAATAATAAAGTTGTACAAACCGGGAGAACACCATGTCTGAGAAAGGTTGTTTGGGATATAGATCAGTCTACTCCCATCTTTCTTAAAGTCTGAAACTGGATGGAAGCAGAAGCCGAGAGCTCTGCCTTCTAAACTTGGCACCTGCCAGATGTGTGGACTTAAATCAAGGCTGCCATTTTTGGGCTCCATCTCTCTTTGCTGCCATCTAGTGATGATTGAATTTCCAGAGAGCCTCCAAAGCACAGCGCAGCTCTTTCCATCTCCCCTCTCCAAATCTACTAAAGAGGAAAACTGTCGAGAGGGGATGTAATATCGGAGCCACCCTTTTGAGATTTTTTTGAAGGTCTCTGAGATGTAATGAAGCTGCTGCTTCCCATCTCCCATTCTTCAGCAACAGGCTTCTTCATCCAGTTTTGGTCTCCACAACATAAAAAGATGTTGAGACTCCAGAAAGAATGCAGAGAAGAGCAATGAAGATGATGAGGGGACTGGAGGCTAAAATATATAAAGAACGGTTGCTGGAATTGGGTATGTCTAGTCTGATGAAAAGAAGGACCAGGGGTGACATGATAACAGTGTTCCAATATCTCAGGGGCTGCCACAAAGAAGAGGGAGTCAAGCTATTCTCCAAAGCAGGGGTCTCCAACCTTGGCAACTTTAAGACCTGTGGACTTCAACTCCCAGAATTCCTCAGCCGGTTGAAGTCCACAAGTCTTAATGTTGCCAAGGCTGGAGACCCCTGCTCGAAAGCACTTGAAGGCAAGAAAAGAAGCAGTGGATGGAAGCTAATCAAGGACAACCAATCTAGAAAAAAATGAGAAATTTTCTGACAGTTAGAATAATTAACTAGTGGAACAGCTTGCTTGCTTAATAATAATAATAATAATAATAATAATAATAATAATAATAATAATAATAATAATAATAATAATAATAATAATAATAATAATAATAATAATAATAATAATTATTTAATTTGTATACCGCCCTTCTCCCGAAGGACTCAAGGCGGTTTACAGCCAAGATAAAAACAGTAAAGACACATACAACACTAAAAACATACATTAAAAAACTTATTAAATTTGGCCCAATTTTTAAAATACAATCAATCCCGATAAAAATTGCCTTCAGAAGTTGTGGATGCTCCATCACCAGAGGTTTTTAAGAACAGATTGGACCACCATTTGTCTAGAATGGCATATAGTTTCATGCCTGAACAGGGGGTTTGACTAGACGATCTCTGAGGTCCCTTTCAATTCTTATTCTGTTAACCTGCCAGTGACTGATCCAGAATCATCAAATAAGTTTCATGGCTAGTAGAAATTTGAAAGCTGGTCTCTTCCACCATAGTCCACCATCCTAAATGCTACATACTGATTCTGCATTATTTATTCATTATTGGTTTGTCCCTGATTGTAAAAGTTAATTGGTTACTCTTTCCCCTATTCTTAAAGAACTCAAAACAGTCTTTTCAAACCTAGCGCTTGCCATTAAAACTCTCAAAAGTTCTACTTCTCGGGGTACCAGATCAGAGAAGGCTGGTTTAACCTTTTTAAAAGACTACATGTTGTTGTTGTTTTTAATGTCATACCTACTGTGCACATAATTGGTGCACGGCTCAGCTGGCATTGCTGTAGATGAAAGAATAAAGGCATTCAGTTAAGGCCACTTCAGACTATTTTGATCTTTGAACGACAGCATGGAAAAAAGGATGAAAATGGCAACTTCTGCCATCACCCAAACCAAGCAATAAAGAAATGCTATTGGTCTCCATAAATCCCTATTTTGGTACATTTTCCCACTTCTCTTCTACAATAACATACTGTTGGGTACTTGTGATAATTAAAAGGAGATTCTAATTATAAATTTTACACTCCATTTTAGAGTCATACAAATATTTCTAACTCTTTGGAATGCAGAGGGAAACCTGAAAAACCTCTTAACAGTTAACAGAATAACTGAGCTGGAAGGGTCCTTGAAGGTCTTTTAGTCCATCTCCTTGCTTTTTATCCTATTAAAAACCCAATGTCCTTCCAGGACTGGAGGCTTCCTTCAAAATAATTTTAAGAATTTTTGTTCATTCATGAAGAAATTCTACAGTTCCAGCAGTTATAATACTAACAGTTAGAATCAACATAAAATCTGAGATTAAGCTAAATTCACCAGCTAATAGGGAATGGGTGAGAATTTTTTTAAAAAATTACAACATTCTGCTAAAAGACAAACTTTCTGAGGGGGGTTGAAAATATTATATTAGATGGGAAAGCCACTATGCCAGGGGTGTCAAAACTCAAGGCTCACAGGCTGGATGCAGCCCATGAGTGTTTAGATCTGGCCCATGGGGCCACCCTGGAAACAGCGAAGGATCGGCCGGCAGTGCCTCTGGCACAGTGGTGGGATTCAGTCAGTTCACACCTATTCGAGAGAACCAGTTGTTAACTTTCTAAGCAGTTCGGAGAACCAGTTATTGGAAGTAATCTCATTTTGTTTTTTTCCACTTTACAGGGCTAATCCTGTAAGGAAGGCAGGAAGGAAACATTCTGGTCTTGTTTCTAGCCTAATCTTTATTGCCCTGCCTACAGAAACTGCCTCTCCGGTTAACCCTTATTACATTGTTAACAGCTAAGGCGAAGCGCCCATTGACGTGAGTGATGTTGAGTTGGCCACGCCCACCCAGTCACATGACCACTGAGCCATGCCTATCCAGTTGGTCATTAGGGCAGAGAACCAGTTGTTAAATTGTTTGAATTCCACCACTGCTCTGCCAACGAAAACACAGCTTGGGAAGGCTCTTCCAGGCTCCATTTTCAGGCAACAACAACCTGCAGCCCTCTGCCAGCGAAAACGGAGCTTGGGGGGGGCTGCACATGTCCCCTCGCTCTGTTTTCACTGGCAGAGGGCTGCAGGAAGCCATCATGGCTGAAAATGGAGCTTGGGAGCCTGTTTTTGCTGGCAGAGTGCTCAGGCCACCACAGGTGGCCCCGACATGAGTGATGTCAAGCTGACTACACCTACCCCAGCCGTGCCCACCCAGACCCCTAAGGTCAAACACAACCCTCAATGAAATCAAGTTTGACACCCCTGCCCTATATGTTTGATTTGATTGCTATCCAACTGACGTAGAAAAGCACTGGAAACAATTTTGCTCAAAATTAAGGAAAATTCAGTGAGTTTTATAGCTTGTATTTCATATTGAACAAACTCAACATGATAAATTCTATCATAAGGGTAGAAGGAATGACAGAACCTACGGACAGAGTTAAAAGAGGGATCAGCCTGGAATTTTGTGGACCTTTATTTAATTCCAAGCGGGTGCTAATCTGTTAATTGAGAATATTCCTGTGCATAGGTTGATTAGCAATAAATCAGTTTAGTTAGACTATCATGTGTGGACTTGGTCTTTCAAGCCTGACATTAAACTCAGTATGTTAGAGAAAATCTTCTTCTACTTCGCATGCACAGGATGGCGGCGTTTTGAAGATCATGCCGACGGCGGGTCGGGCTTTTTCCCGGCCGGGAAGCCGCGGGGGTTGCTCCCGAGCTCCCCGGACTTACCGCCCCGTGGACTATCGTCCCGACAGCTGGAGGGAGTCCTTTGGGGCTTGCTAGACCCCCGGCTGTCGGGAACGGGGCAGGGGCGTCGGGCGAGGGGCGGACGGCGGATGGCGGCGGCCATTTTGGCTGGGCGGGGCGCGGAACGGCGCCCGCTGAGAAGAGCCCGCCGAGAAGATCTGAGCCAGAGCGCGGCTCGCCCGGACCTACTGCCCTTTAGATCATCCTCCCGACAGCCGGAGGGAGACCTTTGGGTCTCGTTAGACCCCGGCTGCCGGGATCGGGGCAGGGGCGTCGGGCGAGGGGCGGACGGCGGATGGCGGCGGCCATGTTGGCCGGGCGGGGCACGGAACGGCGCCCGCTGAGAAGAGCCCGCCGAGAAGAGCTGAGCCGTACCGCGGCTCGCCCAGACCTACCCCCCCCCGTAGACCATCTTCCCAACAGCTGGTGAGAGACCTTTGGGTCTCGGTAGACCCCCGGCTGCCGGGAACGGGGGCTGGAATGGCGGGCGAGTGGCGGACGGATGGCGGTGGCCATTGTGGCTGGGCGTGGCGCGGAGTGGCGCCCGCTGAGAGGAGTTTGGCCGATCCGCGGTTCGCTACCAGGCGGCTGCATGAGTCACCAGCGGCCAACTACCCGGCGCTTTTGGGCAGCGTGCCTTTCATCGGCGGAAGCGTCTAGCGGCAAGGACACTATCTGCGGTTCTGACCTTAACATCATTGACATTGCTGGCGGCCATTACCATCGGCGGCCATGATCATCTGCGACGATCGGTGGCGGCCATTTTGGAAGGGCGCGGATTGGCGCGTACTGGAAATGGCTGGTTAGCTGTACCCGGCCGTCATGACATCGGCGGCGGGGAGCGGGCTGCTGATTTTGTTAGCGGCTCTGTTAACAACATTGACACCAACGACCCTTTCGTTGACAGATGGCGGGGTCCATTCTATGCCGGGCGGGGGAATGGCGCCCTCTGGAAAGAGTTGGACCGGACTGCGGTTTTTACTGCTGGACTGTCGGCCATTACCGCAAGCGGCTGGACGGTTTGCCGCACTTTCTTTAGCGGCACGGCTACCGCCGGTTTGGACATGGTCTGCCCGGGCAGGCGGAACTTTGATCTTAGTTGATGGGCGATATCATGGGCAGAATTCATCATCCCAACTTCCATTCTTTATTCCATCAGATTGTTGCCATACCGGCCTTTTGCTGTGGCCTGAAACTATTCAGGTTCTGCCTGTTGTCCGCGATACCATCTATCGATCCGGGAATCCCCCTTTTTTCCGCTGTCATTTACATCTTAACGCATGAAATATACGTCTGCCGAACTTCTTCGACTGCGAGGTTCCCCCGCCTCGCAGGAATGGCCCTCTGGGTTATCAAGGGCCGGCCTTAACGAGGGGTCTTGGGACCCGGAGAGGTGGCATGCGAGGAAGAAGAATTTGTGGGGTTTTGTAGATAGGTTTTTTAATAAGGGTTTCTTAAAGGGGGGGAGGGTAGTGTCGGGTGGGGGGAAGAACCCGTCAGGGAGGGCATTTTTAGGGGTATCAGTTCCTGTGCATGCTCGTGGCGGTGAGTTAATAGGTCCGAAGGTTATGGGGGCAGTTTGTGTTCCACTGGTGGAGGGTGGTGCTATTTGCACGGTATGGGGGAGGGGCAGATTTGGCAGAAGTGGGGGCTCGAATCATGTTAAGGGGGTGCGCGCTCGATGCTTACAGGCGATCGCGCGCCTCGAGTCCCCAGACTTTTCCCGTTCCCCGGATGGCCAAGACCCTCAGAGCCCGGGCCTTCGGCTGATGTTGTGTAATGCACGGTCCGTGGCCAATAAGGCCCCCCTAATTCACGATCTTATTCAGGGGGGTGCCGCGGACTTTATAGGCATTACGGAGACCTGGTTGGGCGCAGAAGGGGGCGTGCCCCTGGTACAGATGTGCCCGCCAGGTTTCCGTGCATTCCATCAGCCGAGAGCCCAGGGTAGGGGTGGGGGGGTGGCGGTTGTGATTAGAGAGAGTCTGGGGCCGAGGAGACCACTGTACCTCAGATTGCGGTGTGAATCCTCTTGTGAAGTGGGGCCATAGATGTCAGATGGGCTTGCTGGTCGCGTACCTGGCTCCTTGCTGCGTGACAGCTGCCCTGCCCGAGCTCCTGGAGGTGCTTGCCGGGTGGCAGTTGAGACCCCAGACTTTTAGTCATGGGGACTTTAACTGCCATCTTCCGGCTCGCCATCAACAGCAGCCCGGGAGTTCATGGCTTCCATGACGGCCTTGGACCTGACCCAAGTAGTTGATGGCCCTACTCACATTGGGGGAGGCACTCTGGACCTGATTTTTCTCTCTGGTCAGTGGTTGAGAGATCTGGACTTAAAGAAAATAGTCACTGAACCTTTGTCATGGTCAGATCACTCTCTTCTTCGCCTGGACTTTCTGACCGCCATTCACCACCGCAGGGAGACGGAGCCGACACGTTGGTTTCGTCCCAGGCGCCTGATGGACCCAGATGGGTTCCGGACGGAGCTTGGGCCATTCCTGAGGGTCTGGCTCACGGCTCGGCTGAGGAACTTGTTGCGCCTGGGAACAGGCCGCGCGGGGCCTTAGACGGTGTCGTGCCTCTGCGGCCCCTGACCTGGCCCAGGGCCCAACCGGCCCCTTGGTTCTCCGAGGAGCTGAGGGGGATGAAGCGCCGGAGAAGACGCCTAGAGAGTTCCTGGAGGTCTAGCCATTCGGAAGCTGATCGGACACTAGTGAAGTCCTATACTAGGACTTACCTAGTGGTATTGAGGGAAGTGAGGCGGAGCTACGCCTCCTCATTGCATCGGCAGATAACCGCCCAGCCGCCCTGTTTCGGGTGACTCGCTCCCTCCTACATCAGGGGGAGCGGGATGACCCATTGCAGGGACGTGCTGAGGAGTTTAACGGTTATCTATACGATAAAATCGTTCAGCTTCGGGATGGTTTGGACCAAGATTGCGGTGATGCGGGGGAGATGCTCGAGGGTGGTCTTGGTGACATTGTTTGGGATGAGTTTGACCCTGTGGCTCCCGAGGACATGGACAGGTTGTTGGGTAGGTTGAATGCCACCACGTGTTTGCTGGACCCGTGCCCCTCCTGGCTGGTGCTGGCCACTCAGGAGGTGACACGAGGCTGGCTCCAGGCGATTACGATCGCTTCTTTGGTGGAGGGTGTCTTCCCGGCCGCCTTGAAAGAGGCGGTGGTGAGGCCCCTCCTTAAGAAGCCTTCCCTGGACCCGGCTGTTTTAGGTAATTATCGTCCGGTCTCCAACCTTCGCTTTGCGGCGAAGGTTGTAGAGAGTATGGTGGCATATCAGTTTCCCTTGCACCTGGATGAAACTGTCTATCTAGACCCGTTCCAGTCCGGTTTCCGACCCGGTTACAGCACGGAGACGGCTTTGGTCGCGTTGGTGGATGATCTCTGGAGGGCCAGGGATAGGGGTTGTTCCTCTGCCCTGGTCCTATTAGACCTCTCAGCGGCTTTCGATACCATCGACCATGGTATCCTGCTGCGCCGGTTGGAGGGATTGGGAGTGGGAGGCACCGTTTATCGGTGGTTCTCCTCCTATCTCTCCGACCGTCGCAGTCGGTGTTGACAGGGGGCAGAGGTCGGCCCCGAGGCGCCTCACTTGTGGGTGCCGCAGGGTCGATCCTCTCGCCTTCTGTTTAACATCTACATGAAGCCGCTGGGTGAGATCATCAGTGGTTTCGTGTGAAGTACCAGCTGTATGCGGATGACACCCAGCTGTATTTCCACACCGGACCACCCCAACGGTTATCAAGTGCTGTCCCGGTGTCTGGAGGCCGACGGGTCTGGATGGGGAGAAACAGGCTCAAGCTCAATCCCGCCAAGACAGAGTGGCTGTGGATGCCGGCATCCCGGTACAGTCAGCTAACCGCGGCTGACCATCGGTGGCGAGTCATTGGCCCCGATGGAGAGGGTCCGCAACTTAGGCGCCCTCCTGGATGAACGGCTGTCTCTAGAAGAGCATTTGACGGCCGCTCCAGGAGAGCGTTCTACCAGGTTCGCCTGGTACGCCAGTTGCGCCTTTCTGGACCGGGATGCCCTATGCACGGTCACCACGCACTCGTGACGCCCCGCCTGGATTACTGCAATGCTCTACATGGGGCTCCCTTGAAGGGCATCCGGAGGCTGCAGTTAGTCCAGAATGTGGCTGCGCTGGTGATAGATGGAGCCCTCGTGGCTCCCGTGATAACACCCATCCTGCGCAGACTGCACTGGCTACCTGTGGCCTTCCGGTGCGCTTCAAGGTTTTGGTGACCACCTTTAAAGCGCCCATGGCATTGGGCCGGGTTATTTACGGGACCGCCTACTGCTACCGAATACCTCTCACCGACCTGCGGCGCCTCACAGAGAGGGTCTCCTCAGGGTGCCGTCAGCGAGGCAATGTCGTCTGGCGACGCCCAGGGAAGGGCCTTCTGTGGGGCTCCCACCCTCTGGAACGATCTACCCCGGACTTTGTCAGCTTTCGGACCTTCGGACCTTCCGCCGCGGGCTTAAAACATACTTATTTAATTGTGCAGGACTGAGTTAGATTTTAAATTTATGGGTTTTAAATTGGGTTTTATTTTTATACTTTTTAATTAATGGGCTTTAGAATAAGTTTTTTAATTGTTTTTATATTGTATTTATATTGTATTTATCTGTTTTTAGTGCCTGTAAACCGCCCTGAGTCCCTCGGGAGATAGGGCGGTATATAAATATGATTAAATAAATAAATAAATAAATAAATAAATAAATAAATAAATAAAAATAAAAAGAAATAGGTTCCTATTATCATATGTAATAGTCCTATAAAGCTGTCTACGTTTGGGATGCACATTTTTATTAAAATAGGACAAAACCCAATTTGAACCAAATCACAACTGAGAAAATCACAATGAATCCTTCGTTGGCCTTACTAAGTTTTTGTTTTGATTTGATAATCAAAAACACATTAAAGTCTAAAGAATTGATAGTTTTCTTATTAGTTATATTCCAAAAAGCAGTGGCAAGATGTTAGAAAACAAAGCAGAATTTGAAAATGACTATATGGTAGCAAATGTGCTGGAAAATTGATCTAATGAAAAACAATATCAAAAAAGAGATAGCCATATTATGGTAATACAGGCAATTTCTATTTTACCTGGCTAATTAGGCACAAGAAAAGCACAGCAATTGTTTACTACCCAGGTTCTTAAATAATGTAATTAACTAAGGTTGTAAACATTTTGTTTCTACACTATACATACTGCAGAAATGTTCATAGATAATACATTTAAATTTTTAGAACATTAGCTAGTTGACTAGTTTGATTGAACTAATTATAGGTCCCATTTGAATGCAATATGTTTTGAATCAAACTTCAAAATTTTATATCTGATCATCTTTGCTGAATGCATGAAATTGCACCAAGCAATGTTTGAATGTATTAAATTAAATGGATATATTTGATTATATTAAATGAGTACATTCTACTGGAAAGGCTGATAACTGTCACATTTAAATTCTTCCTGATCAAATTATCATCTTTATTAAACATCACATTTAAGATTGTCTCTGAATGATCTGAACCTAACAAGAAAAAGAGAAGGAAAGGAATGAAACGGAAAATTGGGAAAAAAAATACGGAACTAAAGGACTGTAGCCAATTTCTGAGACAGCATAGATTAAAATATAAGGAAGAGTTCATAAATGGGAAACAGGTCTTAAAAAACCCAAATCTCAATATCTCTCTCTCTCTCTCTCTCTCTCTCTCTCTCTTTTACAAATAATATGCTTTCTGCAGAAAGCAAGATCAGCTAAGTGCATATTATAGAGGGGCACTATGTGTCACGTGACACATTTCGGGGGTCATCTATAATCACATCTTCTTTTTGTAGCTTTTCACTTTCTGCAGCTCCAGAGGGCTCCAGATTTTATCACAGCAACAGTGCTGAGAGCAGAGGAATTAAATCTCTCTGCCGCCATGCATCACCTTCCCCCACCTCCTCTAAGTCACTCATCCCAAGGCTGTGCCTTATCGCGAAAAGAAATCTGGACTCTCTTGTGAGGTTGTTGGAAGTTAGCACCTACCCCTCTCCTAGAAAAATGAAATATTAAAGGAAATATTAAAAAGGCAGGATATTATGTAGGAATTTAGCACCCACCCCCCTCCTAGAAGAATGAAATATTTTAGAAAATATTTAAAAAGGCAGAATATATTTCCCTGGATGAGAAATGGAGAAACATGTTGTAAAGACAAAGCAGCTCCCTGCAACTTCCTGCCACCTCCCCCCCCCACCTTTGTCAATGGGCCATTAAAGCCTCAACCAAGCTCACTCAATCCCCCCATCATTTGCAACACAATAGAACAGAAACTCACCACATGGCAAGGCTCAGGCAAGCTTGAGGGACAACCTACAATGTTAGCTAAGACCCCTAGACCACCTGGGAGTTTGACAACCAATCAGGATACTCTTCCTGTGCCCCAGAAAGTTCAAAGCTCAGAAAAAGCATAAAGCCAAGGATCTCAGCCCGTTTCTGTTCAGGATCTCAAGCCATGTGATCTTGACCACCATTAAACCATCTTTCCAAGCAGCCTCCATGTTTCCAGTGTCTTTGTCCCCACTTGGAACTGAACCCAGATGGATGTTTCTTCCAACAATTATATTTCCCTAGATGAGAAATGGATTAGCCCTCTACCGATTTAGCAACAGAACTCACCACATGGCACCTGGAGAGACTGCATCACCCAGCAAGGCTCAACCAAGCCTGGAACTCAAAAGACAACCTAAAAAGTTACCCCTGCATCGCCCCATGGGAGTGCGACAACCAATCAGAATACAAGTTCAAATTCAAAGCCCAACAGAGGGTATAAACCTCTCTCTCTCTCTCTCTCTCCCCCACTTCCCCATGTGCCTTTTTTTCCCCAGGACCTCAAAACCACGTGGTTCTGTCCACCATTAAACCATCTTTTCAAGCAGTCTCCATGTTTCCAGTGTCTTTCTCCCCACTTGGAACTGAACCCGGATGAACATTTCTTCCAACAAGATGAACAAATTTTTTGAGAGAACGACACAGCCTTCTCATTCCACTTCTGTAGCCAACCCTCATATGGCTGCTTTAAATTAAAAACAAAGGGGTTGTAGAGACAGGGGTACAATTGCTACTGAAAAGGCCTCTTTGTTGCAAATCAATTCAGTGGCTGCCAAATGTACCTTTTGCATTACTTATTTGTAATGACAAATGCGAAAAGACAGAAAAGGGGGTTTTTAAGCTTTTTTTTTTTCTTTCTTTCTTTTTTCGGCTTGAAGGCAAGGAATGTTACACCATGTAAAAGAGAAGCTATGCTGGCACCTCACACACACTATGGCTGAGAATCCTAGTTGCTATTATTAGGTAGTCCTCGACTTACAACACTTTGTTTAGTGACCGTTCAAAGTTACAATGGCATTGAAAAAACTGACTTAGGACCATTTTTCAATCCAATTCAAATCTTTATTGTCAGTGCACAACGTATGTACAATGAGATTGGTTGAGCTCCCTCAGTGCATCCCCCCAACACAATATAACTCACAGTGAAGACAGAAAATCCCTAACAGAAAATCCCTAACCCTAATAAATCATATTAACAACCACCCAGTCCTATTGCACCAGTATGAACATGTTACACATTGCGCTGGCCCTGCAGTCCATCATACTACGTAGTTATGATGTTATTTCTCTTTCAGGAGCCCACGGATAAAAACTGTTCTTCAGCCTGTTTGTGCAGCTGGCTATACTTCTATATCTCTTTCCCGATGGCAGGAAGGTAAAGAAGTGATGACCAAGGTGAGTTGTCCCTGAGAATTTTCCTCACTCTTCTAAGGCAACGAATTTCACCTTTATGACTTTGTAGCATCCCCACGATCATGTGATTGAAATTCAGATGCTTAGCAACTGTTTCATACTTATGACCGTCGCTGTGTCCCAAAGTTATAGGATCCCCTTTTATGACCTTCGGACAAGCATAGTCAATGGGTAATCCAGATTCACTTAACAACCGTGTCACTAACTTAACAACTGCAGTGATTCACTTAACAACTGTGGCAAGAAAGATCATAAAATGGGGCAAAACTCACTTAACAAATGTCCCACTGAACAACACAAATTTTGGGCTTAGTTGTGGTCGTAAGTCAAGGACTACCCGTACTGTCCCTTCTCTAGCTGACCATCAACCCACCAAAATGGAATAATTTGCCCACCTACCTTTCTCAAGGGCTGAGATGCCCATTGAAGGCTGACCCAGTTCTGCTTTTTTCTCCCACCTGCCTTCATCGGTGTGGTAGACCTCGACGGAGGCCAGGGGTCTCTGTGTGGAGTCAACCCCGCCAATCACCAACACTTCCCTGCCAAGCATCACGGCCGCTGCCCCTGCCCGTGGGGTAGGCATAGAAGGTAACGCCATCCACTTGTGGGAAACCACGTCCAACATTTCGAGGGTGTCCAATGGCTGACCTTGTTGGCTGCACCCGCCCACCACAAAGAGGTGTCCATCCTGATAGGTTGGGCTGCAGTAAACCCGACAGGTAGGCATGGGTGGGAAGGTCTCCCAGAAGAATGACTTGGTGTTGGCTGCTTCCATTTTGCCCAAGGGCCTGGCATCTCAGGAGACAGACATGGTGATTGTCCCTACAATGAGTTGGTGCCTCAACATGGCAGCCTTCTGCATTGGGTCCCCGAAACCAGGAAAGATTCACCTGAAGCAAGTCGAAGGACTTATTTCCTCCACCTTTGGAACTCCACATCCACAATGACTGAGGAGGTTGGGAGGAAGATCTGACCGCCGGGAGAGGCCAGGGTGCCCCAAGGAAGCAGGCAAAGACTGCCGTGATGACCAAGCGTTGGGGTCTCCACAGGAGAAGGAACCATTCCTCTTCAGAATGGCTAGGAATAACTTGAAGGAATGGGTGGTCCAAACACCGAAGGTGATCAATAACGCTGGAGGTCAGCCCCTAACCATAAGTGGTCAGCCAGTCAGCCAGAACCCAGCACACATTCAGCAGGCTTTTCTGGATGAAGTCTGTACCTTGGTGTCTCTGTATTGATGCTGAGTTCTGAGAGAGAGGGGGGGGGAAGGAGAGAGAGAGAAAGAGACAAGATGTACATTAAATAATTTGGAATAACTCTTTGATCCTGATTCTGCATTCACAAACAAATTAGAATGCTCACATTTCACATAGCTTTATCATAATCTGTGAGACAGATTGAGTGAAGAGTGATTGGCCTAGATTTTAGAAACATGCTGCCTGGTGCCTTAACCACTAGACCAGGGGTGTCAAACTCAGTTTCATTGAAGGCCACACAGGGTTGTTTTTGACTCTGGGTGGGTGGGGGAGTGGGCCAGAGATGGGTTTCAGCAGGTTCTGAATAGTTCTGGAGAACCGGTAGTGGAAGTTTTGAGTAGTTTGGAGAACCGGTAGTAAAAATTCTGACTGGCCCCGCCCTCTTCTATTCTCTGCCTCTCGAGTCCCAGCTGATCGACAGGAAATGGGGATTTTGCAGTAATCTTCCCCTAGATTGGGAAGAGAATGGAGATTTTACAGTATCCTTCCCCTGGAGTGGGATGGGAATGGAGATTTTACAGTATCTTTCCCCTGCCACGGCCACTAAGTCACGCCCACCAAGCCATGCCACGGCCACAAAGCCACATCCACAGAACTGGTAGTAAAACATTTTGAAACCCACCACTGGAGTGGGCATAGCCAGGATGGGCATGGCCAGCTTGATGTACTGTCCCGGTGTTTGGAAGCCGTACGGGTCTGGATGGGGAGAAACAGGCTCAAGCTCAATCCCTCCAAGACGGAGTGGCTGTGGATGCCGGCATCCCGGTACAGTCAGCTGAGTCCGCGGCTGACTGTCGGGAGCGAGTCATTGGCCCCGATGGAGAGGGTGCGCAATTTGGGTGTTCTCCTGGATGCACGGCTGTCTTTTGAAGATCATTTGACGGCCGTCTCCAGGAGAGCTTTCCACCAGGTTCGCCTGGTGCGCCAGTTGCGCCCCTTTCTAGACCGGGATGCCTTGTGCACAGTCACTCACGCCCTTGTGACGTCTCGTCTGGACTACTGCAATGTTCTCTACATGGGGCTCCCCTTGAAGGGCATCCGGAGGCTGCAGTTGGTCAGAATGCAGCTGCGCTGGTGATAGAGGAGCCTCGTGGCTCCCAGTGACACCTATCCTGCGCAGGCTGCACTGGCTACCTGTGGCCTTCGGGTGCGCTTCAAGGTGTTGGTGAGCGTCTTTAAAGCGCTCCATGGCATAGGGCCGGGTTACTTACGGGACCGCCTGCTGCTACCGAATACCTCTCACCGACCGTGCGCTCTCACAGAGGGACTCCTCAGGGTGCCGTCGGTAGCGACAGTGTCGTCTGGCGACACCCAGGGGAAGGGCCTTCTCTGTGGGGGCTCCCGCCCTCTGGAACGAACTCCCCCCAGGACTTCGTCAACTTCCGGACCTCCGAACCTTTCGCCGCGAGCTCAAAACTTACTTATTTATCTGCGCTGGACTGGGTTAGTTTTCTTAAGTTATGGGTTTTTAATGGGTTTTACCTTTAAATTTTAATTGTGGCCAATTCAAATAAGTTTTTTATTAGTATTTTAATTGTATCTACAATGTATTCATTTTTTACTTGGCTGTGAACCGCCCTGAGTCCTTCGGGAGAAGGGCGGTATACAAATTTAAATAATAAATAAATAAATAAAATAAATGTGACTCGTGTCGGGAATACCTGGGGCGCTCTGCCAGAGAAAACAGACTCCCAAGTTCCATTTTTGGCTCCAACAGCCTCCTGCAACCCTCTGCCAGCAAAAACAGAGCCTGCGGCCCTCCCAAGCACTGTTTTCACGGCAGAGGCACTGCAGGCCAGTCCTTCACTGTTTCCAGGACGGCCCCAGGGGCCAGATCTAAGCACCCTGTGGGTCGGATCCGTCCTCCGGGCCTTAAGTTTGACACCCCTAGACCAAACTGGCTCACTTAGTTATAGAAGCAACAGCATCTTCCTAGCCCAGGGAAAAGCACCTACAATGTCCTCATGCCAACATCAGCCAGATGTTGGACTTAAGAAAGTCCTTGTCAAATATGTAACCAGATACTCCAAGGGGGCAAATCACGGCTGTGGGATATGTTCACATTTTGATGGAAGGACAACAGGTATTGGAAGACAAGCAAACTTAAGTAAATGTGAAAGGTGACTACTGCCATTTACATAATTTCAAAGCAATTTCCTGAAAAATTAGAATACTGAAGTGGGTCACAGAAGATGGGAAAATTAGAAAGCAGTGGGGGGGGGGGGAAAGGAAGGCAGAGATCCCTGCTCACTCCCCTTTATTATGGGGGTGTCTTATCTTGGCAAATTTAAGACTTGTAGATTTCAACTCCCAGAATTCTCCAGCCAGCATGGGTGGCTAGGGAATTCTGGTAATTGAAGACCACACGCCTCAAAGTTGTCAAGGTTAGACACACCTGCTTTATTATATCTGCTGTAGCTCCAATTCAGAAACATGACTGTGAATTGTTAATTTCAATTTACTTTTCTCTTTTTTGATAATCTTCTCAATTCTGAAGAAATTACATTCATGAAAGTGACACCTGTCCCAAGTATACCTGGTCTTAAAAACATAGAAATCAGACAGGAGACAACTGGCCATGGTCAATACTAGTTGAGGTCTTTCTCTTTCATTGACATTCAAGTCCACATTCAAGTTCACCATTCAAGTGTCACAAGAACACGTCTTTAGCCACAAAATTAAGGGGAAGGGGAAAAAAAATCTCATCCCCTGACAAGTCATAAATAACTATACAGTGCGAATCAATGCCTTTCACTGCCTTATAGTCACCTCTAATATACTTTTCATCAAGCCACATTGATTGAGAATGGACATATCGTACTTCTGAAAAATCTGAAATTGCTTCTGAAAGAGCATGAAAAGCAACGATCCCTATGAAGTAAAAAAAAATCTGAAAAGATGTCTTAGATGCAATTTAAAAGCAGGATGGTTTGATACATGTGTGAATTACTCACACACCCCTAATCTATCCTTTAAACCCTTCAGTTGAAGCACTCTTGAAAAGACTCTTGCTGGTACATGAAATGAAAAATGTGGCTATCAAAGAGCATCTTCTCAGAGGGGTGGGGGAAGGGGAGTGTAAGAAAATTCTTTCCAAAGTAATTCTCAATCAGCTTCACAGTATTGCCTTTTTTTGGCTGAAGACAGAAATATTTAACGCACGATTAGGGGACTGGAGGCTAAAACCTATGAAGAACAATTGCAGGAATTGGGTATTGTCTGGTTTAATGAAAAGAAGGACTAGGGGGTGGCATGATAGCAGTCTTCCAGTATCTAAAGAGCTGCCACAAAGAAGAGAAGATCAACCTGTTCTCCAAAGCACTGGAGGACAAGACAAGAAGTAACTGCGGGAGATCATTTAAGTTTAAAGATCATTAAACTAAGAGGAAATTTCATGAAAGTGAAAACAACCAGTTGAATGGCTAAGCCTTCAGAAGCTGGGGATGCTCCACCACTGAAGGTTTTTAAGAAGAGGCTGGAGAGCCATTTGTCCAGAATGGTTGAGGGTCTCCTCCTTGAGCAAGGGGTTGGACTAGAACAGGGGTCAGCAACCTGCAGCTCTGTGGCTCTTTCATCCCTCTGCTGTGGCTCCTTGTTGCTGGTCAGCTCCACAATCGATAGGACTTTCGATTAGGACAGGTAGAGGAAAAAGGATGCCATGCTAGGAGGCGACTCTATGGTGTGGGAACCGACTTCCAGTGGGCAGAGGTAAACGGATGCTGCGCTAGGAGACTATGATGTGGGAACTGGACTTCCGGTCGGCTCCAAAGTGGAATGAGGGCTTCCGGTTAGGACTTTTGTGGCTCTTTGGGTGTTTAAGGTTGCCGACCCCCGGACTAGAAGACCTCGAAGGTCCCTTCCAACTCTCTTATTCTGTTACAAATGGGATTATATGGACTGCTTTTATGCTGTGGTGGCTTTCATATGTATTTACTTAATCACATTTTTCCCATTTAGGGTAAGCAGGCTTACGCAAAGCATTGACAAGGAGTCAGAATTAATAAGGCAAATAAAATATAGGTAGTCCTTGACTTAGGACAGTTGCTTGGTGATTGTTCAAACTTACTATCAACATGAAAAAAGAGACTTATGACCCAGATTTGAAGTTCCAATGACCTCCTCTGCAGTAATGTGACAGAATTTCAGAGGGCTTGGCAACAACATGGAAATATTTACAACCATTTGCAGCATCCCGTGGTCCCATGACTGCATTTTACCAGAGTTTTGCATTTTAAAACTTCTGTTTTTTGGCAAAACTGTGCCCATACCAAACCATTGGTTCTCTTAATGATTAAGGAGATGCTTAATAACAAGACTGATTCGCTTAACAATGCCATAAAAGGTCACAATATTAGATCTATTATTTGACTGAACAGTTTACAGATTTATGACTGTAGTGCGCAGGCTCTAGGATGGTTATATATCAAGACGTGCCTGTTGTAACCTAGGCTCACTTAGGCATAAAGGACACACTTAGTCTTAAACAAACCTATTTTATTATAACAACTGGGAATTACTTCATTCCCATCTTGCTAAGATGGCGCCGACGAAGGCTGCCTCGGTGAAATGCTCTCTAATTGTTTCTTTATTTCTAATTGTTCTCTGTGACTCACTACGGATTTCCTACTCACGAGACCATCTGCTAAAAATTAAGGAACATTTCTTTAAGGAGCAGCTTTCTTTAATCTCACCCCCGCCTGTCTTTACAAACACAGAGGAGATTCTAACACAGGAGGAGGCAATTCCCACGGAGCCATGGATTACTAAAAAAACCAAACGACGGAAACGAAGGAAACGAGGTAAACGATCTGGGATCTTAATCAAGCTAAGAACTCGCACTAAAACTCCTCTGCCTTCAATTTTCCTAACAAATATACGCTCACTTGCAAATAAGATGGATGAAATACTCCTCTTAAACAAATACTATTCTGATTTCCCGATTCAGCAGTCCTATGCTTCTTTGAAACCTGGTTAAATGAATCAATTGAAAATAGCAGCCTGAACATTCCAGGATTTCAAATTGAACAATCAGACAGGATTCCAGAAACATCTGGTAAAAAGAAAGGAGGAGGCTTATGCCTATATATTAATTCAACCTGGTGTCAAGATTTTAACATAATTTACAAATTCTGTGACAACAATTTAGAGACTCTAATTATCAACTGCAAACCTTACTATTCGCCCCGTGAATTTTCCTCATTTCTTCTAATTGCTGTTTATGTCCCACCACAAGCCTGTGTAAACGAGGCATTACGAACTCTAGCTGACCAAATCATGGAGGCTGAAGCCAAACACCCTGATTCACTGGCCATTGTTTTGGGAGATCTAAACAAGGCAAACTTAAGGAAAGAACTACCAAAATACTTTCAGCATGTCAATTGTCCCACCAGAGGCAAGAATACTCTAGACCACTGCTACACAACTCTAAAAGATGCCTATCGGTCTTTACCACGCAGCTGTAGGACACTCTGATCATTGCATGATTCACCTTGTACCTGCTTACAGGCAAAGACTTAAAGCCATAAAACCAATAATTAAATCAGTGAAAACCTGGACGGAGGAATCAGAATTAAAGCTACAGGCATGTTTTGACTGCACTGATTGGAATAATTTTAAAGATACCTCTGCAGACCTGGATGAACTCACAGATACTGTAACATCATATGTCAGCTTCTGTGAAGAGCTATGTGTACCTACAAGGAAATTGCAATACACAGTAATAACAAACCTTGGTTTACACCTAAACTTAAGCAGCTACGACATTCCAAAGAGGAAGCCTACAGAAAAGGTGATAAAATGCTGTACAATCAGGCCAGAAATGCACTAACAAGGGAGATAAGAGCAGCAAAAAGAAGCTACTCTGAAAAGCTAAAGAATCAATTTTCAGCAAATGAACCAGCAAACATGTGGAAAACTCTTAAAAATATCACCAGCTATGGCAAACCTCCTTCCCAGGCTGAAGGTAATCAACAACTGGCAGATGACCTGAATGAGTTTTACTGCAGGTTTGAAAGGAAACTACAGCCACCTATCTCCATAACCCCCATCTCAGACACACCAACAACAGCCAAGCCTCCTACAACTGACCCCATTTCATTGGGTTCACAACCCCTAGTGATCACAGAAAAGGAAGTGCAGGACCTATTTCACAGACAAAAGCCAGGAAAAGCTCCAGGCCCAGACAAGATAACTCCTTCTTGCTTAAAAGTCTGTGCTGACCAATTGGCCCCCATCTTCACCCATATTTTCAATAAATCACTAGAGATGTGCTATGTTCCTTCTTGCTTCAAACCTACCATCATCCCAGTGCCAAGAAGCCCACCATCAAGGAACTGAATGACTACAGACCAGTTGCTCTAACATCTGTAGTCATGAAAACCTTTGAAAGGCTAGTGCTTTCCTACCTGAAAACCATCACGAATCCGCTTAGACCCCTTGCAATTTGCATACCGAGCAAATAGATCAACAGATGATGCTGTTAATATGGCTCTGCACTACATCCTACAACATCTTGAGTCTCCAAAGACCTATGCAAGGGTCCTTGTGGTAGACTTTAGTTCAGCATTCAATACCATCATTCCAGACATTCTTCTAACTAAGCTAAACCAGCTACAGGTACCGGAACAGACTTGTAAGTGGATCACAAGCTTCCTAACAAACAGGAAGCAGCAGGTGAAGCTAAGCAAGATCACATCAAATACCTGTACAATTAGCACAGGGCCCCCAAGGCTGTGTGTTCTCCCACTTCTCTTCTCTGTATACCAATGACTGCATCTCCAATGATCCATTTGTTAAGCTACTGAAGTTCGCAGATGACACAACAGTGATTGGTCTCATTCGAGACAATGACGAATCCGATATAGACGAGAGGTCGAACGACTAGCCTTGTGGTGCAACCAAAACAATCTGGAACTGAACACACTCAAAACCGTAGAAATGGTGGTAGACTTTAGGAAAAACCCTTCCATACTTCCACCTCTCACAATACTTGACAACACAGTATCAACAGTAGAAACCTTCAAATTTCTGGGTTCAATCATATCGCAAGATCTCAAATGGACAGCTAACATCAAAACATCATTAAAAAGGACAACAAAGAATGTTCTTTCGCCAACTCAGTAAGCTCAAACTGCCCAAGGAGCTGCTGATCCAATTCTACAGAGGAATTATTGAGTCTGTCATTTGCACCTCTATAACTGTCTGGTTCGGTTCTGCAACCCAACAACAAAAAACACAGACTTCAGAGGATAATTAGAACTGCAGAAAAATAATTGCTACCAACTTGCCTTCCATTGAGGACCTGTATACTGCACGAATCAAGAAGAGGGCCGTGAAAATATTTGCAGATCCTCGCATCCTGGACATAAACTGTTTCAACTCCTACCCTCAAAACGACGCTATAGAGCACTGCACACCAGAACAACTAGACACAAGAACAGTTTTTTCCCGAAGGCCATCACTCTGCTAAACAAATAATTCCCTCAACACTGTCAGACTATTTACTGAATCTGCACTACTATTAATCATTTCATAGTTCCCATCACCAATCTCTTTCCACTTATGACTGTATGACTATAACTTGTTGCTGGCAATCCTTATGATTTATATTGATATATTGATCATCAATTGTGTTGTAAATGTTGTACCTTGATGAACGTATCTTTTCTTTTATGTACACTGAGAGCATATGCACCAAGACAAATTCCTTGTGTGTCCAATCACACTTGGCCAATAAAATTCTATTCTATTCTATTCTATCTTAGTCCAAATTAATTCCAAAACAAGTCCTTCAGAAAAAATCCTTCAGCCTTATCACAAACCTTTATCTTCTTTGGCACCCTGCCAAAGGCTTTTCTTTTTTTTTTCTTTTTTTTTTTTATTCAAAAAGTTTTACAAAATTTTTTTCCCCCCTTTCCCCCCCTCCTCCCCCCTCCCTTCGCAACCCCCCTTCCCCCCCCCCCCGACTTCCCGGAACGAGCGGTATAGTTAAAAGTAAAACAAACATATGCTAAAAGTTTTCGTCCCAACTTAATTATACCCTACAATCATCAATTCTAACTTCCCCAAAAGCAATCAAAATAATACATCATAATCATTCAAAACAGTCTGATAACTCTTAGTCTGATATCTACTCGTTGAATATAGTCAATCCATTTTTCCATTCCTTTAAGTATCTTTCTTGCATATTGTCTTTCAAAAAGGCTGATATCTTCGCCATCTCAGCCAAATTGGCAACTTTCAATATCCATTCTTGTATTGTTGGTACTTCTTTTTTCTTCCAATATTGTCCTATTAGTAATCTTGCTGCAGTTATTAGATTTAAAATCAATTTAGTCTCAATTACTGTACAATCCGTCATAATTCCCAACAAGAAAAATTGCGGCAGGAACTTTATCTTCTTTTCAAAACATTTTGTAAAATCCACCAAATTTTTATCCAAAAGGCCTTTATGTCCTTACAAGTCCACCAAATGTGAAAATATGTAGCGTCATCACAATTACATCTCCAACATTTTGCTTGCATTTCTGGATACATACACGATAATTTTTTAGGATCTAGATGCCATCTATAAAACATTTTATAAAAATTTTCCTCAGATTCTGTGCTCATGTGAATTTAACATTTCTATCCCAAATTTTTTCCCACGTTTCCAATAATATTGGCTCCTGAAAATTTTGTGCCCACTTTATCATACAGTCCTTTACCAAGTCCCTTTCAGAATCTATTTCAAGTAACACATTATACAATCTCTTTATATGCTCCTGAGACTGATTTCTAATTTGCTTTACCAAATTTCCCTCGTTCTGCTCTATACCAATTTTTTGATCTCCCTTCCATCTAGCATGTAATTGCTCATATTGAAACCAAGTATAATTTTTCCCTTCCTCTCTTAATACTTGCAGAGATTTTAACTGCAAATTACCTCTTTCAGTATACAAAAGATCTTTATATGTAATCATTTCCTGATTCTGTTCTATGTTTATATTTTCTACTGTATGTCTAGGACATGCCCATATAGGAACCTTATAATTTAGTTTATAAGAGTATTTTTCCAAACACGCAGAAGGGCATTTCTTAGCACATGATTTTTAAAGGCCTTATCCACTTTTTGTCATAAATTAAATATGCATGCCATCCATATAACAAATCATATCCTTCTATATTCAAAATTCTGTCCACTGTTAAATTAAACCAATCACTTATTGCAGAGAGAGCAGCTGCTTCATAATATAATTTAAAATTGGGCATTTTTAAACCTCCCCTTTCCCGAGAATCTTGAATTATTTTCATTTTAACCCTAGCTTTTTACCTTCCCATATAAATTTGTTAATTCCTTCTGCCATTCCTCAAGATTCTTATCTTTCTTAATTATTGGTATCATCTGAAAGAGGAATAAAAATCTAGGTAAAACATTCATTTTAATAGCAGCAATTCTCCCAGCAAAGATAATTGCAATTTTTCCAAACAATCAACTCCTTCTGAACTTTTGCCATAAAACCTCATAGTTATTCTTATACAATTTCACATTTGATGACGTAATATAAACCCTAAATACTTAACCTTCTTTACAATTTCAAGTCCTGCTACTTCCTCTAGTTTTTCTTTCTGTTGTCTGGCCATATTTTTTATTATCACTTTTGTCTTTTTCTGATTTACCTTAAACCCTGAGACATTCCCATATTGATCAATTATTTCCAACAAAGATTTACTAGAATTTATAGGGTTTGTTAAAGTAATCACCAAATCATCTGCAAAAGCTCTTAACTTATATTCATACTGTCTAACTCTAATTCCCTCTATCTCCTTTACTTCTCGTATTTTATCCAATAATGGTTCTAGAGTTAAAATAAACAATAATGGTGATAAAGGACATCCCTGTCTTGTTCCTTTCGCAATCTTAAAAGGTTCTGTTAAGCTACCATTGATTATAATCTGTGCTGTTTGCTCTCCATAAATTGCCCTAATTATTCTTAAAAAACCATCTCCAAATTGCATCTTTTCTATTAATTTAAATAAAAAATCCCAATGCAATCGATCAAAAGCTTTCTCTGCATCGAGAGAAATAAATGCTGCTGGAATAAAATTTTTCTTTTCTAAGTACACCAGTAAATTAACAATCTGCCTAACATTATTCCTCATCTGTCTCCCTTTTATAAATCCAGATTGATCATTATGAATTCTTCGCTGCAGAATCAACATTAATCTATTAGCTATTATTTTAACAAAATCTTATAATCATTATTTAAAAGTGAGATTGGCCTATAATTCCCAGGTTTAGAACAATCCTGTTCCTCTTTGGTATCAATGAAATAAAAGAGGTTCTCCATGAGGGGAATTCTCCTAGTTGTATCTGATTAAATAATTCCTTAAGTGGACCTAACATCTCATCCTGTAAATTCCTATAATAACTAACTGTGAGCCCATCCGCATACCAGGAGTTTTCCCATTTTTAATTGTTTAATTACCAAAATAATTTCTTCCGAGGTTATAGGCCGATTCAGTTCATCCGTTTGTTCTAAAGTTAAATTTTTAACCTTATATTCCTTCAAATAATTATCAATATCCCTATTCAATATATTATCTTTAAGATATAAATTTGTATAATATTCTAAAAAAGCTTTTTTAATTTTATCCTGTTGATATCTCTCTTCACCTTTATATTCTATTTTTCTATAGTACGTTGTTTTTGTCTTTTCCTTAAAGTGTATGCTAACCACCTACCAGGTCTATTTGCATTATAAAAAGTATTATGTTTGGCATATTGTATATTTGTTGCCACCTGATCAGCCATTATCATATTAAATTGATTCTGTAGTAACTTTATTGCATCTTTAAGTTTTTGATCATGGGTTATGTATTAATAATTGTTGTTTCTTATAAATTTCCTTCTAAATACCTACGCTGTCTTTGTTGCTTATTTCTCTGTCTATTATTAAGATATATTAATACACCTCTCATAAAAGCTTTACTGCAATCCCAAACCATTTCTATCGATGTTTCATTATTCAAATTATAATCAAAAAATTCTTTCATCTGCTTTTTACATTGATTTACATTATCCTGATATCTAAACAAATTTTCATTTAATCTCCAAGTTCTTCTACCCTCTTTTCCATATTGCAATTCCATCCAAACAGGACTATGATCAGACAAACATCTTGGAAATATCTTAGTTTTCTTCACCCTAAAAAGCAAATCATTAGAAATTAAAATAAAATCAATACGTGAGAAGGATTGATGCCTATCAGAGAAAAAAGTATAGTCTCTTTCCTCCAGATTTCGCAGTCTCCATACATCTCTTAACTCAAAATCTTCTATCATATCAAAAAAAGATTTAGGCAGCTTTGCATGTGCAGGTATCTTCTTGGAAGAAGTTCTCTTGTCCTTTCGTGTATCTATTACTCCATTCCAATCGCCCAATATAATACACGATTTATAATCCCATAGGATCAACTTATCATATAACATTCTATAAAATTTTTCTTGTTGCTGGTTGGGTGCATATATACCAAGCAAGAGAGTCCTTTTTGTTTCTATTGTAAGTTCAATAGCAATATATCTTCCATGAATATCTGCCTCTATTAACTTGGCTGATATATCTTTTCTCAAATAAACCACTATGCCATGTTTTTCTCCAAAGCTGAA